>NC_139218.1:139661260-139696260 GCF_055691185.1 Crinia signifera | reverse complement strand
ATGCGTCATAAATCCCATGTGAGATATCAAAATTCAGACAAATCAGGGAAGTATTTAGCCCTACTGGCCAAAGCCGAACAGCCTACTAGTAGAATAGCTAAAATAAACAATGCCTCTGGAGAGTTGGTTAGCTCCACTCCAGAGATTGGCGAGGCTTTTAGGGACTACTTCTCCCACTTTTACGAGACCCGACTTATGGCCAACTCGACGGAGATAGAAGAGTATATTAGGCAAATTGCGCTCCCAAGATTAGATTCAGAGGCCAAGACAGAGTTGGATGCTTGCATCACTGTCGAGGAAATAAAGTCGGCTATAAATGATCTTCCGAGTGGTAAAGCCTCAGGAATAGACGGCATACCTCCCGAAGTATATAAAAAACACAGGGAAATTTTAGCCCCCATGCTTAGGGAGACACTGGCTAATTGTTATGAGCTGGGTTCTCTGCCAGACACAATGAAGGAGGCAAAGGTGATCCTGCTATTAAAAGAAGGCAAAGATCCACAAATGATGGATTCATACAGACCTATCTCTTTGATTAATGTAGAGGCCAAAGTGTTAGCCAAAATTCTGGCCAAGAGGCTCAGTCGACATATTTCGACCTTGGTCCATTCGGACCAGACAGGCTTTATGCCTGGAAAGTCAACAGCCATTAATCTTAGGAAGCTGTTTAGTCACCTACAGCTGCAATCAAGAGATGATAATCCGGCAGCAATAGCCTCTATTGATGCAACTAAGGCCTTCGACGCCGTAGAATGGCCCTATCTATGGACTGTACTTCAGGCCTTCGGGCTGGGTCCCAATTTTATTAAATGGATACAAATGTTATACCATAAACCATATGCCAGGATAGCGGTGAATGGATGGACCTCTCCATCCTTCCCCCTGGAAAGAGGGACTAGGCAGGGATGTCCTCTATCTCCAGCCTTATTTGCCCTGGCGATAGAGCCTCTAGCGTGTTTATTGAGACAGTATCCCTCACCGTTGGGTCTTGCATACGGTAGGGAGCATGAGACGGTTTCATCATACGCTGACGACCTTTTAATCTATATGTCAGATCATAAGCTCATGCTCCCTGTAGTATTGGACTTGATGGAGAGGTTTGGCTATTACTCTGGCTTCAAAGTAAACTGGTCGAAGTCTACAATCCTCCCGCTTGGCAAACGGGGAGATTGTACACAGATGGGGACATGCTTATTGCAGTGGGTTACAACTTTCAAATATCTTGGGGTCGTCATTTCTAGAGGCCCAGATGAGTTCATACAGTTGAATATTTCCCCTCTGATGGTTTGGCTAAAATCGAAACTAAAGTCCTGGAAGAAACTTCCACTGATCGTATCGGGAAGGATAAATCTTATCAAAATGGTGGTCCTCCCCAAAATTCTCTATGTAATTCAGCATTCACCTATTTACCTGCCTAAATCCATGTTTAGGAAATTCAACAGTATGCTCTCATCCTTTATTTGGAAGGAGGCTCGTCCAAAAATTCAGCTTAACAATCTGATGAGGCCTAGAGGGAAAGGGGGACTGGGTCTCCCAGATCTTAGAAGATACTATGTGGCTTCTCAAATGATGCAACTAAGGCCATGGGTAACCCAGGGAATTGAAGGTAACGCAATTGCGACGTCCTTGGCCGACATGTCATCACCAGGTAAAACACCACTGGGGAGGTTATTGAAGGGATCTATAATTCCTCGGGACGCCCCCCTCATGGTTCAAGCCATTAAAATATGGAATGAAGCGCACCAAGGGTTGGATGTAGCCCTAATGGACTGTGAATACTCATTAGAAATACTCTTCTCTGAAACTGAATTCAGAGACCTCCAGATTAAGGAGGCATGGCATACACACTCCATTTCTACCCTGAGGCAGTTATATAACTCAACCAGCATTAAATCCTTTGAACAGTTGAGGACACAATATGGACTCCCCAACTCATATTTTTTTCGATATCTACAGATTAGGGACGCTTTGCGCCAGTACTTTCCTGGCCCAACCCCTCTATTCGGGGAACCTCCCCTGAAAATGTTATTAAGATCAGCAAACAACAAATTAACCTCCCGGATTTATAGATTGCTCGGCGAAATTAGGTATGAGGATCGGTTAAAGAGTATAAGAGAGAAGTGGGAAGTGGACGTGGGTTCCTTAAGCCTTGAAGAGTGGAATGAAGCAATGAGCTCAGTATGTAAGGCTACGAATGCACTTAGTACCCAGCAGATTCAACTATATATACTCTATAGAGCATATCTATCTAATACAGTAATTTCTAAATTTAAGGGCCAATCGTCTAACAACTGTCCCAAATGTAACCACGGCCCAGGTACTTTCATTCACCTCTTATGGGAGTGTGGGGTGATTGCAGGTTATTGGGCTCGAGTGAAACAAGTGATGATGGCAACAGGCTGTACGCATGAAGAGCTTACTATTAAGGGCTGTCTGCTGGGAATAGTGGGGGGGGGGGAACGCGGGCAGATAAGAAAAGGTATATTATAATTCTGGGCGCATTAGCAAAGGTTATTATTAGCAGGGCCTGGATGGCTAAGGAGGGTCCAGATGTCAATAAGTGGGTTGCACTAGTCAATTACACATATAGGCAGGAAAAAGCACTATATAGGACACGGGAAAATGGAACTAGGTTTGAAGCGACCTGGCAATACTGGGTCAAAAGTAAACACTTTAGATAATATTTAAGCACCTGTATAATGACACGTTCTGACTAAGGGTCTTTATTAGTCACTTTAAGTATTAATCACCAGGATACAAAATGGAAAGGAAACTACGGATGGGTCGGATGTTAGTAGTGGACACTGGGACCACGGTAGACAATTTGATGTTTAAAGAACTTTTATAAAAGGTTTTTTTTTTCTTTTTTTTTCTCTCTGTTTTTCCTACTGTCTTTGATCACATATATTCACTTAACACGATTGAACAGCGGGATTGTTTTATTAATTTGAGATAGTTATTGTTTGTACGGTATATCAGTGGCATTTGGCCCCGTGAATATACATATCCTAAAATTTCACCCAGGAATGAGATTTGCCTGGTCCTCCCCTCTGCCTTGCAAATGTCAAAGGTCTCTCCCACTAGACTAATCTCGGAGATATTGCGGAGAATTCCCAGACACTCGGGGCTGAAAGAATGGGAATAGTAAATACTGATAGGATGTAACCTAGGCTTTTAGCGACCGGTGTGCCAGTTAAGCAACACAAAGGGGTATAATCTAATAACACATATAGGAATGCCGACGAAGATGTCTGCTGGCTTGAACACTTGCTTTTAAACTGTAACGTTTGTACTATGTTTTGTTAGTGTATTTTGTACGATGTATGTCTCTTTTTGCAAAATTGAAATAAAAAGGAAAAAAAAAAAAAAGAAAATACACTTGCGGCTCCTCATGTTCGTATTGTATGGGCAGTGCCAGATTAAGGTCTAAATGGGTCCGGAGCCAAAAATTATCAAGGGACTATTATGCGCAATAATAGTGGTTGTGGCCAGCACCTAATAATGTGGGAGGGGTGACCAGTGTTCTGTTTGGGTGGTCTGCTCATGGGTGTGTCTGTATTTGTGTAAATACTTTCAAATAATTATATATGCCTGGAAAAGGCAGGGAGCTGGCATAGGAAAAATGCAGGGAGATATATTGGTGGGTGCCCCCCAAAGGTGCACCCGCAGGACGCCGATGTCCTAAGATACTTGTGGTGTGAGGCGGCACTCCAGTCATAAAAAAAATACTGAAAGCCAAAACTTGGTAGACAACATTTCAGCACCTTTTATGTGGTGTTTACCACACTATATACCCCTTATACAAATCATGCAACACAATATTAACCCCCTTATACTGTACTTGCCTCTTACACATTATGCAACATGGAATGAGCCAAAATTCACACCGACTGAGCCAAAATTCACACTATGGCACACAGTTTGAGTCAAAATTCACGTTGTGCCTCACATATTAAGGCAAAACTCCCATTTTGCAACATGGATTGAGCCAAAATACACACTATTGAGCAATGATGCACAATATGCTTCATAAACAGGGGCATTCCGCACTGAAGGCACGCATTAAAAATTTACACCATAATGCCCATTACATGTTAAGCAACACACCATATTGTCCATTATATATTATGCCAAACACCATAATGCCTATTAAAAATTATGCTACATAAGTGCTGCTTGCCTACATGCTCATTGCCATCTGGGACTACATGCTCATTGTCATCTGGGATTACATGCTCATTGCCAAGGGGGAATACATGCTCACAGTAACTGGGGGACAGCCGCCACCAGGCAGAAATGACAGCCGTTGATAGCTGAGCAGAGAGCAGGGGGCTTCCTGGCTGTATTTAGAGCACTGCAGGTCCCGGATATTTGAAATAATACCCCTTTCACACCAGAAAATGCAGGGACTTACCCGAGAATATGGTCCCAGGATCATGCAGGGACATTCCTGGGCTGGCCCCTTTTACACCAGCCTAGTCCCTGCATTTTCTGGTGTGAGGAGGAGAGAAAACAACCCCCCCCCCCCCCCTCCACACACACACTTTAAACAACCAGCTATATTTTCAGAACCAACTGACCCATTTACATGTGGACTTTGAATGATTTTGGTCCCGTAAAACTGGGCCGTTTGGTTCCAGAGAAATCTGTCCTCAAACAATATGAACAGCCATGAAATTACATTTCAGAAATAAAAAAAATCAGTTTGCCCGCAATATCTCTAGAACCAATGAACCCATATGGACTAGCTATCAGATTGAAGACCCAGCGATTTGGGTTCGAATGAGATCAAACTCGAGCTTCTGTGATGCCAGAGGGGGCACTGACAGCCATGGAATTAGCGGGTCCCATGTTATACGATATGGAAAACATTCCAGCTTTGCCTGGTGGTATCTCTGGTTCCCGAGGGGCTAGCGACGCGGGGCTAAGCTCGTTGGAAAGCCCTGAACAGCTACAAAATGGGCCTACTTGGAGACTGGGCCTGGAGCTGTAGCTCCCTCAGGCCCATTGTTAATCCGGCCCTGGGTATGGGATACTTTGTTTGTTAACACTCGTGGAGGCTACCTGGAATGAAGCAGACCAACTAGTGAGTATAATTTCCTTTCAAGGTATCCTATGGATTTTACCGAAGAAGAGGACAGGCCTACGGTGGACCCTATAGGTAAGCATACATGGGTGTTTGTAGTAGATATTAAAGTTGTACTTTATTTGTGCGTCTGTTTTACTTGGCTATTGGTTATGATGTGGAACTACAATACCCAGTGCCCCGCATGCTGGGACTTGTGGTTCTCCAAGTTCTTTATGCATGGGAGGCTTTCTGGGACTTGCAGTTCCACAACTTAACCCAATAGTTTATTTTATTTTTTACACTTTAATGCCATCAGCCCAGGGGCACCAGGGACAGCCTGAGCTTCGGCCCTGGCCAGGTTCCCCTGGAGGGGGGACACCACCTTTATTGGGGGGGGGAGGGTCCCCACTCCCCCAGCCTGTGCGGACCAGCCACGGCTGTCATGTTTTGGCCGTGGGCGCTTGTGTCAAAAGTCTCCCCTGTGACATGACACACCTGGCTGTTTGAGCCCGGTAATGGATGCCGACATATGGGGGAGCCCTACTCATTTTGTCTGCCATATTATGGGAACCAGGACCCGGCTATGAGCCTGGTGCTGTTATAGAAATACAAGGAGACCCCAGATTTTCCCTGCTGTATTTCTGCAACCAGGACCGGTTCAATGAGCCCGTGGGTGGTAATTGCCGGACGGGGGACCGCACGCCGTTTTTTCATTATTATTTTATTTTTCTATTTTTTATGCAGGGAAGCTTGTACAGATCTGACTGATACAGCGGCCATGCAACACAGCTTAAAAGGCTGCCACCCCCTTGTGAAGAACACAGATGAAGATGCCTAAGGGGGGGGGGTTCCTGGGCGAGAAAAGAAAATGAATAGTTGCGTAAAGCAATATTACAAATTTTGATAAAACCCCAAATCACTATCCTTATCCCTTTTCAGGGCCAAATTATTTAACCTCTTTCGTATGGAATGGGTGAGAGTAACGTTGGAAGGGGACAAAAAAGTGAAACATCTGGGAAAGCTATATTTTAATTAGAATCCAAGTTCAGAATTGATTCTCGAACAATATATGTTACATGACGCAAATGCTAGGGGGAGACCCACCTGTAATATTGTAACCTTTAATTAGCAAGATGTAGAAAGTTAGGGAGCAATGACAAACACGGCAATTTACTTATTCTAATCTGATTGTAATTGTTATTTCAAATGAATGACTTTAATGTGCTAAAATATTGGTAGAAGTTATAATAATGACAATTGAATCTCCAATTTTGTGTAAACATACATTCATTGATTTCAAAATATAACAATGTAAACATTTCTTTAATATGAGTTGTAAATCATTTTGCTTCAATAAAAAAAAAAAAAAAATATATATATATATATATATATATATATATATATATATATATATATATATATATATATATATATATATATATATATATATATATATATATATATATATATATATATATATATATATATATATATATATACATATACACACATACTTACTTATGGAAAGTACGTTTTGGTCCAGAACAGGTTCAGGAATCCAGTACCTGATGATGTCATATTTAATTAGAGGTTCAGGAACTGAGTTCCTGCTGGTTCCTGCTCAAAAATAGCACTGTTAATAATAGAGTGTACTGTGATACAATACTGTACACAATCGGTTGCTCATTTTGTCATTTTGATGTTCCTAGTGTCATTTTAATTAATCTGGGACTTTGGATCTTCTAAATTGTATTTGTTGATTATAAAGCTAAATAAGAAAGGAAAAATATATATACATATTTGAGATGTTACATTGTTATTAAACCTATTACACTAGGTTTCTGTGGAATAAAAACCACTAGGGACAACTTCTTTTTGCATTTGTAATGTGTCGCTAATATGTATATTGATGAATCAATCACTTACAAAACACAATTGAATGAGAGTGGTCATCTGGACCAGCCACTTGCCTTCTGAGGAACTGTGCTCATCACAGAAAAACTTTTTAAGGACTACAAGTACCATCATTTTTTGTCTGCTTTAGTTTATAAGACCTACTATTATCGGGTGTGAAATGCGCATCGGAATCCCAACTTTCAGTAGTCCGACAGAGGAATGAGTGCATCGGAGACCCTTGTGGGGCTACTACTTTATGGGGGTTGTGGACCCCCAAGAGGGAAAATAGCCCCTGACAGTTGGGGTCCCAACTGTCAGGCATTTAGTAGTTGGGATTTTGATGTTGGTGAAACGACCGGCAAAATCTTAACGGAGAATCATCAGGCATCAGGTATTATCAGCCTAAGGTCATTATTCTGGTTCACTCTCAGAGGCAAACTCCTACTCAAATGGACAAAACCATGTGCACTACAGGTGGGGAAGATATAACATGCAGATAGAATTAGATTTGGGTGGGGTTTTACTTCAAAGTGAGGTCTATATAGCAGTGTAGAAATAAAGCAATCAGTATTTTCCCTGCACAGAAACAAAACAACTCACCCAAATCTAATTCTCTCTGCACATGTTACATCGGCCCCACCTGCAGTGCACATGGTTTTGTCCATTTGAGAAGGAATTTGCCTCTAAGAGTGAACCAGAATAAGGCCCTAAGTCTGTGGCTAGTAAACCAAAGAACATCAGCTTTCTTATCCATAATCAGCAGAGGAGGATTTGCTACAAGGCAACCTAGGTGTCTGCCTAAGACCCAGCAGGTCCCAAAGGGCCCCATAAAGGTATCCTGGCTGTCCAAAACATTTCCAGAAGAGCATTGAACGACTACCGCCTAATATCATGACATCACCTGGACCTGCCCACACTCCCAAAGTCCCTTTGATATGATAAAAAAAATGTTTCAACACACAAAAATGTTTCATCCACCGTATGCGGTCAGTTTACTTTAAATGTGACCTAGATATTAGGCCTACTTCTAAAAGACTTAGACAGAGCCTGATGTAGATTTGTATGCAATGATGATGTTCATGCAGCTGAACATTTAAACGTAGACTGTGCATGCACTAAGGTAATCTACCGATGCTGGCTGCAATCAGCAGCACAAATATATAGGCTGATTCAGTATAACTCGTAGGAATCCAAATTTGGCCCCAGCACCGATGGTCTGCGCATGTGCAAACCCCGGCAGCGAACAGGTTCGGCAAGGGAGGCCATTTGTTGCAGGGTGGGAGGACCGCAGGCGGACACGGGCCTGGAGTGGGGGAAAATCCCCACGAAAATGCTGGGCGTCCCCCTGGGAACTCAGGCGTCCGATGCCTGTAAGGGGCGGGCGGCTGACATCAGCAGCCACCCCCTCTTTGGCGGACTCTGATGGAAATAAAAGTCAGTTTAGACTGACTTATTTCTGAAGGGGAACGGAATAATTTGCTGGCCAGCAAACATCAAATTAATTCTCCCCTCTTCGGCCGCATGCGAGGGGATTTGTTCTCAGACATATCCCCTAGCATGTTACCAAAGGGATGCAGGCGGCGTTAAACCACTCCCTAAGCAGCGGATGAATGCTCCAAATGAGCTGCACAATTTGTTATTGTATTGAGAAAGTCTAGAACTCACTTTGCTTTTACATTGAGCCAGTGCCGTAACTAGGTGTGGTCAAGCAGTGCGCCGCGCAAAGGCTCTGTGGGCGCACTATCACCTACCCTACTGCAGTAGTGCCCCTACAGCAGCAAGGACTCTGGAGACTGCAAAAAGATTCCACAAATAGTTTTATCAGTTATGCACAGAAGGTCACTGCATATTTTTTATTATTTACTGTGACCTTTTCTGGTGCTTTTCATGTTGGCATTCTTGGTTTTTAGTTCTGAGATCAGTCATTACAGTTGCATGCTGTTTATGACAGCTTGAGTCTGGTACTGGGATTGATTCTCATTGGTGCCATTAGCTTTAAATAGTCGCAATTCATGCCCCGCAGGGGCGGAACTACCATTGGTGCAGCAGGGGCATTGTCTAAGGGGCCCGCTGCTGCCACCCATTGCTATGTTGCATATTGTGAACTTGGCTTAGAGTGGAAGGGATCAAATTATATCACAAGTTCAGTCATTGATGCCCTGTGACCTCGATTCTTCATGTTTAGCTGTCTAGACTGACGTATATGCTTGGGACCTCTAGTAAGACTTAAATGCCACTTGGACAAACCTTTTATCTAGTGAATGCTGCTTTGTAACACTATCTGGTCTGTGCCCCTCCTCTGCTTGGATGATTCACACTGATTACATTGCTGCACGTGTTGTCATACACTGTACTGCCAGAAATTAGTACTCTCTGCTATTCGCTATGTCATGGCTATTACCAATTTCTGCATGTTGCTCAAATCTCATCACAGACTTTCTGTCATACTTTGATACTGGGCTACCATTATGGGGTACTGTTGGAACCCGAATCCCAGGCCCTGACAGAAAGAGGGCCTGTGTGGCAGCAGTGGGAACAGTGCGTGCGCTTCAGCTAGCAGCAGCCATGTACAGACAAGGACAGCAGCCTTTCAAATACGGGAAGTGTTGCCGGGCTGACTAATCAACAGTGATCGGCAGCACAGCAAGCAGGAAACCAGGAAGCAGAGGGACCGAAGGGAACCAGAGGGACTGTGAGGTCCCTCTGGGAGTGGTAACTAATTGGTGTATCATGTTGCTAATTAGTGTATCACATTTCTGGCAAGATGCCTCGCTCCACTACCACTACGCTCAGCCCATGTTTTTATACCAGTTGTAGTCCACAAGGATGAAAAAGTTGAAAAACTGCAAAAACACTTAAAAAGTGTGAGACAATGACACTGGGTGAATCCCCTCCTTCTCTTGAGCCACCAATGCTACAGTGCACAGAATGTTATTTTAGGAAGCATGGATTCGACCATTCCTCCAATGAACCGGAGCCCTGACACTCCACTTTACTGTATGAGATCTTCTCTCCTCATATATGTTCCCCAGTTCTCCTGCAGCCCTTCTAAAATGTAAGCTCTGGCAAGCTGGGCCCCCTTTCCTTTTGTAGGCGCAATGTAGGTGTTCATTGTATATGTAGGTTAAGGTTTGTGAAGGTGTCAAAGACTGTACTTATTTAGTTACCTGCATACTATATAATGTTGATGAATGGTATAAACCACATCGTCCTGGCCAGCTGCTGCACTCACGGATGACTGTCTCCATTCAATTTACAGAAAAACATAATACTGTTCCTTTGTACGGCGCTGCAAAACACTTGTGGCGCCTTATAAATAAAATTATAATAATAATACTGCTGCGCTCAGCCTTTTTGTGGTGTATGTTATGTGCTGGTGCAGGGATAAATACATTTTCCCAGTGATTGTACTCGGAGTATCTATCCAATGTAATCTTGTGGAGTGTACGTGATGCAACTTTAATATAATACGTCTGCATGAGAGAGAGAGCGAGAGAGAGATATGACTACAAGGGGTGTTCTGGGTTTGCTGCGCTGTAGACTTGGTTTAAGGTGGGTTGGCTGCGGGGTGTTGGAGGTATACTACAAAGTACCTCTTTGGAAGTAAAATGGTATGGATTGTGCACCCTTGGGTGCCACCCTGAGCTCAGTTACACCTAACCTTGATGGAGTGTGCTGTAAAACAATTTCTTAGCAATTATATATATATATTGTGGAAGTCTAGGTACACACACGCCATTTTGTGATAGTATGGCCGCCATTTTGGTTCGCAGAGTTGCGCAAATAAAGTTTCCATACCCGAGTATGTGTGACAATGTGGACCAGAAGAGTAGACATACTATCACACATAAATTCATAATAACACACTTACACGAAAGGAAATATAGTTAAAAGGTTTAGAACGCCACACATAGCTTAGTTAGCCCTGCACACATCTGTCTGTATCGTGTTTAGTATCGTTCCGTTCAGCTCATCATGCAAAGTATTCCGGTCATTGCGAATATTTCGCAATGTACACTGTCCGATAGTTATGGACAAAATCCATATTCCAGAGACAGTTTCTGTTGTAAGTAGTTAACAAAGGAAACTAGCTCAAACCGGTTCTTATCCTTGCTGACGCCGAAACCACCAAACAAAGGACTCTTAAAGTTCCCTCCCCTGCACCTGGTCAGACCAGGTACAGCGTCTAACCTCCAATCACAGTGGACCGGACATATGATCTCTGGCCAATGAGAATGGCCTTTTGACCTCCCCCTTCTGACCCTATAAGATATGCGACCCAGAGCAGCCAGGGTCTCTTCGGCACAACTACTTTCCCTGGACCTTCCTACCGGACTATCGCTCATTCCTGAACGATAGTGAGCTCTGACCGGACTGCTTTTCACATACTAGATGACCACGGTAAACGGTTGCATTTTCACGGTATTTATTCTTAAAGTATTGTTGGCTGATTGTGTTTTGTATTTGTATTCTTTCCCCTTAGCAGAGTTTGTTTAGTATTCATTGTTATTGTATTGTATCACTTGTTATACCTGTTTATTCTTATTTCTGTAACCCCCTTTTGTCCATTAGGGACTTTAATACAATCTTTTTACGGAGTTCTAACCTCCTTACTTCTATTCAGTGGTCGTGTCTAGTTATTCGCATAATAGCGATAAGGTACATTAAGGACTCTGTCCTTACATTGCGGACTCTGTCCTTTAAGGTATATTCGCACAATTGGAGACAAAGTCCTGCGAAAGGATCTCTTATTAAGGTATCGGTTCTTGGTGTATAACATACAATAGACTGTACGCTGCGCTGCGCTACGTTTTGTTCGCACGCAGTTAGGTATAAAGGGTACGTTGGTTGCGGACTTATTACGTAACCAACGCTTTTCACTTATCGTCACTCTGGTTATATTTTAATCACCATTAACAATTGGGGTGCTCGCCCGGTCGTTTCACAGTCCGGAACTCAGTACCAGGCGTGCGACTCGACCTATACCAGCAAAAGGGTGGAAGTATTTATTTGTTTCCATTGCTGGATAGGCCGAGTCCGCGGCGGTGCGGGGTTCGGGAAGTGCTAGCGCTGAACCCGGAGTACAATAAGTGAAAGCCACATGTTTTAAAGCATATCATACCTAAGTGTTTAGTAAACTGTACTTCTGCCTGCCACAAGTAGTTTAACGGGGTATAGTGTCTTGGGCTGCTTGTTTATTATAGTATATGTACCACGTGCGATAAGGTTCGCACACGTGGAATCTGTGTTTATTATAGTACATAGAGGATCCCCTCTGTGCAAAACTATAATTGTTTATTGTTAGCTACCGCAAAAACAGGGACTCCGCCACGTGGCGACAAGTCCTGGGCCTTTTGCAGTAACGTAAAGCGTCTATTGTGTATTACGCAAGGTGCGCGCGCACGTGCCCACATCGGGAAAGTTTCGCATCTTTGTACGTGGTTTACGGAATTAAGTGCGGGATTTATTTCGCATCTTGATACGTAACTCTCGGACAGAGTTAAGGGATTTATTCCACATTTAGGCGCAATTACTGCGTATAGCGAAACCCGAGCGCAACCTTGCAAATACACTATAGAACACGTGGGTGGCCGATTCATCGGCGGCCTGTGAACAAGCGCACGTACACACGTGGCTGTTCATTGGTACTGCACACGCAGCACACATAGGAAGAAGTGAACAGTATTTAAACCACTAGCTTTATTTAAACAGTATAGTAATATACTGCGAATGAAGCGGTGATTTAAGAAAAGAAAATAAGGTTTTCTTTTTGTTCATTTTCTCATAAGCAAGCAACTCAAGCATTATTTTAATAGATTCCTATAGCTTATTATAAGGGATTTATACCTGCATAAGAATCTAGTGAAAAGCTACCGGCCTGGGAAAAATTTTCTGTACAGAAATATTTCAAAAATAAGCATAAGACCTAGGTGTAAATAGCGCCCAGTGTGAAAAAGAACTGAGGCGGACGGGTGTGGGACGGACACAACCCAAGCGCAGTGTAATAGGACAGGTCCAGTTAGGACAGGGTGTACGTGCCGACGTACACATAGGAACTGCCCCTTCAGTGGAATTAATTCCGCTAGGAGGGTACAAGAAGATATATCGGAACGCACTTGTTTCCGATTAGCTACTTTAGAAATCCGATTTTTGGGGGTATAGGAAAACAAGTTTGTTATACCCTGGAAAAATTGTGCCGCATCAAGCAAGTTGGCTAGAAGTTCGCTGCTAGTTGAGAGCTTGGTGATTGAGTATAATACCTCGTATCCTTCGCACCTGCTTGACTGTGGGATGTTCTAGGAAGCTGTAGAAGTGAGTGTTTGGGGAGCTCTCAGATAAGTAATAACCCACCGATATCTATTAAGCTGTGAACGTTTATTCCTGTAACTATGGGTAATAACGGGTCACGCTGTGATAACGTGCAAGATAGGGAGGAAGCAAGCCGGCCAAGAGGATCGGCTGCTTTTATTATGTGCAAGAAGCACGGTGAACTCGCAGTTGTTTACCAAAATAAATGGAGAAAAATGACACAAGGCAGCAAGTTAGAATTTCCCAGTGTTGGTAGCTTCGATCCAGAAATCTTATCGGCAGTAAAAGATGAAATATGCCTACTCTCCAGTCGTAAGGAGAGAGTGAAGCATATAAATATTCTTAAATTGTGGCAGAAGGAAGGACAGGAACAATGGGGAGCCAGAGGTCTGGCAATACCTGATGCAATCAGCCACAATAAAAATGCAAATGCAACCGCTGCCACACTAGAATCAGCTCCCCCACCCCCATATGTGCCGAAGGGGTTAATGTCTCATAAGAAAGACCTAAGTAATAATGTACCTGTTACTAACTTGTACCCTGTTTTATCCCCTTACAAGGAAACCCGAGAGGAAAACGAGCAGCTGTTGGCACTGGCCGTCTCTCATGCAATTAATATGATTGAGGGAAAAGCTCAACCCGCTGTTGAGGCCCCAGCACAGGAGGAGGAGACGGCTGATGCCAACAGCATAGTATTGGACTCAGGTAATGATGCACCACACAGCACAGACACAAATGACTCCCAAGCAGGTCCCAGTAATGCGAATGTGGTACAAACATACCCTGTACGCACACTGGAGGTTCCCTATGGTAAGGCAGACAGAGAGGGTGTGATACCTACCAGAAAGATGACTATGCTAAACCCATGGACACGGTTAGAGCTGCGGTCCATCATTACAGATTTCCCTGATCCTAGGAAAGATCTGGCAGTGTGCCGGAAATTTGTAAGGGATCTAGGAAACTCTGATGAGCCCACCAACAAGGATTGGAGAATCATGTTGAGGGCCTGTCTCCCCACTCACATTGACATCCCGAAATTCATTCAGGATAGTGGATTGAAAGTGGACAAGGAGATAAATGATGAGATCAACCAGGAGAATATACGCCTGATTAACTTACAGTTGGGAGTATATTTTCCTGCGGCAGTAGAATATAGCAAGATTTTCACCATCAAACAGAAAGATGGCGAAACTGCTGCTGATTATTTTACAAAAGCCTTACTGGAGGTATCAAAGTACACTGGTGTCTCCGAGCCTAAGGACGACCCCCACCTGAGGGAGATGATTGTCTCTGTGCTGGTGGAAGGGCTTAGGGAAAACCTGAGAGCCAGAGTCCAAACCTCTTTCCCAAATTGGCGTGGAATGACAGTGGATGCCCTACGGGAATCTGCTGTGGACCACGACCGCAACATTAAGAAGCACAGGGAACTGCAAACTGACAAACTGATGATGGTTAGCATCCAAGCCCTTACTAATGCCCCAAACAAAGCTGCATACCAACAACGAAACACCAGGGAAACAGGTAGAAAGCCAATTATCTGTTACAACTGCAATAAGGAGGGACACATTGCAGCTCAGTGTAGGTTCGGAAACCACAGGAGTTATCAGACACATAAGCGAGAATGGGAATCTCACAAAGGTGAGACACGGAGATACCCAGCACCTAGACAATGGGAGGAGACAGACAGGTCACGCAACATGCCTCCTCCCCATCTGATGGCTGACACTGTGCTAAGGGCAACCCAGGTCAGACCATAGGAAACAGGTCATACCTGTATCCTACAGCCAGTTAGACTAACACAACACCTTGGAGAGGAACCTCAGGTGAAGGTTGATATAGCTGGAGTAAGACAAACCTTTTTGGTTGATACAGGGGCGGCCAGATCTGTTCTCAACACTCCTCTTCACTTGGGTTTCACTAACCAATCAGTAGCGGCAATTGGGGTAACAGGAAAAATACAACATTACCCACTGACAAAACCAGCGGAGGTTACAATCGGGCCTCTGCATACCAAACACTCTTTTCTGTTGGCTGCAGCGGCCCCGACTAACCTCCTGGGTAGAGATTTACTATGCAAAATGGGATGTGTCATCTATTGCACCCCCGATGGGGTATTTCTGGACACTCCTAGAAATCTTACACAAGAAGTGCAAGATATGCTGGATAGCCCTCAGAGGCTAATGTTGTGTTCCACTGTTGTAGAATCAAATCCATCTAGGGTAGCTGAAATTACAGCACAAATACCGAGTTCCCTTTGGACTAAAGATGGACAGGATGCTGGGCTGATGGCAAATGTAGCTCCAGTAGAAATCCGCTTAAAAGAAGGCAGGATAGCCCCAAAAATACCGCAATACCCTTTAAAACCTGAAGTTGAGCTAGGAATATTTCCAGTGATCCAACGATTGCTCCAACAGGAAATCCTAGTTAGAACTTCCAGCACGGCCAATAGTCCCATCTTTCCTGTGAAAAAGAGCGGGGGGAGGGGCTACAGACTAGTGCAGGATTTGAGAGGGGTAAACAAGGTAGTCGAGAGCCAATTCCCCGTAGTGCCAAACCCAGCTGTCATCCTCATGCAAATCCCACCCCACTGTACACATTTCACAGTCATTGATTTGTGTTCAGCATTCTTCTCCGTCCCTTTGCATCCTGACAGCCAGTATCTGTTCGCCTTTACTTACAGAGGAGTACAGTATACCTGGACAAGACTCCCCCAGGGGTTCATAGACAGCCCCAGCATCTTCTCCCAGGCCTTGCATGATTGTTTGCAATCCTTTCAACCCATGAGGGGTTCGATACTGATACAATATGTGGATGACTTATTGTTGTGTTCTGAATCACTGGAGTCATCAGTGGATGACACTAGACAGCTACTGATGCATCTCTCAGAAACAGGACATAAAGTATCAAAGGATAAGCTGCAATTATGCCAGACCAGGGTTAAATATCTGGGCCACTGTCTTACCCAAGGGCTGAGACACCTCACCGACGACAGAATCCAAGCGATTCAGAACATGGTACTGCCACAGACCCAACATCAGATCCGTACGTTCCTAGGCATGTGTGGATACTGTCGCAATTGGATCCCAGGATTCTCTATTCTGGCATTACCACTGCAAGAGATGGTTTCCTCAACTAAGCCTGATCGGGTCTCTCATACTGAGGAATCTGAGCTGGCTTTCGAGGAACTAAAGGTGAGCCTAACCAAGGCCCCAGCACTGGGAATGCCAGATTATGGGAAACCCTTTGAACTGTACGGAACTGAATCAGGTGGGTGTGCGGCAGGAGTGCTTGTACAAAAACATGGTGATGCCAACCGACCAATAGCGTACTACAGTGGCCAGCTGGACACAGTAGCACGCTCACTCCCAACTTGCTTACGAAGTGTGGCTGCAATAGCACAACTAGTAAGTAAGAGTGAGGACGTAGTGCTGGGACACGATTTAACTGTTCATGCTCCCCATGCTGTCTCTGCTCTCCTAAATTCTGCCCAAACACGTCATGTGTCCTCAGCACGGTTCACTAAGTGGGAACTGGCGCTGATGGCCCCAGTAAATATTACCATCAAAAGATGCAACACATTAAACCCAGCCACATTTCTTCCTCATGTGCCCTCCAAGGCACAAAGGGTGGAGGGTGATGGAAATGTTGCTGAATATGGTAAAGCAGAGTTTAGTGAGAGTGAGGACAAACATGATTGCATGACCTACCTGAATCAGACCTTCACAGCACGTCCTGACATAAGCGACAGCCCATTAAGTGAGGTAGACATAACCTTATTCACAGATGGTAGCTGTCATAGACAGACGGAGACGGGAGAGCTTTGCACAGGCTACGCGGTAGTAGATGGAGAAGGTATTGTGGAAGCTGAACCCTTAGGACCACCTCACTCAGCGCAAGTAGCGGAACTGGTGGCACTGACCAGAGCATGTGAACTGGCTAAAGGGAAATCAGTGAACATATATACCGACTCCAGATATGCTTTCGGAGTAGTCCATGATTTTGGAGCCCTATGGCGCCTCCGAAATTTCATGACGGCGGCTGGCACACCAGTGGCGCATGCGACGTACATTAGGAGACTTCTGGGAGCTATCCAGCTTCCAGACAGAGTGGCTGTTATCAAGTGCAAAGCTCACACATCAGAGAAAGACCCGGTGTCACTTGGTAACAGCCGCGCTGATGAGGCAGCGAAAAGGGCCGCATGCCCTGTAAATATTTTTACCCATCCCACCAACCTTTGTACACTGAACATGGTATCCACATCCAAACTGATAGACATGCAGAATTTGTGTTCCCCACAGGAAAGAGCAGTATGGAAGTCGAAGGGATGTGGCCAAGAGTCCACCGGACTTTGGAGAGATGGACACGGGAAACCAGTGGCCCCCAGAGCATACCTTCCTAGTCTAGCCGAGGCGGCCCATGGGCTGACACATCTTGGGAAGGAAGGTATGTGCAAGCTGGTAAAGGCCTACTGGTGTGCACCAGGGTTCGCTTCTCAAGCAGGTAGAGTGGCAATGTCATGCCTCACCTGTTTGAGGAAGAACGTTGGAAAAGCCATCCCAACAGAGCCATCCCACATCCCTCCTACAGAAGGCCCTTTCCAGGTAATACAAATCGACTTCATACAGTTACCACCCTGTAGAAATTTGAAATATGTATTGGTTTGTGTTGACATGTTTTCCAGCTGGGTGGAGGCTTTCCCCGCTGCCTCCAACACTGCTACCTTTACAGCAAAGAAAATATGTCAGGAGTTTGTCTGTAGATATGGTATCCCAAAGGTCATTGAGAGTGACAGAGGCACTCATTTCACAGGAGAGGTCTTCCAAATCATGTGTAAACTCCTGGGGATTAATAGTAAACTTCATACTCCATATCGTCCCCAGGCGAGCGCCAAAGTTGAGAGAATGAATGGTACTATTAAGAACAAATTGGGTAAAGTTATGGCTGAAACAGGGTTGTTATGGCCAGAGGCACTGCCTATTGTGTTGTATAGCATTAGGACCACTCCCAGGACTCCGCTCAACCTGTCCCCCTTCGAAATACTGTTTGGTCGGCAGCCACACATCATGATAGACCCACAGGATGATCTAAAATGTAATAATGAGCTAACTGTACAGTATATCCTAAAGCTAAACAAACAGCTAAGGAAGCAACAAAAGCAGCTGAATTTACTGAACCCTGATATGCCTACCGAGAATTGTCATAATCTTAAACCAGGAGACTTTGTTATGATCCGAAATTTCTTACGCTCAGGTTGTTTGATAGACCGTTGGGAAGGACCGTACCAAGTTTTGTTGACCAGCACTACATCAATTAAAGTCGCAGAGAGAGAGACTTGGATACATTCGTCCCACTGCAAGAAAGCCAGTAACCCAGAATCCCAGTGTGCAGAGAGCGAGAGAGAAGAAGTGTCGCTAGAAGCATTGTTTCGGGAACACTGAGAAGCAGCCAAGGTCGAGCAACCTGAGCGAACAAAGGTCTAAGAAGCAGAGCAAAATACAAGTCCCCTGGTAGAGATGATGGAAGGACTCCAAGCAAAAGGTTCACAGTTATGCACATATGTCTTTGTTTTCTTTCTGTGTTCTTCTCTTCATCCTAAAATACTCGGTGGCTGCCACATTCTAGAGCGATCGGAGCGGAATCCTGACAGTGTAATAATGGACCCAGATATGGGTGAGGTAGAATCCCTAAACCAGCTTGACACTTTACCCATGACAGGAGAAGGTAAAAGGTATGAGGAAAACGTAGTTCAAGGGCTATGTGATGATTTATTGTCTGGTGAGTACTGTGTCTGTAGATATTGTCAACCTAAAATGGAAGAAGGATGCATCCAGCGATGTCAGTCGACCAGTAAGGCAACTACCGGCCAACATCCTTTGAGTGATTACCACTCATTAGTGGGTAAGGTTTTAAACCAAACAGAATGCTGGGTGTGTTCTCAAGTATTACATAAAAGGAGTAGTGTAGGCCTAGTCCCATACCCGCTTAGTATTTCAGAGATAAGCGTATTAAATAAGGGGAGGCCATTGGATAAGAGATACCTGTATACCAGGTCCCCTAGTCTTAGATTACACCCATACCAAGTGGATAAATCCCTGGTATGTATGAACTTCTCAAGTTCCAGAACAATTGGTACTTGGGAAGTGACATGGCAAAACCAGACAATAACTTACTCCCAGCGTCCAGATGGAGAGCCCATAGATAAAGAATTATTATTAAAAATCCGAACCAGTGGAAGACACTATAAATATGTTTACACGGTGAAGAAAAGTAAAATGATGGCCGGCAGAGTATCAGCCGGCTACTGTAATATGACCCTACAGCCAGAAACATGTGAGGAACGAGTCAGGGAGCAGGGGACGGGGATGTTCTTATGGATAATGTGTGACAAGATAATGAAATACTCTGTCCCTTATTTTCTCCCTGACGATGTTTATTATATTTGTGGTAGAAGGGCGTACAAATGGCTCTCCATGAACTACGTTGGTATTTGTTATCTAGGCAGAGTGTTACCGGAAGTGATGACCCTCACACACGATGAGATGATGAACGTACACAGAGGTATTTCTCCTCCTTACACTCATACCCATTATGACCAAATCCATAAAAGGGATTTAACAATAAGAAAAGAACCCCTAGCTTCTGAAATGATACACGAGTCGTTCGGTATCCAATTCCTCATTGCATTAGATATCACCCATACCGCCCGAGGAGTTATCAATTTTAAATACATACAAGCATTAGCCAGCTTGGTAGATAACATCACTGAGATTTATGATGACACCTTTAGATACACTGGGAAGGAGTTGCAAGCGTATAAAAGAGAGCTAGTCCAACATCGAATGGTGTTGAACTATCTGACAGCCATGACAGGAGGATATTGTGTCACCCTCTCTACACAGTTTGGGGTGAAATGCTGTACATATATCACCAACAATACTGAAGACCCAGAAGAAATCATCGATCACCGGATGGATGAGATTCTTCAGCTTAAATGGGAATTTAGAAGGGAACATAATATCAGCCTGGCAGAAATAGGTAACAAAGTTAGCGAATGGACCTCCTGGTTGAATCCAATGCACTGGTTCTCTGGTTTAGGAGAATGGGCGCAGGGGATCATAGCTAGCATAGGAAAACTCCTTCTCTGCATCGGTGGTGCCATCATAGTCTTTGTGCTATTGTTCAAATGTTTAAAGGTGGTGACCCGGGGAAAGGCAAAACGTACCGAAATCATGAGTGTAAGAACGAGGGATACAGAGGAAGACCAGGGTTTGGTATATGACCCAAAAATCGAAACCACCTCCCTTTAAAGAAACCATATTTGTGAACGTGTATATGTTGTAACCACCCCTGTTTTTATTTTTATCCCAAAATTGTACATTATCCTTCGTGACCCTGAGTAGATTGTTCGATAAATGCGGCCCATCGTTTATCCATGATCCTGGATCGGCCGAGAGCAGATGGTTTACTCCCCTTATATGTTTATTTCATGGATCCCAATTTCTTTGTTAGGATTATGAATTTCTGTTTTGTCGTGTGAAATATTTTGTAATGTAACAGTTTTATATTTACTGTTAAAGGGTGGACTGTGGAAGTCTAGGTACACACACGCCATTTTGTGATAGTATGGCCGCCATTTTGGTTCGCAGAGTTGCGCAAATAAAGTTTCCATACCCGAGTATGTGTGACAATGTGGACCAGAAGAGTAGACATACTATCACACATAAATTCATAATAACACACTTACACGAAAGGAAATATAGTTAAAAGGTTTAGAACGCCACACATAGCTTAGTTAGCCCTGCACACATCTGTCTGTATCGTGTTTAGTATCGTTCCGTTCAGCTCATCATGCAAAGTATTCCGGTCATTGCGAATATTTCGCAATGTACACTGTCCGATAGTTATGGACAAAATCCATATTCCAGAGACAGTTTCTGTTGTAAGTAGTTAACAAAGGAAACTAGCTCAAACCGGTTCTTATCCTTGCTGACGCCGAAACCACCAAACAAAGGACTCTTAAAGTTCCCTCCCCTGCACCTGGTCAGACCAGGTACAGCGTCTAACCTCCAATCACAGTGGACCGGACATATGATCTCTGGCCAATGAGAATGGCCTTTTGACCTCCCCCTTCTGACCCTATAAGATATGCGACCCAGAGCAGCCAGGGTCTCTTCGGCACAACTACTTTCCCTGGACCTTCCTACCGGACTATCGCTCATTCCTGAACGATAGTGAGCTCTGACCGGACTGCTTTTCACATACTAGATGACCACGGTAAACGGTTGCATTTTCACGGTATTTATTCTTAAAGTATTGTTGGCTGATTGTGTTTTGTATTTGTATTCTTTCCCCTTAGCAGAGTTTGTTTAGTATTCATTGTTATTGTATTGTATCACTTGTTATACCTGTTTATTCTTATTTCTGTAACCCCCTTTTGTCCATTAGGGACTTTAATACAATCTTTTTACGGAGTTCTAACCTCCTTACTTCTATTCAGTGGTCGTGTCTAGTTATTCGCATAATAGCGATAAGGTACATTAAGGACTCTGTCCTTACATTGCGGACTCTGTCCTTTAAGGTATATTCGCACAATTGGAGACAAAGTCCTGCGAAAGGATCTCTTATTAAGGTATCGGTTCTTGGTGTATAACATACAATAGACTGTACGCTGCGCTGCGCTACGTTTTGTTCGCACGCAGTTAGGTATAAAGGGTACGTTGGTTGCGGACTTATTACGTAACCAACGCTTTTCACTTATCGTCACTCTGGTTATATTTTAATCACCATTAACAATATATATATATATATATATATATCACGTACACTGTTGTTTTAATAAATAAATGGTGAGTTTATTGAGATCTTCAAGGGCTTAAAACATAATGTTAATACATTAATCAATGCATGTAGATACATGACATAATTAAGCAAAGTATATGTGCAATAGAAATAAAAATATGAATATCAATAAAAACGCTCAATAAAAATTATATATCAATAAAGGGTGGGCTGTAGATATATGGTTATTGGACAAGCAATATAAAATACATGTACGTATAGGTTGGACCAGTGTGGATGTTATTGATTTATCCTAGTACCGGTACACATGTCACAATGAGGAAGGTGGGGAATAGGGGTGACATATATAGACTGACATAGACTAACACAGTCTCTGTGGTACCAATGAATATGTATCCATGTATCTATGCCACAAACTGCGGCTCCTGTGGTCAGTTGGATATGTGCTGGTTTGTTGCGATCCGATGATTGAAGGTCTCTTTACCTTTTGAGGCTGGGGTGAGTGTCTGCCGGCAGACTCTCGCTGGTGCTGTCACTGTGTGAACGGCGCTGGGCGAGTCCAGGTATTCACATCAACTAGTTTCGCCCGGGGGTGGGCTTCTTCAGGATGTTTGCGAATCCTGGCTGGCTCTCCCTTTTGCCTCTTTATAGTTGTAGTTAATAGGGCTCCTCCTTGTGGGCAGGTGCCGGCTGTCTATGGCCGGGTGTGTCACTTCCGCCCTTAGTTCGTTTGGGCTTGTGCGGCTGTGCGTCAGGTGACTTCCGCCCTTAGCGCTGCGTCACTTCCGGTATACGGGTGTCATCAGCGGGCGGGTACATCTCTATTCGTGTTCTGTGTTTCTCTTGTGCGTTCCAGCGTCACGCTGGGTTGCCGCACCTTTTTGCGTTCCACCTAAGAAATTGTTTTACAGCACACTCCATCAAGGTTAGGTGTAACTGAGCGCAGGGTGGCACCCAAGGGTGCACAATCCATACCAGAGATATGACTAGGAGGATTACACCCTAGCTGACACTGCATGCACCCAGCGTCTACACATGTGTGGACGCTAAACATCGCCCCCCTGCGAACGCATATGCACTAACGAACGGACCTGAATAAGGTCCTTAATGTTTTGTAGTCACTTTCTCAAGTCAATTTTTCAAGCTTAGCGGGTGTATTTTAGGGGACAGAGTAATAGTGGGAGCCCTGCGCCATGGGTCCCAGACTTGTGAGCCGCGCCTCTGGACTGCTTGCACTGGGAGCCGTATGTGTACCATCGCACCCGCTAAACTTGAAAAAGTGACAACAAAACACTAAGGACCTTATTCAGGTCTGTTCGTTTGTGCATATGCGTTCGCACAAGTCCCGCTTTCCTCCTTCCGAACTCACCTCTGTTGGTCTTGATGTTTGGGGTTCAACATTGATTTTCTCTGGCTTCCGTTCAGCATGTGCACACGCTGGCTGTACGTGTTCTGGAGCTCCTGGGGGTAGTTGTTCTGTTCTTGCTGGGTGGGACAAACAGTTGCCTGGATTGGAGATGTGATGTATATTCCTCCAATGTGTTTCGGCTTCTTTTGACTTCTAGAAAAAAATTGTGTTTACATATTATATTAAGGTTGAATTATGTACACTCCACAAGATTACATTGGATAGATATTTCAAGTACAATCACTGCGTAAATTTATTTATATCTGCACCACCACATAACATAAGCCTCAAAAAGGCAGTGTGCAGCACTATCTAAAATATATTTAGTTATAAACCGCATGTAGTATACGCCTCATTTTTTTTTTTTTTTTTTTAAATACTGTATGAAAATATATGAGAACTTAGGGACTATGTAAAAACCGGACCCGGACTACACTCCGGACAGGACATCAAAATCTGCAGTCCCGAGCTTGTAGGGTCCGGTCCGGGGGGTGTCCTGTCCAAGGGGGTGTCTTGTCCGGGGGGGGGGGGGGGGTTGTCCCTGTAATAGCTATCACCAGGGACATGGGGGAGGGGAGATTACAGCCTCCCCGGGTGGTCCGGACCAGTGGCGTAGCTACGTTTTGGGCGCCCCCCCGCCGTTAGGGGGTGCTCCCCCCGCCGCCCATGCAAACCCCCCCCCTCAATCCCCCACAGCCTTACCTATCGCGCTGGTCCCGGCGGCTCCGTTCTTCTGCTGAGGACCACCAGAAAATGGCCGCCCCCATACAGCAGACAGTTTTAGAGAACTGTGTGCTATATGGGGGCGGCCATTTTGTGGTGGTCCTCAGCAGAAGAACGGAGCCGCCGGGACCAGCGAGATAGGTAAGTCTGCGGGGGATTGGGTGGAGGTTTAACTATAGCACCGCAGCCCCCACATGCACAGCGCCCCCCCACGGTGGCGGGGGCTGCGGTGCTATAGTTACGCCGCTGGTCCGGACCGTCCGGTTTTTGCTACATGCCCGGACCATACAGGGAGGCTTTATTCTACCCCTCCTCCTCTACCTGGTGACAGGCAGCCCCCCAGGACAGGACATCCCCGGACGGGACACCCCCCGGACCGAAGGCTACAAGCTACAAAATGCAGAGTTTGATGTCCGGTCCGGTGGTCCGGGGATTTTGTCCTGGTCCGGTTTTCACCCATACCCGAGAACTTATTGTATCAAGAGAGCATAATAAATAGAACACAAGGCAAAAAAGATTCTAGTACCAAAGAATGCTGTTACAAAAGTCTGCAAACACAACAGTCAACCAGTGGCCTATCATACAGGCAAACATTATATAGAATAGAGCCTTCTCCTATTTCTCACGGCTGCTGCTATCTGGCCAACACGACACGTGTGACCTTGCCTGAACCAGTACAGAGGAGAGCAGTGACACTGACAGCACTCGCACTAACTTTCTTTAGCAGCACTTGCAAAGACGTCACACGTGCTGGGCGCATCCATCTGGGATATTGTGCGGGGGGGGGGGGGGGTGGACAAGCGCAATGAGTGCAACTAATCCTCTCGACTCTCCCCGTTATCTCTATGAGGGCAGGGATCTCCTCTATGACGCAGTTAGGACCGGGGTAAGAGACCCTCCACTCTCAGCCATCCTCCATTCCGGAGGCGCAATAGGGAACGTGCTCCCCTCCCTGTGCCCGGATAGTTTACTCAGCGGGAAGTTTTAAAAGCCTGCGGGGGTGGGCGTGCCGGAAAGTAAAGTAGTGACAGCAGCGGCGTCTCCAGGTGAGCGGGGAGATGTGCACCGGGGACCCCAGCTCGTCCGCTCAGGTCGTAGACTGTGTACGGCGGGCGCGGTGAGGCGGGGAGCACAAGTATAGTTGCTGGCAGCATTGAGGTTCCGGGAGCCGGGGCAGCCGGTGACAGGATCGGCATGGTGGAGTGCGGGCTGTGCGCGGTGGGGGTAATATAGGGGTGGGAGGACGGGTCCTGCGGAGGACCTCGTGGCGCAACGGTAGCGCGTCTGACTCCAGATCAGAAGGCTGCGTTAGAGATGTGTCGTTCGCGAACGATCCGGTTCTTTTGAACGGATCCATCAAAAGAACGAGCGAGCCGCCGATCCCAAAATGGTGATCCGGATCGGTTTCGCTTAGCATTACATACAATACAATGCACATTGCATTGCTTGAGCTCAGCACTGCCCCCTTTGGCAGCTGAGATATTTTCTTCTAATTGGCTGTTTGTGCTGCTGCTGTGTCACGTGCAGATCTAGATTCTTCTGAATCTGGAAGCCCTGAGGGAGGTCTGGTGACTACACATCAACAGCAGACAGAGCAGAGCAGAGGCATTGGCACTGGCAGGCATTTCAAGATTGCTTCACCTGAGTTCACCAGTAGTATCACAGAAAGGTGTGTAGTAGAAGTATGAACACACAGACACACAGACATAAATTAGGCAGTGCACATGTGTTTTTTTTTTTTTACTAGATCTCTGTTTGCTGGGCTGTGTAGTACATTTAACTTTAATTTGGAGGGGGAGGGGGCCTTCTTTTAACTTTCATTTGGGGGGGGGAGGGGGGGGGAGGCAATGAGCAAATTTAGTCTCCCTTGGCAACGAGCAAATTAATACCCCTTTTACACCGCTGCAAAACCCCGGGTCTTCAGCGGGTCAGACCCCTGTCAGCGGCAGTGTAAATGGGACACGCCGTGTCCCTTTATACGGGACTTCTACCCAGGTCCTGGGAACTGGATTGTTCGTCAGACAAGCGTTGGTCAGACAGTCACTAGGTCGACATGCAGAAAGGTCGACATGGGAAAAGGTTGACATGGGAAAAGGTAGACATGGACGTTAGGATGACATGAGGAAGGTCATAAGGTCGACATGGGGTTTTCGCTGTTTTTTTACCCAAATGTCAACACAGTTGACATGGACACAGTTGGAAGTGAGAATCGGACCCTCGCATCGCTCGCAATGCTTTGGGCACAGTGTCTCACTTCGCTCGCCACACTATTATAATCTCACTCCATGCCCTAGTGGAAGGTAGGGCATGAAATACCGCCTGTCGGCACATGTCGGCTCAAAAAACAGTGAAAATCCCCATGTCGACCTTATGACATGTCGACCTTCCTCATGTTGACCTATAACCATGTCGATCTTGTTCCACGTCGACCTTTCAGCATGTCGATCTAGTGTTGTTGACCTAATGTCGACCTAGATCAGTCGACCAAACGACTATCTATGTTAAGTGCACCACCTAGGTCAGGGTTAGAGAACCTTTGGCCCCAGCTGTTGTTGGACTACACATCCCAGCATTCCCTGCAACAGTGTTATCATGGCCAAATAGCAAATTGTAGCAGGGCATGCTGGGATGTGTAGTCCAACAACAGCTGGAGGGCCAAAGGTTCCCCATCTCTGACCTACGACTTTGCTCTGTTTCTGGACTTCCCTCTTAACGAATGATTGCTATTACCTGTTCTAAACAGGTAAATGGGCAAGAAAGGTGTTTCCACACAGGTAATAACAATCAAACATTAAGAGGGAAGTCCAGAAACAGAGCATTGTGTCCCTCCTGGAAAGGGTCATGTTGGGAGGTATGGTACACTAACTCAAACCATAAATAACTGTCTTTTTTACACAAACTGATCCGCAGAGCCGCCCAAAGGATCTAGATCTTTTCAGTGACCGACCCGGGTCGAGCCGGGTCCGCGAAAAGATCCGTTTTGCCCATCTCTAGGCTGCGTGTTCGAATCACGTCGGGGTCACATTTGCTTTTATAGATCGAGCTCTCCCGGGTCTGTCATTTTATCAGCGAGCTCCACTCTCGATGCTGCCGCTCTCCGATGGCGTGGGGGGCTGAACCTCACTGAGCACAGTGTGACACAGTAATGCCCCGTGCAGCGTGTCTTCCGCTCCCCCCTCCCTTTCTCCCACCACATGATGCCGGGCTTAGGGGCAGCTGCCGGGCGCCGTTACTCTGCGTCCTCTACATAACCGCCTCAGTGGCTATTCCCCTACAGTGGTGACAGCGTTACAGCCTGATCTCTGCTGGGCCCTGTAGCGTCAGCAGTGGGGCAGGAGGAGGAGGGATGCTGATGCTGACAGCCAGTGTCTAGTACAGAGGGGGCCCAGGCGGCATGCTGCGGACATCGTGGCGCAACGGTAGCGCGTCTGACTCCAGATCAGAAGGCTGCGTGTTCGAATCACTTCGGGGTCATTTTTATTTTTTGCTTCCCAGTGCGTAGTGAATCTGTGCATCGTGCTGAGACATCTGTAACTGCTAAGGATGCAGTGTGAAGTACAGTATCATTCCACGTCTGGAATCATTTTTGTGGTTACTGTTGAAACACTTGTTTAGGCTTCTGTACACCCCTAATGACAATGTGTTTAGTTTTTATGGAATGAAAAAAGTGTTGTTACATCCAAGCATACAACCAAACTGTATATTGTAATCCATGGTAACAAGAGAATGTCTAGCTACAACACACAAGTGCTTAGTGCTCCTTTTAATAGAACTTGGGTACTCCTGGGCTAGCATAACTAAACTGCCAAAGAACTATCACATGGATATCTGTTGGAAATCGTAAGGTGTGGCAAGCAAAGCTGTTCTGAGGGAGTTTAGTTATACTAACTCGTGGACCCAGGGACTATGTAAAAAACGGTCCCGGACCGGTCAGCAAAATCTGCAGTCCGGAGCTTGTAGTGTCTGGGGTGACAGCTTTCAACAGGGCCATGGAGAAGGGGGAGATTACATCCTCCCCCTGTTGTCCGGACCGTTCCGTTTTTTGCTACATGCCCAGACCATACAGGGAGGCTTTATTCTCCCCTCCACTCTCCGGTGACAGCTGTCACGTGAAGTCCCCCTGCACTAGACACTACAAGCTCCGGACTGCAGATTTTGATGTCCGGGGTCTTGTCTGGTTTTTACCATACCCGGGGGAACCATGTTCTAAACTGGAGTGGTCCATAAAGACCATCCCTTTGATTTTGGGTCTCCTTCCTGTCTTCTAGGAGTTGCCCATCAGGGTGGGCATAAGACATCTATATAGCGGTTAATTCAAAAATATAAATATTAATAAAATTGAGTTAATATCTTTGAAAAACCTGGCTTCTTATTAGTGTCACCTGTCCAGGGGTGTTAAGTTATCCAGTGTTACTGGGCAGAATCCTCCCTCAATACAGCCCTATTGTCTTTTTAGTGGATGGAACACTACTCGCTAGATTACAGAACATTAGTCATTGCCCCACTTGTCCTATACAGAACAATTCAAAAATGCACCAATACTGTGGGGGGAGAGTACTTTCAGTTGGTGCCACATGCAGTACAAGAATAACCCGTTTGTGTTCTTGATTTCACTAATTTTATCTAACAGATCAACTTTGCCTGGACTGTGGTTATTTTACAGCATAAAATGTATGAATTGTTACTGGTGTGTGGAGAAACATCAAGTTTTTAATGTCTAATGCAGTGGTTCCAAAACTGTGTGCCGTGGCTCCCTGGGGTGCCTCGGGACACTTGCAGGGGTGCCCCGGGTTGGTGGTCCAGGACCAATTCAAAAGATTTATGATCAATTATTTATGGACAAAACCAGTGATGGTTGTTGCCAATCATAAAGTATGTGTACAAACAGAAGCAAATCCTACCCTTTACCACATAAAAGAACCTAAGAATTACATATAAACACAATCTACTTCATTTTATATGTATTTTTCTGCATTTTTTTTGGGCCCTAGGGGTGCCCTGGAATAATTCTGATACTCTAGGGTGCCGTGATTCAAAAAATATTGGGAACCCCTGGTCTAATGGTTACTTTTCAAATAAACACATTGAGCAGTATTCAATGTGGCCGGCAAGGGGGTTAAATGACAAGGATCATTGAAAACAAGCGACCCTCGACATTTAACCCCCACGCCGGCCACTCACCGTATTCAATGTTCTGGGGGAACCCTTGCTGTCAGATGATGGAGAGGAGTCCACCAAACAGCGAGGCTCGCAGCTAATGCAGGGAGCCCACACGCAGGCAGGGTAGTGGTTCAGAACAAGAGATTGCGATAAGTATCTCTCAATTTGCACAGAGTGTTAAGGTCCATACACACTGGGCGACTTTGCCCAGCTTGTATGGACAAGCGTTGATGTCAATCACTTCTGTGGGGAAAGCCGCTCAGCGCATACACACTGAGTGGTGTTCCCCCTGCCCGGCGCCGACAGAGGGGGGAGGACGGCGTTGCATAGTGCAGATAAAACAAATGCCTGCACCTCAAATCTACCACTTGGTCTACGGTGGTACTACTGACTGCATCTCAGGATGAAACTTCTGTGTGTAGTGCATGCACCTTCTTTGCTGAAAGCCCTTATCAGTAAGTGATGTCATCAACCTTACACTATGGAGTTTTTCTGTGCAAATCACGCTCATTGTGGTCTGGTTTAGCTACGCATAGCTAAGTGCCAACATCTGTGAGAAATTTGTAAAATATCAGCTAAAAATGCCAGCGTTGCTCACATTTGTTATATAAATATAAATAACAAAGTTATGTAAAAAAAAATATATTTCCTACATAAGGTAAACATTCCAGGTCATGACAAATTAAAAAAATTTCCTTTGACAATTTCACTTTGCTCTCAAAGGGTTAATGTACACTGAAGTATCAATAGTCATGGGATAGCAGTATGTTTTGGTTGATTGTATCACCATATTTGATGGTTTAAGCTGGCCATATGCCTAAAGATTTATTGTCCAATCTTGCTGGTTGCAACAAAAATCTGGTAATATCTGAATGGCTATTTTTGTCAGTTTTCCAACATTCGCAAGCAAATGGTCAGCTGTCATTTGCTTCCATAAATTACCAGATTTTTATTCCAACCGGCCAGATCGGACAATAAATATTTAGGTGTGTGTCCAGGTTTATCATTTATCTGACATCTTGTGAGTCAGTTTGACCACATTCTAGGCTGCTCCTAGCAAGACAATGTGAATGATCTTCATTCTATCATGGAATGATAGTAGGTTTCCAATGGATGGGGTATTCTATTTCTAAATTTGTGCGGATCGTCAACACCTCTGTTCTATGGTGTCACTGTGCTTGGAGTAACTCATGCAAGGCATTACCATCCACTGTGGACAGCACAAATGGGCAATAACTGTCATCTGGTTAGAATTGCCTGTTTGTAAGAAAAGCTACTGTCTCAAATCATGTCCACATTCAATGCAGGATGCACCAGAACCAATCCGATCAGTGCAGTATTCTTAAGCTTCCATAGGATATAGGAGCAACAGTCTACACAGGGAGCTCCCATTAACACTAAAACATCAGACACAGTGCCTCACCTGGTCTTGTGATGTCGCTAATTGGACCCTGGAATACTGGAAACTGGTGTGCTCTGATTAACAGTTCCAGTTGTTTTGGGCTGCTAATAGGATTTGGGTGTGGCGCAGACACCCAAGGCCATGGACCCAACAAGACACTGCAGACAGGTGGTGGTCCATTAATGGTGTGGGGTGTGTTTACGTGGCATAGATTGGATCCATTGGTCTGCATGTCATTGGCTGGTAACAACTATGTTGCAGTGCTTGGTGACCATTTGCAGCCCTTAATGTACCCCCACAAAAATAGCATATGCTAGTCTCATGTTGTCCAGAATTGTTTCGGGGAGCATTCAGATTTTCTAGGTTGCTAGTTGGGTCATTATGGAATATGCTGTGAGTTACTCACTGTTGTGTTTTTCTTATGACTTTATTGAGATTTTTCTGGAAAAAGCAGTAGCATACATGTAGAAAGGTTATGGTATAAATGGTAGACAATGTCTATGGTCACTAGGCCAGGGATATCTAACTCCAGTCCTCGAGAGCTACCAACAGTTAATGTTTTCCAGGTCTCCTCACAGAATCATAAGTGAAGTAATTAGCTCCACCTGTGGATCTTTTATAATGTTAGTCTGTAATAAGTGCACCTGTGCCCCACCTAGGTGCTAGAAAACATGAACTGTTGGTAGCTCTCGAGGACTGGAGTTGGCTACCCCTGCACTAGGCCAACCACTATTGGTCGACACTTTGAAATGGTCAACACACCCAAGGTTGACATTTACAAAAGGTCAACACAAGCTTATGGTTGACATAGACATGGTCGACATGAGTTTATTTTTGGGTCTGTTGTCACGGGCACCATATAAGTTACCATATCACCTCGCATGGCCTGCTGTGCTCAGCACACTATTATTATTTATTAACAGTTTCGGTACTTGTGTATTATCACGGCACCCGGCTACGCTATGTTCTAAACGTAGGCTAAGCTACGTTGTCAGTGCAGTGACTCCGCGGTAGCCCTGCTTATTCAGCATAGTGTCCCCGTCAGGCAGCTAGTCACCCTATTGTCCCTGGGAGCTGCAGCTCTGTCCCTGGCAAACCTAGTGAGCATCTCTCACAGTGCCGGTAACCGCCAGATCCCCTGCGCTGGCGGACTCAGTAATTTTTGCAGCAGGACACATTTGCCAGTGCTCCATGTTACATACTGGCAAATGCCTCCATTTTAAACCCCCACTATCCACACCAGCCCGAAGAGTGGCGATCGTAGCGAGCCCTGCGTCCTCCCGACCTTTTCGTACCCCCACTATCCACATCAGCGTGGAGTTGATTTTCTAAAGTGTGACGAGCCACCAAGCCCGAAGCATGGCGAACGGACGCGAATTACTTGACGTGTATTCCGCGTCCCCTTGTGGGGCTCGCTGCGCTCGCCACACTTTATAAAGTCAACTCCACGCCGATGTGGATAGTGGGGGTATGCAAAAGTCGGGAGTACGTGTACCGCGTCCCCTCGCGGGGCTCGCCACGCTTTGGGCTGGTGTGGATAGTGGGGGTGTTTCAGAAACACATTCACACATGTCATGTCAGGCAGGTTAAAATGGTCAATGGCTCGCACACAATGTAATAAGTGCTGACTGACTACGCTAACTGCGTAATGCTGACTGACTATGCTAACTACATAAGCTCGGACAGGAACACGACGCTGATACTGACAGGGGCGCTGCCTAAGCTGGCCGCGGGAACACTACACTTATTCTGACAGGGACGCTACACTAACTATGTAACTGCGCCGTGATAATACACAAGTACCACAGTTTATTGTATAGCGCAGCAGATTCTGTTGCGCTTTACAATTATAAACAGAGATAAAACAAACTAGGTAACAGACAGAATTGGAGGTAAGATGGCCCTGCTGCAAGCTTATGTTCCCACTCTATGCCCGCTTGGATAGTAAAGTATGAAAAACCACCTTAAAAAAAAAAAAAAAAAAAGAACTTGAAAAACTCAGGTTGATCTTATTAATGTTGACCATAAGCTTGTGTCGACCTTTTGTCAATGTCGACTTTGGCTATGTTGACCAGGTCACTGTATACTATTAGTGGTCGACCTAGTGACTGTTGACATAGACATTGTCTATCCAGTAACTGTATACCTGTAGAAAGCACTGTGAAGATGGTATTCTCAGGTGAGCATACAATGTTGAAAACTGTGCTGTGGCACCCTGGGGTGCCTTGGGGCCTTTGCAGAGATGCCCTGGATTGGTGGCCCGGGACCAATTCAGATTGTTTATTTACTATGATAGGCAAAACCATTGCTTGTTGCTATCAATTGTAAAATACCCAGGCAAACAGAATTGAATCTTATCCCTCAACACATAATTAAAACCTAACAATGATCCATAAACAATTTTTTTATTTCATATTTTACATCTAAGTTTCTTAACAATAAAGTTTTGGTCTGGGGTGATGTAAAAAAAAATTCTGATACTCAAGGGTGCCGTGCTTAAAAAAAAAAAAAAAAGTTTGGGAACCACTGAGATAATGTAAAAGTTCTGGCATAAGAAATAATAAAATATTTTGGGAAGGAGGGAAGAGGGAGAGTGTTAAGGCCCCCATACCCTAAGTGATTTGGGCCCGACTTTGGCGTATTGGTGTATGATATCCAATGTGTGGATGAGTAGACTGAGGTGTATCAAACTGAAAATGCGGTAAAACCCCGGTTTTACCGCATTTTCCAATGTATCAAAAACTATACCGCATTGAAGGGTATCACCACCTTTTGGTGGCGATACCCTATAGAAGCCTATGGGCTTCTTTTCGCAGACCCCCCCTCTGGCTTACCTTCCTGAAGCGTCCTCCTGGACCCCGGAATGTAAACCCCTCCTCCCCCTAGTGAAGCAGCCGGACATCCTTCCGGCTGCAGGGGAGAGGAGGCGGCGCCGGGGAAAGACTGCTTAGCTGTCCCCGGCGTGAGGGGAGAGCCAGGCAGCATGGAGGTGACGGAGACCCCCCGCACATCAGAGTACAGGTATCGCGGGGGGGCTCAGTCACTGCATCGCGATTCCAGCCGCATATGATAGTACATATGCGCTGGCATCGCGGTGACGGGCAGTGAAGGGCGGCTATGTGTATTAATACATCCCGCCCTGAGTCCTTTAGAATCAGATTGGAGGAGATAAAATGTTTGTAAGGGGTAAAAGTTGGATGGGATTGAGGAGCCGATTTATTTAGTTTGGTGAAGTGATAGTGTCTGGTTTTTATCACCGGCCAATTAGCTCCTAACTGTGAAGTTAGAGGCTTGGTTTGAAAAATGACAGGTAGTAGCTGATTGGCCGGTGATAAAAACCAGACACTTTATCACTTCGCCGAGCTTAATAAATCTACCCCTGTGTACCTAAAAGAGAGAATAGAAGTGACGGTGTTATTGAATGATTGAGTTGCTTTTATATGTATAGATGCTCACTGTTCTTGGCAAGTTCTCAGTTATTCTGTAGACCAGGCATGTCCAAAGTCCGGCCCGGGGGCCTATTGCAGCCCGTGCTGTCATTTCAAGTGGCCCCCAGCCAGAAGCGGGCGGAGCATCTGATGCAGGATGCACAGGACACTAAAGGTGGGGTCCCGGCGAGTGCGCCTTTACCTTGCTGTCTGCAGCAGTGAGGAGGTTCCGGCCGCCACAGTGAGATGTGTTTGGCGGATTTCGGGTGAGTGTGCGTCCAACCCCTGGACATTCAGAGAAGGGGGGGCAAACTATGGGGGCAGAGTGGGGCGCATACAGTGAAGGAGGGGCAGGCTGGGGGACATACAGAGAAGGATGGTCTGGCAGGGGAATATAATGTGAAGGGGGCAGAGTGGAGGACAAACAGTGAATGGGGGCAGGCTGGAGGAAATACAGAGGAGGGGGGCAGGCTGGGGGACATAAAGTGAATGGGGGCACGCAAGGGGACATACAGTGAATGGAGGCAGAGTGGAGGACCATTCTGATCGGATTAATGATTCAAGAATGTCAGGCTGAATGGTCGGCCCCCACACATTTTCACCTCACCAAATCTGGCCCTCGTCGCAAAATTTTTGGACACCCCTGCTGTAGACATTACTACCAGCCTGCAATTAAAAGGGAATCTTTTTTAAAAGATCCTTATGGCCCAATGGTAATTCTATTCAGTCTATGCACACCTCACTGGACAGCATAATTCAATCAGGCATTCCTGACTAGTTTCCTATCTACCTTACACATTGTGTTGC
>NC_139218.1:139376260-139658760 GCF_055691185.1 Crinia signifera | reverse complement strand
TACTGACCAACATCTGTGCTCAATTTTTGGCGCAGGACCTTTTTTTTTTTTTTTTTTTTCTGCACTACATACACACTACACACTACATCAGGGCTGGGCAACACCGGCCCTCCAGATGTTAGTGAACTACACATCCCAGCATGCCTTGCATCAGTTTCAGCATGGCCACATAGAAAAACAAATGCAAAGCATCCTGGGATGTGTAGTTCACTAACATCTGGAGGGCCGGTGTTGCCCAGCCCTGCACTACATACTACATTGAAATAAAGTTTGTACCCCCCCTACACTATACACGTGTTGAAACATTTCACTACCATAAACACAAAAATAAAAATGTCATCCCAAATGTCATCCCAAATGTCATCCCAGTCATCCAGAAGAATGTATTCAGCGGAGGAGGCATATGCCATGCTTGCCTCTGACTCTGACACAGCCAGTGAGGCAAGCGGGGAATTTGAAGGATTCATCTTAAGCTCCTCTAGTGATGAGGGACCCCCTCAAAGACGCCCCCGTAGAGCAGCTGAGACCCCCCCCCCCCAATAATTGATCTCGTATGGACCCCACCACCAGACAATTTTGAGCCCCAGGTTCCTGAGTTTTTGGCCATCCCAGGAATCCAATTTGATTCCACAGGTCTCAGAGAAATTGACTTTTTCAAATTATTTTTCTCTGATGATTTTATAAATTTAATGGTGGACCAAACTAATTTATATGCCCAGCAGTTTATTGCTCAAAACCCCACGTCATCATTTGCTAGGTGGACCCCTGTAGATGCAGTAGAGATGATGACGTTTTGGGGTCTGGTGTTTCATATGGGCATAGTAAAAAAGCCAGAAATTAGGCAATATTGGAGTACAGATGTTCTGTACAGCACCCCACTTTACCGTATGGCCATGACCCGGACTCGTTTTGAGTTAATCCTTAAATTTTTGCCTTACAACGATAATGCACAGTGCCCACCCAGAGATGATCCCACCTTTGACCGGCTATTCAAAGTCAGGCCGGTCATTGATCACTTCAGTGCCAAATTTGAAGAGATGTACATCCCAGATAAATTCATTTGCATAGACGAGTCCCTTATACATTTTAAAGGAAGGGTTAAATTCCGCCAGTACCTTCCCAGTAAGAGGGCAAGGTATGGCATAAAAATGTATAAGCTGTGTGAAAGCACCTCAGGGTACACTCACAGGTTTAGGGTATATGAAGGGAAGGATTCAAGAATTGAACCGCCAGAATGCCCCCCCTCCCTCGTAGGTGTTAGTGGAAAAATTGTCTGGGATTTAGTGCACCCCTTCCTGGATAAAGGTTATCACCTCTATGTGGATAACTTTTACACCAGCATCCCCCTGTTTAAGGCCCTTGGTTCAAGAGGTACAGCAGCTTGCGGTACTGTGCGCAAGAACCAAAGAGGCCTCCCAAAAACGCACATTGCCCAAGTAATGAGAAGGGGTGAAAGCAGGGGAATATGCACCGAAAATATGTTGTTGGTCAAATATAAGGACAAGAGGGATGTCCTTATACTGACAACAATTCACGGAGACAGTACCACCTCCGTCCCTGTACGAGGTACCAGTACCCACACCTCAAAACCTAATTGTATCCTGGATTACAATAGGTACATGGGCGGAGTGGATCTTTCAGATCAGGTACTGAAGCCGTACAGTCCCCTGCGGAAAACAAAAATCTGGTACAAGAAGCTGGCCGTGTATATCATCCAGATGGCACTGTATAACGCTTATGTGCTATTCCGTTCTACCAGCCAGAGGGGGACATTTATGCACTTTCAAGAGGAAGTCATAAAGAGCCTAATATTTGGGAACCAGCAGGCAGAGGGCCCCAGTACTTCTAGTACTGGCCCCCGTATTGTACCAGGGCAGCATTTTCCTGATGAAATCCCCTCCACTGGAAAAAAGGGCAGGACACAAAAAAGGTGCAAAGTTTGCTATAAAAAGGGAATAAGAAAGCAAACTATTTTCCAGTGTGACACTTGCCCCGACAAACCCGGCCTATGTATAAAGGAGTGTTTTAAAATATACCACACATCTATGGATTATTAGGTTCATAATTTCACCGTGCTTCGGGGGTCTTGCTAATGCCACATAGCACCCACCATTCATTCCACCAGAATCTGAGCCGCAAAATCCAAAAATCACTCCTTCCCTTCTGAGTCCTGCCATGCACCCAACTGGTATTTTTTGGTCACACATGAGGCATTGCCGTACTCGGGAGAAATTGGGGCACAGATTTTGGGGTGCTTTGTCTCCTTCATTCCTTGTGAAAATGAAAAATTTTGAGCCAGAACTGCATTTTTGTGTAAAAAATTTAATTTTTCATTTTCACTGCCCAGTTGTACCACAATTGGTGAAACCCCTGGGGGTTTGAAATGTACACTATACCCCTAGTTGAATTCCCTGAGGGGTGTAGTTTGCAAAATGGGGTCACTTGTGGGGGGGTTCCACTGTATTGGTTCTTTGGGGGTCTTGCTAATGCGACATAGCACCCACCAACATTCCACCAGAATCTGTGCTGCAAAATCCAAATATCACTCCTTCCCTTCTGAGTCCTGCCATTTTTTGGTCACACATGAAGCATTGCCGTACTCGGGAGAAATTGGGGCACAGATTTTGGGGTGCTTTGTCTCCTTCATTCCTTGTGAAAATGAAAAATTTTGAGCCAGAACTGTATTTTTGTGTAAAAAATTTAATTTTTCATTTTCACTGCCCATTTGTACCACAATTGGTGAAACCCCTGGGGGTTTGAAATGTACATTATACCCCTAGATGAATTCCCAGAGGGGTGTAGTTTGCAAAATGGGGTCACTTGTGGGGGGCTTCCACTGTATTGGTGCTTCGGGGGTCTTGCTAATGCGACATAGCACCCACCAAAATTCCACCAGAATCTGAGCTGCAAAATCCAAAAATCACTCCTTCCCTTCTGAGTCCTGCCATGCACCCAACTGGTATTTTTTGGTCACATGTGAGGCATTGCCATACTCGGGAGAAATTGGGGCACAGATTTTGGGGTGCTTTTTCTCCTTCATACCTTATGAAAATGAAAAATTTTGAGCCAGAACTGCATTTTTGTGTAAAAAAATGTAATTTTTAATTTTCACTGCCCAGTTGTATCAAAATTGGTGAAACCCCTGGGGGTTTGAAATGTACACTATACCCCTAGATGAATTCCCTGAGGGGTGTAGTTTGCAAAATGGGGTCACTTGTGGGGGGGTTCCTAACTTTTAGCATCTTATGGTGCCTAGAAACCTACATGGTGCCTAAAAAATAATCTCATAAAAAGGAGGCTCCAAAATCAAGTAGGTGCTTCTTCTATTATGAAGCCTGTGGTTTGGTCAACGTGCACACTAGGGCCACATATAGGATATTTATGAAAACAAAAGAATTGGGGGAATCAATTTTTAGTCACATTTCTCTAGTAAAATCTACTGTGTTCCTTAGAAAAATGTATTAAAATTGCAAATCTGCAAAAAAAATGAAATTTTGAAATTTCACCTACACTTTGTTTTAATTCCTGTGAAACACCTAAAGGGTTAACAAACTTCCAAAATGCTGTTTTGAATACTGTGAGGGGTGCAGTTTTTGAAATGGCATCATTTATGGGGGTGTCTCACATACAAGTCACATCAGAACTGAACTGGTCCCTAAAAAAATCAGTGTTTGAAATTTTCTTGAAAATTTGAAAATTTGCTATTCATATTGTAAGCCTCCTAGTGTCCAAAAAAATTAAAAGGAAGTTGAAATAATGATGGAAACATAAAGTAGACATATGGTCTATGTTAGTTATTAACTATTTTGAGTGGTATGATTATTTGTCTCACAAGCAGAAAATTTAACATTTTGCAAATTGCTAAATTTTCCATTTTTTTACGACATTTTGGTATTTTTCACAAAAAAACACAGACTGTATCGACCCAAATTTACCACTAATTTGAAGTACAATGTGTCACGAGAAAACAATCTCAAAATCACTGGGATAAGTAAAAGCTAAAAAAGTTATCCCCACTTAAGTGATACATGTCAGATTTGAAAAAAAGGGCTCTGTCAGGAAGGCAAAAACATGCTGTGTCAGGAAGGGGTTAAACTCTGCACAGAAAGATCTGTAAAAAAAAGACTTCTAAAATGTTTTTTTATCCTGAAACATGACTTGTGCTCTATAGCGAAGATAGATGCAGCTGAATTTTCTAAGTGCAGTTCATCACCTGTGTAGCACATGATTGTTATACAGCTATGACACCTGTAAAACCAATAGATATAATGTGGATACAATTAATAGAACAAATTGCATAGCATACCTGCTCAATAATATATCCAGAATAAACCAGGGCTACAGCTAGTGGACAGACATTGCACATATAGGGCAGTATTCAATGCTCCCGATTAACCGGGGTTTTTTTGGGGGCGAATCGGGCTGTTTTCACTCCTTGCGGTGAATCTTTTTCACTGAAAATCTGATTCATCCTATTCAATGTTCACTGTTCACCGAAGGCGAACAGTGAATGCCGGACAGCTCTCCGTCTAATGCTCGCTGCAATTCGCTGGTGTATTTCAATGGGGTTTTTGCGGTGAATTCAATGCTAGGATGGAGAACTGCTTTCAGCATGATTTTCGCCATTATTCACCGTTTTGCATTTGACATCTTTTTAAGGTGAACTGGAATGTGTTCTTTTAAAATAAAGGGTTTTTCCTGTGGTGTCAAAAAAACAGTAATTTTATTATCTGAAGGGGCATTACTATTTGGATTCATGTGCTTGCAGCACATGAATATATATATTTAATTTATTTGTAAAAAAAATTTTACACGGGACATCAGCAGGGGGAGCCGCTCACACTGGTCCCGCTCATTACATATGCACGAGCGGGACCAGTGCAGCGGCTGCATCCCCTGCCAGTTCTCCTAGGGGGCAGCTTCTGCTGCCTGTGTCCCCATGAGCCCTCCTTCTCCCCCACACATTCCAGCACAGGCAGGGAGGCTTCCATCTCCCTGTCTTGCGCCGGCTCCCTGTGGCATTCGTCGGGGGGGGGGGGGGGTGTTAAAATCGCTGTCAGGGGCAGCGAGCACCTGAGGTGTTGAATAGGGGGAGAGGGAGGGCTGGCAGCGAATGCTCCAGCCCTCAGTAACCCGGCGACTGGGCAGTGAATCCGAAACAGGATTCATTGCACAGGGTGAAACATATAATTGAATACCTGCCAGAGTATAAAGGCCCCCATACACTTGGACGATTCCGGCAAATTGGGCCGTGAAATCAGCCCAAATAGGGTCAGTTTGATGTCCCCTCAGGTCCAATGCGCTGTCCCGTGCGCATCAGACCAAAGTCAGTTGCTGGATCTGCTGGCCGACCGCCCACCCGACCTCGGACCTCTTAAGGTGTATGGCCACCTTAAGACCGAGCACACCGGCAGACCGAGGGGGTGAGTGATTGGGTTGATTGCCCCCTAGCATTGTTTGGCTGTGATCATTATCCCCTCCTTTTTGTATTCCCTGTGTGACAGATTTGCTGAGTTTAAGCATATTTTAAAACCTTGTTTATACATGCTAGAACAATACAACACATGAATTTGCCACCCCATGTTTAGCAACAATTCATAAACATTCAATTGTGTGATACATAATTTAGTGCCTGCGCATCTACAGTACCTGGAACTGGAACAGGGAGGAGTTGATACTAGATAGGGGAGGATTCTAAGCTTAAATCGGTACTCTTTACTTAGCACGGCGCCCATCGCGGGCATTAAATGCACTAAAAAATCGGGTGCGACGCGATGCCCGTGATTTCCCATAGGGAACAATGTTAAATGTCTCAATTGACCCGATTTTCCTGTTCAATGCCTCAATTGACCCGATTTTTCCATAGGAAACTATGTTAAATGGCCCACAGAGGCCAAATAGGCACCCTGAAGTGTGAAATGGCCCCCACAATTGTTAACGCCACCCCGCGATCAACGTGAACCCGAAGCGTGGCGAGCGCAGTGGTACGCGTCCTACGACCTTTTCATACCCCCACTATCCACGTCGGCGTGGAGTTGAGAATAGAATAGTGTGGCGAGCCCGAAGCATGGCGAGCCCCGCGGATACCTGTGAAGCCCGCGAAGGGACGCGTTTACCTGTGAAGGTATCCGTGTCCCCTCGCGGGGCTCGCCACGCTTCGGGCTCGGTGGCTCGCTGCGCTCGCCACACTATTCTATTCTCAACTCCACGCCGACGTTGATAGTGGGGGTATGAAAAGGTCGTAGGACGCGTACCGCCGCCCCTTGCGTGCTCGCCACGCTTCGGGTTCACGTTGATCGTGGGGTGGCGTTAACAATTGTGGGGGCCATTTAACATTTGGCCTCTGTGGGCCATTTAACATTGTTTGCTATGGAAAAATCGGGTCAATTGAGGCATTGAACATGAAAATCGGGTCAATTGAGACATTTAACATTGTTCCCTATGGGAAATCGCGGGCATCGCGTCGGTCGCGTCGCACCCGATTTTTAGTGCATTCAATGCCCGCGATTTTTTTACCTGCGATGCCCACGATCAAAATCGTGGGCGCCGTGCTAGGTAAAGAGTACCCTTAAATCTACCCATGTGTATGGGGCTTAAGCAATCAGGCCAATTGTCACTAATACTGCGGTCAGACACAGAGCTGGGAATTTTACAGTTCTCTGCCCTGACCTTGTTAAAAAGCAGGATTGGGGACCTGGGACTTAATCTAGCCATGCGCTTGTCGGATTTGGCTACTTTCTACCTTGTTCCAATGGATCGGCCAAGAAATCGTGTGAAAAATGAAATCGGATGTTTGACATCTGATCCGGTGTGGGGTCCCATGTGCATCAGAGATCGTACCCGCACCAGGGAATGGAATCGCAAGTGATATATTGCATGTTATCCTGCTGCCTGGGACCTACCCTGTTGGTTAAAGAGGGATCAACTAGGACGTAATGTATGGGACCTAAAGAACACTCCAATTTCGCTTGAAATCCGAAAGACTCCTGGCCAAAAGATATCATGCCCACACAGAACTATTGTGTAATGTAAATGATCAGAGGGTTGATGGATAATTTAACAAATGCAAATCATTTTAATGCATAGTTAGCACATTGTCCATGATCACCACACACACACAGGACAATGTGTGCTAAATCCTGCATGGGTCGTTATCTATCCATCTGTTGAAGGGGGATCAGCAAGCTAGACAATAGAGGGTGGTGTGAACATTAGATTGTTATGCCTACACATGTAAAGATTTTAAACAATCGGTTCATCCAGTTGGTCGAAACGGGAATAGTGTTTAAAAATCCGTGTGTCGGCACATTTTGACTAAGTGTCTTTTTCTAGAGAAGTATTTCCCATTGCCAGAGGCACATGACGCTACCTTACCCTGGCGTTCTACTTAGGCAGCTGTTACCTAATTACCCGGGCCCAGGTTTGGTGGAGGGGCCCGGCGGGGGCCCTGGTCCGACCCTTCCCCCTCCATCCCTCCCGGGCAGCAGCACACACCTACAGCAGCATGTGCCGTGCTGACAGCAGGTTTAGCATGAGCATCTCACTAACAGCGTGAGAGCTCATGCTGAGCCTGCTGTCCGCATAGCACATGCTGTAGGTGTGTGCTGCTGCAGAGGTGGGGGGTGGGCAATAACACCCCCCCCCCCCCACCCCACCTTAGACATTTTGGGGGGTGTGGCCTAATCATGGGAGGCAGTCACCTCCCGCGATTAGGCCATGCCTCCAACATTTTACCGGGGACCAGCATACCTCTCGGCTGCCCTGATTGTAAGCTCGACTTGGGCAGGGACTGATGTGAATGTTCATATATTGGGGGAAATTTACTAAAGGAAATTTGTAAAAAAAATGGTGTATTTGTATTTAGAAATACACTTCTTTTTGACATTTACAATAGCGAAAATACGGCAATTCGTATTGATAGCACATTAATACAAATACGAATTGCTGTATTTTCAGGATAGTAAATGTCAAAAATAAGTGTATTTCTAAATAGAAATACACCTATTTTTTTTACAAATTTCCTTTAAGTGCTGCAGGCAGAATGTGTGCACTATTGTAAACCTAATGCTGGCTATGCTTTATATATATATATATATATATATATATATATATATATATATATATATATATATATATATATATATATATATATATATGAAATGTCCTTTAACAATGTACAGTATTCACAATGTGAGGCTTTAGGCAGTTTAAAAAAAAAGGTCTTATTTTCCTTTTATGATTGGGACCTAAGCTTTCCTAAGCCTAGTTTGCTGGCTTTGTGCTATTCTACTAGGGAAGAGCAGCCTTCGTTTACATTAGAACTGGTTCAGTGATTTATGGTAATAAACTACAATTCACACAATCCATTGCAAAACTGCATCCAATAGAATCAATGAACAGTGTCTGTCGCTTCTCTGTGACCACATCAGCATGCTGCCCCTGGTTGCATCAGCTAGTTCTGGATTTATACATAGCCTGCACAGAGCTAAGGGCTGCAGACTCGGTAATACAAATTTGAAGTTGGAACGGGCAGCCTAAGTTACACAGCTGTGTGTTACCCAGAGCTTCCAAACTAAATAATGTTACTCAACAGGTGGCCAGGTACTGCTAAAACTTTTGAAGTAAAGCTTACTGGTACTGCAATGTATTGCCAGAACGATGTTTAGGCATAATATATTTAATCACATTATTTAGCGTTAAATTGGAAATATTCTCTAAGACCCCCTCCAAATTCAGCACTGACATTTTTAAAATGTGGGCAGTCATATGTGGTAGTATATGTGAAAGTTCTGGTGGGTCTGTGCACTGAACACATCACCAGATGCATTCAGGCATAGTTACTGCTGGCTTACAGTGACAACAGCATGAGCACGTGCTCCTCATCCATCCAGATGTATTAAGTAGCTTAGCCAACAACAGAGACTTCTAATCTTATGTTTATTAGGAACTGCTTTCTTCTTGGACACTTTCACATTGTAATGACATTGGGCAAAAGCATTGCAGCCTGTATGGGAACCTTTTGGCTTACAGGCACAATATAGAGGACTAGAAACTAGGCAGTTACGAAAAGGTGAGTTAACAAGGCTGCATTCGTTTGGCTTTTTCTGCAGTTTTCCAAATGTGACAGATGTTACCATACAGATACATTGAATGCATTGTTTGTGTTCACTCGCCCTACATTCATTGTACACAGCTCAGTGGATCTCCATGGTCAGATCTGACCAGGTGCCAAATTAGAACCATATCTTGCCCAGTGTGTATGGTGACCGATGATGGGGAAAATCTGTGGGCTGAAAAACACTCAGTGCATACACACTGAGCATTTTGCGCCCGTTTAGCGATTTTCCGGGGGGTGGACGACTTTCCATAGCGGGACTCTATGGAAAGCCGTCCACTCAGTTTCTCATCTGCTGGGCCACCGATGTTGCAGGAGCGCTCATCGCTGCCTCAAAAACACAGAGTGGCACAAACGAGTCGCCCAGTGTTTATGGGACTTTATTGAGAGGAAGAAGTTTACAGCAGATAAGTGTAGTTCTAGAGAAGTTTGGTAGATGCATGTGGTAAAAGATTACCTGAGCAAAGGAGAAAATAAAATGAAGAACAAATTGTGTTGCTGTGTTTTTAAAGCTGCAATTCTAAAGGAAAAGTTAAATTAAAACACCAGGTTTTGCCCCCAAAAAGTGCTGTAAAAATCATTTATATTATATTGATTTCAAATGTATCCTGCTTGCCCCATCGTGTCACATCCAACTTAGTTTTAGACCAGGTGATATGCAAATAACTGTTTTGGTGCTGGATGCCCATTTTTTTGTGCTGGTCACACGCTGATGCACTGGGTTTACGTGTGCAAGGCGCCTAAGATGTCGGGTGTAAAAGGCTGTACCTTCTGCACTGCCTCAGGAGGCAAGCAGAAATAAGGGGTACTTCACGGTATGCACATGTGATCATTTAATTTCCCTCATAGTTTCCGTTTTGACAGAAACTTGTACAGGACTTAACTGTCATTGGTCATTAAGTTAAACATAGTATTTGGTGTTCAGCCTCATACAGGGCCATTTTCAGTTAATCTTGATTACTGCTGGATATGGTCTTAAAGACTCGATTTCTGTTTTTACCCCATGGTGGTATGAAAAGTGGTTACTTAATTGGCCATTGCTGATTATATGAACAGCCCATTCAATTCTGGCTTCAGTGTGGGACAGAAAACTTTTCTGAGTTTAACATGACTGTTGGCTTTCAAAATTGACTGAGTGCAGAGATTGTAGAGTGCAATGACACGTGCGATATCTGCATTTGCTGAGACATGGTTTGGCATTGTATTTCAGAAATGCACATAATTTATGACTAGTAAGTATCTTTTAGTGAGGCTTTATAAATATTTGTGTTGAGAGACCTGAGGGCGGGATGCTGTAACCTCTGCTGCCAGTTGCCGCCCCCCCCCCCCCCCTTCGCAGGCCACCTCAACGATAATAATCGCATATGCTCTAACATACGTGATTAGTATAGCAAGAGCTGCCCGTTGTGAAGCAGCTAACAGGCTGACTGGGTCCCCAATGGCTCCCCCTCCCTCCCTTACCCAGATGCTGATGTGGGTGGGCACCGCCTTCTCCCTGCACCCCTGGAAGAGGTACAGCGCAGGGCGGAGGAGGTCACTGGTCTGGGCAGCACAGCATTGTGATGCCCACACACAGGTGAGGGGGGAGCGCGGTGTGGGGGTCCCTTTGGGGCAGTTCTGGGTTGCTTTAAGAAGACCATAGGCTATCGTATAGGAGTAGACCATAGGGTATCGGCAGCTTTTGCTGGTGATACACCCCGCAACGAAAACCCACCATGTGTATTTTCCTGCATTTTTGCGTTAAAGCATCCTGTCCTGAATCTGTTATCTCTATGCAATGAGCATTGAATTTGGATGATATTGAAGTTAGACCTTGGTTGTGATGTTCTAACATCCGCTGTCCCTCTCTCCTGGGTACCGCCTGCATACTAATCGCATATGCAATAACATGCAATTAGTAACGCAAATGACAGCTCTTGTGATGCAAGTTCCGTTCCTGGACTCTGTATAGTGATGGCTGTGGGGCATGCGCGGAGGGATCTGTGCGGAGAGCAGCCCATAGGCTTCTATAGGGTATCTTTGCTGGTGATACCCTCCACAGCATTGCTCCAACCGAGGGGCTTTACTCATACAAAAATACAGCATTTTCGGTTTAGAGCATCTTGTGTTATGTACATGAACAAGTTTAGTTTGTGAATGGAGGCCTGAGACCATATTTTAAAAAAAATCAAATAGAGGTGAGAAATATTTTGTATATGGATGTGTCCTTATTTACTGTGTCTTCAATGGCGCCAAATAGTCCATTTGACACATCCAGTCATAGTCCTGACAACACGACTTTGCTATATTAGTGATTTATTTGATGTTTGAGGTCTGTTAATTACACTACGCAATTTGGGCCTGATTTCACCCGATTCCTCGAGTATTAGGCCGAGAAATCGGGTCAAATTGGGTAGTGTTTGACATCCGATCCGATGCGTTGTCCCGTATGCATCGGATCAGATGCGGAGGTCGGGTGGTCTGCACATAAGACAAATCTTATGTGCAGCCGTCAGTGTGACAGGGAGCGAGGTCCAGGGTAGTGGGTACCGGAGAGCGGGGTCCGGAGGAGCTGCAGGAGATGTAGCAACAGGCGGGGACCGCAGAGCAGAGTCCGGGGGAGCGGCGGGAGAATAGAAATAAATCCTTTTCAAAAGACTGGGCGGCCACTGTCTTTTGAAAAGGATTTTTTTCTATTCTCCCACTCTCCATTACCTGCGGCGAGAGGGAGAATAGAAAAAATCATATTCAAAAGATTGGGCTGATGCTGATTGGCTGAGCTTTCAGTCAATCAGCAGCCTCAAATCTTTTTTGAATAGGATTTTTTTAAATTCGGACCGGACTCTGCTCCTCCCCTACCTCTAACACGGACCCTGCCACTACCCCACATGCAGCTCCCCTGGACCCTGCTCTCCTGCAGCTTTCCTGGGTTTGCATGTGATAAATCTCATCTGATTTATCACATGTAAAAAATTGCACATCAAGTGCCAAATCTTTATCAAGCTCTCCCGGGGAGCTCAGTGGTAGTCAGGAGTTGGCCTAATGAATGGGGGCCCTTGGGGCTGTTTCACACGCTCCGGCTCCTGCCGGGCAGCGAAACCCCATACGGCCAGGAAGCCATGCCGCACACAGCCATCCCTTCCAGTCGTGACATCCGGCTGCAGCCGGGCCGTGGCCGCCCCGTGTGAATGGACACAATAGTGTCCATTATTATCTACTGTGCATGGCATTTGGCCGTGCAGGGTTTTGCCACCTGGCAGGAGCCGGAGCATGTGAAATAGCCCTTTGGCTTTATCTGCGACTTTATACACAAGCAAATCCAATTCCTTTGCAAATAGTCACAGCCTGGTTTCTTGGGTATGTACACTGTTTTCACTGCCCCTGTAATCTGAGTGGCAATGTATGAGAACATACCTATAAATAGATAAAATACATTGAGTATGTGTAACACAATTCACTATGAAGGGCATTAATGGTGGGAAAGTTATACGTACAATTCCCCTCTTCCTTTTCCCACCAGTTACTGCTGCGGTGAGCCAGAGAGAGCAGAAATACATATATATATATATATATATATATATACCGCTTTGTGAAGATTTAAGATTACTAAGCAATCTAATAGTATTCCCGATAATGGAAATCGTATTTTAATTGTATTCCTGGGAGGAAAAAAAAAAACGAATAGTCAATCCAAGCTCCAAGTTATTTATTTATTCTATTTATTTATTTTCTAAAGTACAACGCTGTTGATAAAAGCAGACACACTTTGGTTTTATGCACAGAGTAAACAGCAAATCTATGCTATTGTATGGATGTGCCTGTTGGAAAGACCATTATTGTAGGCTTTGATTTGTCACACCCTTTATGCAGCTGCCCTATTCAGCATTTGTAAAATGTGCATTTATATTTCTAACTGACTGAAATGTTTTACACTTGCACAGAGAGTTGATGTATTGGTGCATTTGAGGGGTGTTCTCCGTGTTAGTGGACAGAATGATTTACTTAAGTGATCTGTCTTGGATGTAGAAGTGCAATTTGTCCTTGTGCTTACTAATAATATATAGCATTGCATTTACATTTGGAAGACCAGCAACCATATTCACATAGCGTGTAATGCTTCCTTAAAAAAAGCAGTGTTGCCAGTAAGCAGTTTGAATTACACATCTAGCAGCTGTCTGACATTTCATTCTGACCAGTCGCAGTCATGCCAGGCCATGCAGGAGACCCATCTCAATTCTCCAAAGATCAATTGAAAAGTATGTTAATTTCACATAACGTGCTATTGCCTCAGGGCGATCACAGGAAAGCAGTCTATTTACAGCTCTACCTTAAGCACATTCTCCCCAAAGACAAAGAAGCTGCTGACTTTTCAAGCGATGATGAGGATATGTTGTCGGAGAATGATGTAAGTGCTGTGTGAGTTTTGGGATGTGTGAGGAGCTTTACAGCAAGGAGAGTTGTTGTAAATTACACAAAATATTGTGAGAAATATGACAACATTAGTGGGGGTAGATGAAAGCGAAGGAGGTCACAGGTGTACAAAGTCAATTCTGCATTGTGGACTTCTGCACCTGTTCTGACTGTCTGAGATTGTCACATTGCAATTTGTGAATTGTGTAAAGATCTATGTATTGTAAACTATCCTGGCAAGACAGAAATAAATGATCACTGATACAAGTAGAGCATTAAATGATTGGTAACAAATGAAGCATGAATGCCAGTTGCACACTCTTCTACTAAAGGTGTTCAGAGAATGGCAATGTGGATCAATGAGGGATGATGCCCCAATGAGGGGGGATGGAGACAAATTTAATTACTGCTTAAAATGCCAAATCATGTGCCGAGGTCTTCCTTGTGTTTACTACAGAAGGTAGATTCTAAGATTTTTGAAAAGTGTACTCGGGATGTAGGCGCTTTCCTGACGGACTTATAGGTGGATTAATTTATTTAATAGATTTTTATTATAATGAAAGAATTAGTATACTCCCCTTTCAGTCAATTCCGGTTCCTTTCTTATATTTCCTCAGGGGGGGTCGTTCATGTAACTTCTCAGACGATATAAAATAGGGAGACACAAAAATATACAAGACCCAATGTGTAGATCTGTTTACAGAAATATTTTTTCTTAGTGGTGGGTTTCCTTAAGATGCGTACCCAACTCACGTTAAAGAATAACTTTATACACTTATCAAGGTATCTTTTAAGTTTTGGGCGGCATACCCGTACTCATGATGAGGTCGGCTGTGCAACACATAAAAAGGTATCTTTTCCCAGGATTTTAGATCAAATAATTTTTATTCCATAATGCAAGGTAACATAAAGTGATAATCATAAAAAGTGGTAATGATAAAACAAGGATGCAGGCAGTGCAATACTGAAGTCAAACACTCAGGTATCCAAGGGTCCGGACCTGGAACCTGTGTGGACCTCCAATTTTACACTTACCTACTCCTCTGGATGTTAGAGCACTAGTCCAGGAACAACATGTTTCGAGACATGGGTCTCTTCCTCAGGCTCCTGGCTAGTGCACTGTTCTTCTTCTGTTTATATACCATAAACTGTTTATGGTATATAAACTGCTTACTGAGTGTTTGACTCCAGTATTGACACTGCCTGCATCCTTGTTTTATCATTACCACTTTTTATGATTATCACTTTGTTACCTTGCATTATGGAATAAAAATTATTTGATCTAAAATCCTGGGAAAAGATACCTTTTTATGTGTTGCACAGCCGACCTCATCGTGAGTACGGGTATGCCACCCAAAACTTAAAAGATACCTTGATAAGTGTATAAAGTTATTCTTTAACGTGAGTTGGGTACGCATCTTAAGGAAACCCACCACTAAGAAAAAATATTTCTGTAAACAGATCTACACATTGGGTCTTGTATATTTTTGTGTCTCCCTATTTTATATCGTCTGAGAAGTTCCATGAACGACCCCCCCTGAGGAAATATAAGAAAGGAACCGGAATTGACTGAAAGGGGAGTATACTAATTCTTTCATTATAATAAAAATCTATTAAATAAATTAATCCACCTATAAGTCCGTCAGGAAAGCGCCTACATCCCGAGTACACTTTTCAAAAATCTTATACGTTTATTAGGGATAGGGGAAATATCCCAGTACCCGGGACGGGCGAATTCTAAGTATAATAGCGCCACAGATTTCTTCTAAAAACTTGAAACCTTAGAAGGTAGATTCTGTTTGAAATTTATTGAGCTTGTGGCATATTTATAATGGGTGCAATATACAGGGTGCACACAGGCTGAGTCACAGGGGGGCACACACTGCACCCATTTCTTAATACTGTCCGGAGTTTCGCGACGAAGGCAACAGGGCTGCCGGAATTGACTAAAAAATGTCCGCCATGCCATTTGAGGTCTGTGCATGTGCAATAGTCTGAGCTCTCTAGTGCTTAGACTCTATGGTACTGGGTGGTTTGGGATGCTGCGGCTGGGAGAGAGAGGAGGGGGTTGCTGAAACGGCCTGATTGTGCTGAAAGAAAAACGTACTGTAAAAGGTGTACACATGCACTGCTTGAATCTGCCTCTTGGTGTCACATGGGGTTTTACACACTAAACGGCAGCTGCTTGTAAAACCCTGATTTAAGAAAAAAACAAAACGCTTTTAATAGCTAAAAAAATGGTGGTTTTGTGGATTTTTGTTTTTTCCAATGTACGTGAATGGTTAAAGGCCCATACACACTGGGCGACTTTGAGATGATAGTCACTTAAAACAGCAGGTTTGTGTGGCTTTCAGCTCAAAGCCGCCCAGTGTGTACGGCCCAGCGGTGAGCGCTGCTGCGCGCTCCCGTAACATCGCAGGGAAAGCCGTTTATCTGCTGGTTATACCAGCAGTAGAGCGGCTTTCAGGACGGCTTTGCATAGTGCTCCGCTGTGCAACACCGTCCTCCCCCCTCCGTTGGCGCCAGGCAGGGGGAAAGTCGCTCAGTGTGTATGCACTGATCGGCTTTCCCCGCAGCGATGAACGCCATCAACACTGTCCATACACGCTGGGCAAAGTCGCCCAGTGTGTGTATGGACCTTTAGTCTGTATTGTGACAACAAAATAAGGTACTTGTGTATTATCACAGGCCTATGAAATCGGCTGCAAATCGCATGAAAAAATCGGATGCGATTTTGCGGCCGATTTCCGGCCGATTTTTCACTTTTTCCGGCCGATTTGCATGCTGTTCCATCATTGCACACCTTGCACCCCCCCCCCGATTTCCATCGTAGTGCATCGCATGCAATATAGTGGCATGTGATGCATGCCATGCGATGCATGTGAAGCGATTCGATTTGTAATTGTACAATCACCCTGATGGGTGCTTACAATGTTAAATGCACCGCCATTGTTAACGCCACCCCCACTATCAACGCCAACCCGAAGCGTAGAGAGCCCGCGAGGGGCGGTGGTACGCGTCCGCTGACCTTTTCATACCCCCACTATCCACGTCAGCGTGGAGTTGATCTTAGATAGTGTGGCGAGCGCAGCGGGCCACCGAGCCCGAAGCGTGGCAAGGGGACGCGGAATACATGTAAAGTAATCCGCGGGGCTCGCCACGCTTCGGGCTCGCTGCGCTCGCCACACTATCTAAGATCAACTCCACGCTGACGTGGATAGTGGGGGTATGAAAAGGTCGGAGGACGCGTACCGCCGGCACGCTTCGGGTTGGTGTTGATAGTGGGGGTGGCGTTAACAATGGGGGTGCATTTAACATTGCGAATCACATCGCAGCACATGCCACTTGCTTACATGCGTTGCTATGCGATATTTAATTGTACAATCAGGGGCATTTTCCTGAAAATCACATCGCATAGCATAGTACCTGGGGGTGTGCAAGGATGGAATAACATGCAAATCAGCAGGAAATGGCCAAAAATCCGCAAAAAATCTGACGCAAATCGGCCGCAAAATCGCATCGCAGATCAAATCGGCCAAAAAATCAGCAGAAAATCGCCCGCAAATCGGCCGATAAATCGGATACGATATCGGATGCGATTTAGATGAAATCGGGCGCCATGATAATACACAAGTACCCAAAATAATGTTGCTGACCTTTGCATATTGATGTGCAGTGAATATGATCTGCTATTCACATGCTTTGCGATGTTTAGCTTTGTCTTTTATTTTAAACCAAAGGCTTACCTAAAATTCAGTTTCAGTCATCCTGACAAATATTAATACAAATGTCAGAATTTCCTGTACGGAAAATGAGCTTTCGATAGACTCATTAAATCTGGCGTTACACTTTTGAGCAATTTCTTGGGCTGACAGGCAGGGCAGTAGGTCACAGAGTGCAGGTTTGTTACCAAGCAACAAACCCCTTTGTGGGGATTGTTGGCAGATTTATCCAACTACAGGAAGACAGGTGTCACCATCCACTGAATGTTCTCTACAAATTACCTGTTTACCATTTGCTTGGTGAACCCATTTAAACTTTTCAGGGATTTTATTTTAAATACAACCCGAACTGTATAAATTGACTGTATGAATTAAATGTTTGTTCTGTAGTGATTTATGTGGCATGTTTTTTTATTTTTTTATCAGGGATGCATGCTGTAGCTCAAACATTGTTTTCCAATTCAGAACTGATCACTGGGCTGCGTATATTCAGAGCCCAATGATCAGGTAAACGCCGCACCGCCAGGGTGAAAACCAACCCATCTGCACAGCTGCGATTTCATTTGCTGCTGTGCACATAGGTAGAAACATTCACCATTGAATGATTTTCCCCTAGGCCCATACACACTGGGCGACTTTTAGCTGAAATTCGCTCAAAACAGCAGGTTTGAGGGGCTTTCAACTCAAAGCCGCCCAGTGTGTATGCCCCGGCGGTGAGCGTTGCTGCACGCTCCCACAACATCACTGGAAAATCCGTTCATCTGCTGGTTATACCAGCAGATGAGCGGCTTTGAGGATGGCTCTGCATAGCCTTGCGCTATGCAAAGCCGTCTGTCCTCCTGCTGTCAGTGCCAGGCAGGGGGAAAGCCGCTCAGTGTGTATGCAGGGTTATCATTCCTGCAAACACACTGCATTGCGGGGGCGGCCGGATATATCCAACGGAGTCTGCAGTCTCTTCTCCCTGCTCTGTGCAGTGTCACAGTACAGAGCAGGGAGGGAGCAAAAGTCCGGCAAGGTACACTGTGGGGCAGGGGAATGGGGCAGGGCAGTCATCAAAAATGATACAATTTCAGCCCGGCGCCGTGCATACACACTGAGCGATGATGGCTGAGAAATCACATCAGCATAAAATATAACCTCATAGGTGTCGGAGCTGTGCTTGCTCCTTCAGCAACGTTCAGCAACGTCCACGCTAAGCCACACCCCTTTAGGGCTAGGGTTGACTACCACTGCACTAGGTGATTCATCGCACCCCACGGGCGCTCTTCACACTGTCGTAAGGGGCTGCGCCCCCTTAATTTGTGAACGTTTGTCCCCACGGGCGCTCTTCACACTGTCGTAAGGGGCTGCGCCCCCTTAATTTGTGAACGTTTGTATATGAGCAATATGGTTAGAATTGTATGAAAGATGCCCTGTATTGCAACGTGAGTTATAGGTGAAATGTGTTAGAGAGCATATGATTTGGAAGGGGGTGTGTATTGTTTTGTTTAATTAAAAAGCGGTTACAGAGTAAGATGTACATTGATAGTGTGGATGGTACAGTTACATTTGTGGGGGGGGGGGGGGCTGTGTGTGTGTGTGTGTGTGTTTAGGTGTTTGTGTGTGCAATATTATAGTAGGGTGTTTTTGAGTCAGCGGCTCCCCACTGGCGGAGGTCACGACACAGGAAAACAGAAGGCTGGGTAGTGATAGGGGTGTGTGGGCATAAGGGGGATTAAAGAGGAGGGTGGGAGACACTGTGCAGCTTCTGCCAGTGGGTGGGGGTCCAGCGTGGCAGTACAGGAGTACAGAACGGTGGCCCTGAGTCAGTGTCTCCTCCTACTGGGTGGGAGTTAGGGTGCATGAGAGCAGGAGGCTGGGCTATGAGGCATGAAAGGGGTATGTGGGCAACACAGCGTCAGCGACTCCCCAGTGGTGGAAGTTACGGTTCAGGAGAGCAGGAAGCTGTGTAGTGATAGGGGTGTGTGGGTATACGGGGGGTGGGAGGGGGGGTTGCGGGGGGTGGGGGTACCGCGAATCGCCACAAGAAAAAATAAACACAGAAAGGTCAACACATGTAAATGTTGACATAAGTGTGGCACTTCATTGGTGTCCATGTCGACACATGAGAATGAATATAAAAATATTCAAAAAATGAAAAATAAATCTTCAAAAACTTATGTCAACCTTTTTCATTGTCGACCATAGCCATGTCAGTGTTTTGCATGTGCCATTTAATCCTGGAGTTGCCGTGAATCGCGCGGGGGGTTGCTGCGAATTGAGGGGGGGGGTCTCGGGGTGGGGGGGGGGGTGGTGTGTGCCACGAATCGCGTGAGGGGGGGTCGTGGGGGTGCCACGAATCGCGTGAGGGGGGGGTCACCTGGTGGCTGTGGAGTAGGTTCCTGGGCAACATGGGGAGGCAGAGGGTGTCTGGCACTGTGGTCTCACTGGGCTGGTTCTCTGTCATGTGAGTCAGAGGCTCCACCCAGCGTTACAGACACACTCACACACTTTAAAGTGACAGGTGTAGCCAAATATGAGAGATCCTGTACTTTTGGTACTCGTTGGGGACCAAATTGGAAACTGCTGGTCTAGACCACACTTTCCTCATTTGGGTCCACCTGATACGCTTTCCCTCCCATTTGCTTGATCCCAGGTGTGCCAGTCAGGAGACCAACTCATTCCAGTATTTTCTCCTCACCCCTAATCCTAACTATTCCCTTACTCCATGAACCTAACCCTAATCCTGCTAGTGCCGAAATCCAACCCTGTTGTTCTCTGAACAATGTGTCTCTCTTCCAGCATTTGGGAGTGAATGGTTGATTGTCATATGCTCCTAACATTACCAGATTTTTGAGGTGTTCAGTAATTTCAACATAAGGTACTATATTAACCAGCAGTTAGTTGGTGGTTTTTTCCTTTATCGATGAGTAGTTTGCGAAACACATCGGTTTTATGTCTAATTGAGGTTGTGGAGCTTTTCAGTATACAGTATTCTCCTGTTGTGACATTATCTATATTTCAGCAACATGCCTGTTAAATCTCGCCATCTGCTGGACATATGGCATTGTAGTTGGTTAAATAAACTTGTGAGGTTTCTTTAGTTTTAGAACCTGAAATAAGTTGCCTTTTATTTTCCTTTGTGATGTTTCTTCAAAAAGTTACACCATTTGCTCTGATATTGATATGTTTTGGAAATAATGCATTTTGATAGTCGACTGCACTCTTCTAGAAATAGCACCTTTTAAGTGTATTTGTCCCAACTGCGATTTCTGTAATACCTTTCTTGTGCTCTATAAATGTTGATTCCAGGTTTGTAGTACTGTATAATTATTATTATTTTTTTTGCTGGGCTGGTGCCACGGTTGATGGCCTACCTGGCACAGTGATTCCTTTTTTAATGCCATTCTATAATGTCAATTGCCATTCGCTTCTTGATAGTGTAATTGCTCAAAACAAATGATGTTGTAATCACCCTGACTGTTGGAAATTGGTACTTAATAAGTCATGCAGATTGTATGCAAATTATCTGTAAACAATATAAATGAGTGTTAAGAATTACCATCTGTATGCATCACTGCTGTGCCTGGAGACCGTTAAACAACTTTCCAATAGTATCTATTGCCTAATGTAATTTTAATGATTGCTATAATTTCTATAGGCCTAAACATAATGATGAAAATGTCACTATATGTTGTGCATTGTTAATTCAGCTAGGGCCAAAAGTTTTGAGAATGACATCAAGTATTAGTTTTCACAGCTTCATTGTTTAGACCAGTCATGTCCAACGTTGGCCCTCCAGATGTTTTGAAACTACACATCCCAGCATGCTTTGCAATAGTTTTAGAATTCTCTATTAGCAAAACTGTGGCAAAGCATGCTGGGATGTGTAGTTTCAAAACATCTGGAGGGCCAACGTTGGACATGCCTGGTTTAGACCTCTTTGTCAGATGTTGCTCTTGGAGAATGTTTTGGTATCAATAGTTATTCAGGACTGTGGCCCTTATTCTGATCTGATCGCAGTACAAATTTGTTCTTAAAATCTGCAAAACCATGTGCACTGCAGTTGTGGCAGATGTAACATGTATAGAGATTAGATTTGGGTGAGTTATTTTGTTTCTGTGCAGGGTAAATACTGGCTGCATTATTTTTACACTGCAATTTAGATTTCAGTTTCAACACACCCCACCTAAATCTAACTCTCTCTGCACGTTACATCTGTCCCACCTGCAGTGCACATGGTTTTGCCCATTTTGAGAACAAATTTGTACTGCGATCAGATCAGAATAAGGGCCTGTGTTAGGCAAAATTGTGATTGAGCCCACTCCATTGACTGAGAAGCAATCCCACACATGAATGGTCCCAGGATGCTTTACTCTTGGCCTGACACAGGCCTGATGGTAGCACTCGCCTAAGCCTTTCTTTCTCCAGACAAGCATTTTTTCCAGATGCACCAAACAATCTGAAAGGGCATTAATCTGAGAAAATGACCCCATTCCTCAGCAGTGCAGTCCCTTTACTTTTTTCCAAATATCAGTCTATCCCTGATGTTTTTCCTGGAGAGAAGTGACTTCTTTGCTGCCCTTCTTGACACCAGGGCATCTTTTTCACAACTAATGAACCTCTCTCGTTGAAGTTTTTGGCATTAAGTTCATTGTCATGGCAAAGAGGGACTTAGCAATTCTTCTGATCACTCTTCATGCCATTCTGCGGTATATGCAAATTGCCATCAGAAAAATGGAGGCAGCAAACTTTGTGAATGTATATGCCAGGTCAGTTAAAGTATTATGGATAGACCAAATGTATATAAATAATAATAATAAAATATATATGATTGTGCCATGCTGCCTGACTAAACTAAATTGACTGGTGAGTGACTCTGTTTTTGCTTTTATGATAAAACACTGGATACACTCCATTGCTTTGGATCAGGGCCGTCTTTCCCATTGGGCTGAATGGGCAGTTGCCCAGGGGCCCTTTGACCTAAGGGCCCACCCCAATGGGGAAGACAGCACTGCACGAACACCCACACCAGCTGGAGGTGGCAGCTAGGGGCAGTCCTGTCAGTCATCCGCCTGCTCTCCGTCAAGCCCGGTGCAGCCTCCAGCAGTGCCCACCCGCACACCCCCTCTCCGCTGGATAGGCTGCATCAGCTGACGGGTGCGCGCTCCGGCCAATCACAGCATTGCAGCCTCCCGGGTACCTGGGAGAAGTGGTGCTCCGGCTAGCTGGGATATGGGGGGGCATCCTGTGCGCGGGATGCGGTCATCTATTAGAATGAACTTAGGTCTACAGTCATTAGGTCGACCCCACTAGGTCGACTGGCAGGAAGGTCGACCTGACTTAAGGTCGACATGGGCCAAGGTCGACATGACTTAAGGTCGAATTTGTCATAAGGTCGACATGGGTTTTTCACTGTTTTTTGAGCCGACATGTGCCGACAGGCGGTATTTCATGCCCTACCATCCACTAGGGCGTGGTGGGAGAATAAAATAGTGTGCCGAGCGCAGCATAGCGAGCGAAGCGAGGGTCCGATTCTCATTGCCAACTGTGTCCATGTCGACTGTGTCGACATTCGGATCAAAAAACAGTGAAAAACCCATGTCGACCTTATGACCAGTCGACCTTCCTCATGTCGACCTTTATGCAAATTCGACATTAAGTCATGTCGACCTTGGCCCATGTCGACCTTAAGTCAGGTCGACCTTCCTGCCAGTCGACCTAGTGGGGTCGACCTAATGACTGTAGACCTAAATGCAGTCTGACGAATGATCCCATTCCCTGTGCGCAGGCTGCCTGACAAACGGGCGTAGCGGAGTGGTGTACTGTGCTCCATCTGCCTGCCTGACAGCAGCTGGACAGTGTCCCGCTATTTGCCGGGTCGGTGGGACACTGAAACTGGCCGGATGCAGTGTCCAGTGGACACTGATTGGCTAAATTCTCTCACCCAATCAGCATCCGGGCCAGTCTTTTCAAAATCAGCAGCGCTTCCCACCGACCCAGCAAATAGCGCTACAACTCCCAGACGCCGCTGCTCAGACCCTGCTGCCCATAGGTATGTGGGGGGTTGTATGTGAGGGGTGCCGTATGTGAGGGGGGCCCACACTACTGTTCTGCCCAGGGGCCCCTGACAATGTTAAGACGGCCCTGCTTTGGATGTTCACCCCAGCATGTTAATACACCTAATGTGGGTGCCAGCCACATGGAATATATATATATATATATATATATATATATATAAATATGGCAACAGCAGTGTAGTCCCCTGGGCATAACAATGTATTGGGGCCCCTACCGATCCTCCAGTGGTAGGGGAAGCTTTGATGTCCCGTGGGTGGTAGGGGGTATTATATCAACCACTCAGCATGTAGGGCCTGGATCAGTCATTTCCACTAATTACCCCTTTACTGCACAGATGGTGGGAGACAAGGTGAGAGTAGGGGGCATTGGGCTAAATGAAGGGGTCCTGATACATAACTTCCAGGGTGGTAGAGGATGTTTAATACGCAGAGGAGGACTCTGGTGGGAGGGCAGCTTGCTTGACTGCAGATATCTCCAGTTCCCGGAAATAGATTTCTTAGCTTTTAATGGAATTAAAGAATCCCACCTACCAAATGGTACTGGGGACTAGGGGTCAGAGTTCAGGAGGCAGAGCAATCTGCCAAAGAGTATATAAAACTACATACCAGGTGTGTGGAGCTGGAGCAGTAACCAGCTGCGGGAAGGCTGATAAGCTACTAGTATCTAACAAAGGGAGAGAGTCCTAGATTTTGGAATATACCCTCAGAAAAACGCTGAAGTCAGGCAGAACCTGAAATATCTGACTGGGAAGAGCAATTAACAGGCTTGGATGGGGACCACTGCTTTGAAGTCAGATATCTCTGGTTTTTTAACTTCTTGTACCTATGGAAATAAGTGACCATCAGCTTTCAGCCTAGGGCCCTTAGACTCCTGGGGGGGGGGTTCTGGGTACTCACTCTGTCAAACGATCACAGATTTTTATTACTGATAATAAATATAGGTTGCTTATGTGTCACTACGCAGCCCTAGTGGACTTCACTCTGAATTACCTTTCACAGTAACTGCCTGTTAATGACTCCTCCGGCTACACAGTGGGCATCTACCCACCAGCATCTGGCAAGGCTCCTGTTGGGTATGTGCAGACACACTGTTGCAAGACCTCCTTGGTCGTGTTCGCGAATTTCCAGTGGTCCCTTTGTACAGATCAGTCTGCACAGAGTAGCGAGCAAAGGTTTTCAGCTTGGTTACACGTCCTCAATCCAGAACAGCTGGACAGTGGAGTAGGATCTTGTGCTATTTTGGTTATCACAGGATACTGCTGTCGTTATTCAAGATGTTTATTGCTCAAATGTCTTCAAAAAGTCAGGTTGCTTTGCTAATTGCACATGGGGCAATCGTAGCATACACATTCATCATATATCTGTCCTCTCTGATTGTGAGAGGATACACTCTCATGGCTTAAAGGCTTACATGCAGGAGTAAGGATGCTCCTGCATCTCTTGTACAATAAGTGCATATGCTGTGTCATTTGCACATTTAGCATTGTCACTAATGGACAGGGGGGAGTTTAGGAAACCATCAAGAGAAGTAAGCACATTCTAGGAGCCGACAAGTCTGCTCCCCCCCACCTTCTCTGGGCAGATTTGGTTTTCAGAGGCAGGGAGACTATGATCCCCAGGCAGCAGTCTCTGCATTGAGAGAGAACTCTTTGGAGCTTGAATTAGCTGGCTTTGATGGCCATCCCTCTCTGGGGTGCTGGACGGGATCCAGACAGTCATTTACCCGACGTTGGGATCCCAAAAGTCAAAACCCCGACACACCGGGGCCGACGGCCACCGGCAATTCTCCCTTGTGGGGGTCCACGCCCCCCATAGAGGGAGAATAGAATAGGTGGCGAGTGTAGCGAGCAACTGTGCCCGCAAGGGGCTTTCTTGTGCTCACCATACTGTCTGGATCCGGCCAGTCGGGATCCCAATGATGATGACTGTCGCGATCCCGACTGTCGGAACCCTATACCACACCCTCTCTCTGCACCTCCTGATCTCACTTTGTGTCATGAGGCTGCTGAGAAAGACACTCCTGTTTCTTAGGGAGGACATGGGGTTGGAACTAGGGAATCTGCAGCCCAGCTTACTTTACCGTACCTCTCACCAGAAGGTACCTTTTGAGTGCCAAGGGAATTTGTCAAAATAGGAGTGAAAATTGGCAAGCAAACCTTTATTCATCATAATGACCTGTAATGTTTACCTTTATATAGGAAATATAATTTTTTGGACACATTTTATTTGAATTCGGCATTTTTAATGGATATTTTGAGCATCTATCAGATTTTGGCACTCACAGGGTTTATATAAATACATGTAAAGCATGGTTAAATATGTAAACGCTCTCTGCAATAAATGCTGTGTGCCTACTGCTCAGTGCTTTTCATATCCAGGCACTGCAGCACAGCTACTAAGAAAGGACTAGTGTTAGGATTTTTTAGGGCACCTGGAAGAGCTGACACACCATTCTAAGTAGTGGCAAATGGAGTTTCAGTGCGGCAGGATGTGGCTGGAACTAAAATGTAGTAGGCCCAGGAGGAAACAAATGCTTTGGGCCCTCACCCGCCACTCCCCACTCCAACTAAAGAACATTTTTTAAAGGTTCCCCTCTTTTACAAAGTGGGGATGTATAATTTGACAGACAGTAGTGTGGGGATAAAGTGTCACAAAAACACTCATATCGGGGTAGGGGACACACACGTGGATAGGGCGTGTACATCATATGGGCGGGATGTATCAACATACATCTCCGCCCTTCGCACGGCAGTCGCCGCGATGCTACCGCATATGTACTAACATATGGGGCCAGCATCGGGCTGCGGTAACGGAGACCCCCGCGATACCTGTGATGTGGGCTGCGGGGGTCTCCGTCACCTCCCGGCGGCTGCCAGCGTCCCCCTGTGTCTCCTCCTCCCCCCTGAAGCCGGATGTCCTCCCGGCTGTGACACCAGGGGGAGGAGGAGGTTAAAGGAGGACGGGAGGGGGGGGCGGCGCGCGTACGGCGGGCGACGAAAGAAGCCCATAGGCTATCGCCACCCTCTGCGAAAACGGGGCAAACCGGTGATGATACATAGGAAAATGCGGTAAAACGGGGGTTTTACCGCATTTTCCCTTTAGTACATCCCGCCCTATATGAGAGGGGGATTAGGAAAGCACAGTATGTCACAAATACACTTATAGAAGTATAGGTGTAGAGGGTGCCAGACATGGGTAAAGGGGGACAAGGTGTCTCTCTCACACAGAGAGATAGGGGTACAGGGGGTGACACACTCAAAGGAAGTGGAGGGGGGGGGGGAGTTTCACACGCACAGGAAAAGGGGTATAGGAGAGGTTACCCGGAGGATGAGGGGGTAGGGGGACAAGGTGTCTCATATACACAGGGATAGTGAGGACGGGGGGGGGGTGTCAGACATTGTGGGTGAGAGGGGTAGAGGGCATCACACATACACAGAGGTAGGGTGGTCTTGGGTATCACACATAAAGATAGAGGGTACAGGGAGTCCCAAACTGGGGATGAGGGGGTGACATACTGGGAATGAGAAAGTAGAGGGGGTCACACAAACAGAGGAAAGGGGCACATGTGGTAACACTAGTGGATACAGTTGCACTCACCAATTTGTGCAGGGAGTGCTCCAGGGTGTTAGCGATGGAGGCCTTTAGGTACTGGGAAAAGGGTAGACTGGAGTGGGGTGGAATCCTGGTGGGACACCTGGTGCCGCCTGGCTGGATGCACCGACAAGTCATCCCCGCGTGGTAACAGGAGCGGCCTAGCTCCTCTTCTTCATCCACGTTGTGGGAGGAGGGAGGGTGCAGTGCCTCTCCCCCTGTGTGGGGGAGAGAGGGCCCAGGGCTTGCACCACCAGTAGTTCCACCCCTGGCTGGAACAGCTGACAGCCTCTCTCATCAGAGGAGGTGAGCAGCCTGCAAGGGGGCGGGATGTGGCTGGAAAGATGACACACTGAGTTTAGCAGCGTGTCAGCTCTTCCAGCCTCATCCCGCCCCCCACCATGCTGACAGGCCGCTCAGTGCTGACCTCTGATGAGAGCATGCTGACAGCTGCCCCTCCGCCACTCAGAGCCTGCAAAATATATAGCTAAAGGGAACACTAAGGGGGTTATTCTAGTCCATTCTTTCTGACAAAATCCTTCTTAGATGGGCAAAACCATGTGCACTGCAGGTGGGGCAGATGTAACTTGTGCAGAGAGAATTAGATTTGGGTGGGGTTTTTCTTCAAAGTGAGATCTCTATTGCAGTGTAAAATCATGCAGTCAGTATTTTCCCTGCACAGAAACAAAAAAACTCACCCAAATCTAATTCTCTCTGCACATGTTACATCTGCCCCCCTGCAGTGCACATGGTTTTGTCCATCTAAGAAGGATTTTGTCAGAAAGAATGAACTAGAATAAACCCCTAAGTGCTAGTACTCAAAACATTCTTAACTACCATCCTGTGACGCCAGTGCCTAGGGTTGACTATCCATTTTAAACCATGAGCTAGGGTTATGTTGATTCGAAAGTTGAGGTTTACTGTGAAGGGGGCGAGTTGTGTGAAGGAGCAGCCCAAGTTCACACAGGGCTTCAATCAAGTTTTGTGCAAGTTCTGGCTTCTGTAAAGTTTGGCCTTTACAGTGCTGACTAAATCGCTGCAAATTGGATTGACCCCCTAAGTCAGGCATGTCCAAATTATGGCCCTCCAGTTTTTTTGGATACCCACTTGTCCTGCCTAAAAACGCCCAGTTGTGCTGTGTAAAGGCACTAAACCTTCCTAAAGTCTGTCAGGGCACCCAAACCATTTGTGTGCCCTAACCAGACATTTCGCACATTTCTACAGAAATATGTCCTCCCATGGCATTTGCGTCTGAATGGAGTGACACTTGAATTGCTCTATGTAGTGTCCACTAAATGCAACAATTTAAAAACCATCTTATGACTGGAGTAAGAATAACAGATGATTACATGTAGAGATCCTATGGGGGATATCCGATCATCCTCGATGCTGCTTCAGCTGATAAACAGCTGCAATTTGTGATTAATGACCTATGGTCTTTATCACAATATCCATTTAGCTGACTGTCTATCATCCAAAAATGGACACTCGATCGGGGCTAGGTTGCCATCCCATGTGCAGGTCCCAGCAGCTGTAGCAGGATTAAACTTTTCATGCTTTAGGCAAGCGAAGCATAATACTCTATAGCAGCAGGTATCGGGGGAAGGGATGCTGGCATTGGGCTGATAGGATAGCCCAGGCTGAACCTATTATCAGTGGTGAACCACTGCTGCTAAACCGATAACCCCTCTATGGGTTAAAACAAGTATGCCACAAATGCTGTGTATCGTATCATGATATATGATGGTACTGTTAAAAGATGGGCATTAAAACAGGTAAAGCATAGACAGACTAGTTCATTAACACCATTGTATTTTTCAAAGCATTAATATTTTTGAATGCCGCAGTCTAAATACAGATTTTCTATGAAAAGCGGTGATTATGCCTTGTAAGCACTTGTAGTAATACCCCAGTGTATGAGTATAAAGATTGACTTTGCATATTTACTGTAAACATTTTATTTTGATACTACCACTTAAAAAAAAAAATAACTGTACTATCACGGCGCCCATCGCATCAAAGACCATATCGCATACGATGTTCCACAATGTCATACCGTTTTAAAATTGTATATGGCATACAATGCCATACAATGCGATGGGATGCGATTATAACTTGTATAAGCACCCTAATGGGTGCTTACAATGTTAAATGCACCCCCACGCCACCCCCAGTATGAACCCAAAGGGTGGCGGTATGCGTCCTACGACCTTTTCATACCCCTACTATCCACGTCGGCGTGGAGTTGATTTTATAGTGTGGCGAGCCACCGAGCCCGAAGAGTGGCGAGCGGACGTGCAGAACTTCACAGGTATACGCGTCCCCTCGCAGGGCTCGCCACGCTTCGGGCTCGGTGGTTTGCTGAGCTCGCCACACTATATAGAATCAACTCCATGCCGACGTGGATAGTGGGGGTATGGAAAGGTCGTAGGACGCGTACCACTGCGCTCGCCATGCTTCGGGTTCACGTTTATACTTGGGGGGTGGCGTTGGGGTGCATTTAACATTGTAAGCACCCATTAGGGTGCTTATACAATTTAACATCGTATATGGGGCATATAGTCGCCCGATTTTTGATCGCATCGCATGCCATCGGGTGTATGGCATGCGATGCGATCAAAAACGGGCGACTAATTATCGTGGGCGCCGTGCTAGTACACAAGTACCAAAATAACATATAACCTCAATCAGTTTAGCATCAATTACTGCTATTGAAAAAATAAGTTGGGATAACAGTCCCACCAGTCCACATGGGACATGATGGCAGGTTATTTAACTAATTTTTTTTTTTTTTTTAATACACATTTTATTTAATAAGGTCACCGATTAAACACTGTTCATCACAAGATAAACCATTATCCTCAATGCATCCATTTCACCACGCAGGGTGACCATATTATATTTTTAACATGTTTGACATATGTAACTCGATACGAAAGTCATAAACAAAACAACAAAACAGCAACACGGCACCAATATCAGAGCAACTCCAACGGGCCTTCACATGTAAATAGCATTCACCTCATATCTTGCTGCCCGTTCGTTACCCAATTGCCGCCCAAGTATTAGACAATCCTCAGTTTGTCCCAATTCAAACTTTCTCTAGTTTTAACATACATGGGGGTTAGACAAGACAAGGGGACAATTGGGGAAAGGATAATGTGGGTATATTATGCCATAGCCATCTCCTATCCAGTTAAATGTAGACTTCTGTTCATTGTTGGTTCAGGGTCAGGTTCATCCTTGCCCTTCTAGATCTCAACCCTCTCAGTGTACAGATGTATTATGTTGTCGATAGTTGTCTGATCAGGAACCATGATGTGTTCTCGTAGAGGTGTAATATTTGTGTCTGTGCTTCTCTGGGTAGGGATTCAATATATGGCCCCCATTTCTTGTAGAACCTCTCTACCCCTTTCTCTACATCAGGTATAGTGTTTTGCCTTTCCATGTACAAGGTGTTTAATATAACTTGCTTTGTTTCGGCCATAGATGGGGCTTTTTTATAGATCCAGTATTTCATGACCAGTCTTTTTGCAATACCCAAGATTACTGTTTTTTTTTTTTTTTAATTCAATTTTTATTTATAAATTTTCCAATAAAATCTGTTTACAAATATTCAAGATACAAAATATTAATATTATTCGCATATGTCTCATTTTTTCTTCACAGTTATATTTCCAGCTACCGGGTCGCTGCGGTGCCCTGTCCACCGGCAGCTTATTTACTAAAATGAGTATAGTCAGACACTTAGTTCCATTTTACCTTTTCTTTAGTATCATTGGTATCGACCCCATTTATCTGTTGGTGTCCCCTACAATTATACCTGCCACAGATGGACAGCTCACCGCAGCTCCCAGCTCACAATCTAGGTACAATATGCAAACATTTCAGATCTTATTCCTTACTCCCATCCACCCCTCCCTCCCCTACCCCAGGCTCCCCAGGTTAACATTAACGATCAGGCTCATATCCCATTTGACACTAATCATTCCATTTATCCCATATGAGATGGTATTTACTCTCCATTCCCCTGATACAATATAGATACCTTTCATGTGATTTGGTCTCATGTACTAAAGCCTTCCAGGAGGCTACCTCTGGCCCTTCCTGAGCCATCCATTTCCGTGCTATGCACACTTTTGCTAACATACATAGATTATTGAAGAATTGCCTTTCCCCTTTACTCAGTGGGCCCCCCTCCTCTATGGCTAATATACATGCTCTAGGTGTGCAGCTCTCACGGGGGATTCCTTTTTTTAGGAGTATATTTATAACCCCGGCCCAAAACACCGCAACGCTCGGGCACGTCCATAACAGATGTAAGAAGGTTCCAGAGGGATCCTGACATTTAGGACAGTTGGTATTATTTCTACCTCCGAATTTATATAGCCGTTCCGGTGTCATATAAGTCCTATACAGTAAAAATAACTGAATCTGCTGAAAGCGTACTTGATTTGTAGCAATTTTAACATTACTTAGGGCTTTTCCCCACTCCTCTTCTGATATGGATCCCAAGTCCTCTTCCCATCTAATCTTTATGCTTTCCAACCCCTCCCCCTGTTTGATGTTAATTAGCACTTTATAGCAAAAAGCGATTTCATGTCTAGTTGGTATTCTTTTTATTAATTTTTTTGTTTGGGAATCACATATCTCTGGTTTATGTCCCTGAAATTGTTTCTCCAGACCATGCCTTAACTGAATATATCGAAACAGATGGGTATTGGGAAGTGAAAAGTCAAGTTTTAATGACTGGAATGTTCGCAGCTCATCCCTATCATATAGCTGGCCGATCTCCTTTATACCCCTTTGTCCCCATGTTCTTTCCATTTGCAGTTCTTTTAGTTCTCTCAGGGGGTGAGCATTATGTAGTGGCATTTCCGGGTCTATCCCCTGGCTCTCCAACAATTTCTCCACATGTTTCCATATCCTGATTCCTTGAATAATCATTGGTGGCCAGTTATGTTTTATATTACCACTCAAAAGCAGGTGCAGGGGAGTATGGCCCGGAGATACCACTCCTACTAATTCATATATCAGCTCATATTCTCCCCCTTTTTGAATCCATTGTTTAATGTGGGTCAAATGGGCCGCGAGATAGCACAACCAAAAATCAGGAAGAGCCAATCCTCCTTCTCCCTTTCGCCTCGTGAGGTTGCTCCTCCTGATTCGGGCTCTCTTTCCCCCCCAAATTAGGGATGATATTAAGCCCTCCAAACACTGAAATATACTCCGGGGAAGATATTGTGGGGAATGTCCCAGAATGTACGCTATCTTTGGTTGAATGATCATCTTGACTAAGTTGACTCGTCCTGTCATTGTTAGGGGCAGTTTACTCCAAGTCTTTATCTTAGTTTTGACATATTCAATTTGCGGTGTTACATTAAGCATTTCGAATTCTTCTGTCCTTCTCGAGGCCCATATCCCTAAATATTGGAATTTCTCAACCCACCTCAAAGGGAGATGTGTTATGTGGCCCGGAGGAGGGTTATCACTTAGGGGAAGGACACATGATTTATCCCAATTTATCTTGAGACCAGCATAGTCTCCATAATTGTTGATTATTTCAAGGGCTGTTGGTAGCTCCCTATAATGATCATTAATGAACAATAATATGTCATCCGCATATAATCCAATACGATCCTCTCGGGAACCTATTTTTAAACCCTCCATCTCCGAGCTACTTCTTATTATACAGGCCAGAGGCTCAATTGCGATCGCAAATAATCCCGGTGACAATGGGCATCCCTGTCTCGTTCCTCTCTCCAGCTTAAATTTTGGGGATATATAACCGTTAACGGAGACCCTTGCCACCGGGGACTTATACATTATTCTGATCCAATTGATAAAAACTGGGCCTATCCCTATCCATTCCAGTGTTTGCCAGAGAAAATCCCACTCAATGGAATCAAAAGCCTTAGCGGCATCCAAGGCAATCACTGCTGGATTTTGACTAACTTCCCGCGGGGTCTGGAGGTGGCAGTAAAGTTTCCTTAAGTTGGTCGTAGTTGATCTCCCCGGTATAAAACCGGCTTGATCCGGGTGAATTATCTCGTTTATTACCTTATTTAGTCTTTTTGCCAATATCTTGGCCAAGATTTTTATATCATTTGTCAATAACGAGATCGGCCGATATGATTCAGCTAAACTTGGATCTTTATCTTTTTTTAGAATTACTACGATCAGAGCTTCTGTCATGGAGGTAGATATAGCTCCTCCAGCATAAAGCTCAGGGATTAACTCCAATAGTTTCAGCGAAAAGAACTTACTATGCCTCTTATATAGCTCCTGCGGGATTCCATCCACGCCAGGGGCTTTGCCTCCTGGAATGTCCCTTATTGCTTGTTCTATTTCAGCTAGAGTTATTGGACTGTCCAGCATAATTCTGGACTCATCTGTCAATACCGGGTGTGGTATACCCCTAAGATAAGCCTGGATTTCCCTTGGGGTTTTGTATTGCTGGGAGGTATATAGTTCTTCATAGAATTGTCTAAATCTGTTAGATATTTCAGGTGTATGTGTTAGTATCCCTCCTTTTGCGTCCCTAAGTTCTGTTATGGTACTAGAGGAGTGTTCTGCCCTTACCAATCCCGCAAGAAAACTCCCGGGCCTATCTCCCTCCATATATCTTGTGTGTCCAGCAAATAACTCTCTGTACATTGTCTTATCTTGTAAGACTTTACGCCACCCCTCTTGGGCTTTCGTCCACGCTTCTTTGTTTTCTTGGGTTTTCCCTTGTATATATTGCTGTTCTAATCTATCACAATTTGCCTCAAGTTTTTGTTCTTCCTTTTTATGGCTTGCTTTTAGCTTGGCTACTTCCTTTATAAGTGTACCTCTGATATTTGCTTTAAATGTGTCCCAGATGACTTCTATTGGCGCTGAGCCTTGATTGAATTGGAAGAATTCATGCCACTGGGGTTCAAGGTTCTCATCCACTTTAAAGTGGGTAAGCCATTTCGCGTTCAATTTCCATAGGGAGAGTCCCCTTTCCTCTCCTAGGTCAACACTAAGCTCTAATGGGGAGTGATCTGATATACCCCTAGTGTGGTAACGCACAGCTTGAATCCTAGGCATCCAATCTTTAGTAACCAATGCCATATCAATTCTTGAGAATGTATTATGTGTGCTAGAAAAACAGGAATATTTCTGTACCCCCGGGAATCTTGTTCTCCAAGCGTCTACCAGGCCCATATCACTAACAAGGTTTGCAAACCCATTTCCTATCTTCCTCCTGCTTCCATCCCTATCTAATATGGGGTCAAGGACGTTATTAAAATCCCCTAGCATCATTACCGGGGTTCTTGGGGACAGTGCCATAAACTCTGCGGCTTTTTTCAATACCTCGAAATTAAATGGGGGTGGAATGTATATTGTCATAATTAAAAATTCAAAGGGACCAAGTTTGCACCTAATAAATATATATCTTCCGTTTGGATCAATTTGAATATTTATTGGAGAAAAGGGGATACCTCTTCGGATCAATATCGAGGTGCCTCTGGATGTATTCGAGAAGGTAGAGTGGTAAGCCCATCCTATCCAGGGTTTTTTAAGAGCCATTACTTTATTTCCCACTAGGTGGGTCTCCTGTAGACATATTATATCATCGGTGTATTGTCGGATTTGACGCATAATCAGAGACCTTTTAATTTTATCATTAATCCCCCTCACATTCCATGTGAGGAGGCTGTATTTTATATTAACCATAGATCAGGGGACAATTCGCCGTTTTCCTTTATCTTCACCCACCTCAAAAATGAAACATACTAAGCAAATTAGTGTACCTGTGTTCAAACTTTTTAACCTGATTGCCCTCCCCTTTCCCCTCCCTCCCTCCCCCCACCCTGCATGCCCTATCTCTTTTTCTCCCCCTGACATGCCTCACTCCCCCTCCCACCTTCCCTTCGCTACTCTATCAATCGATCCAACTCCGCTCTTCTTTTAGGGCAATTTATATAATGGCTACAAGCCAGGAGCTCTCTCCTGCCCCAATGGAATAACCCAATGATTATAAGATCCCCAGTAGCTGGCCTCTCAGCTTTGGGAAGTGTATTTCCTTTTCTTACCGCCTACTACATTTCCTTACCTCTCCCTATTCCCCCTTTTCCGCCTTTCTTCTCCTCTTTTCTTCCTTCCTTTCTTTTCCCTTCCTCTCTTTTTCCCTTTAAAGCATCTTATACTTTGAGTGAGATAGGACGTGCTTCTTTACCTCCATATCCAGTTCATAATCCTCTATTCCCACTCATCCATCCCGAGACAATGTGCTTATGTCAATATGGTATCATATACCGCCCCTCTCAAAAAAAAAAATAAAAAAAATAAAATAAAAATAAATACTTGTAATTCGCCTTATGACCTGTTCTATGACTTATCTATTTTTCACAATACTAAGTTCCTCCTATAGTACTAATATCCCCCATATTACATTATTAAACATATATACCAAAAGTTATGAATTCAAATCTAGATAAATTTTCATATTGGAAACACCATATCTCATTTTTCCATATTTAATAACGTCCTTATTTAACTTAAGTGTCAGCTTTCACAATCATCCGGCTGTTGCTTATCAAAAACATGTATCCCCAATAATCTTTAATCTCATACTTTTTAAAACCAAATATAAAAAACATAATATCCCAAAAAAAAAAAAAAAAAAAAAAAAAAAAAAAACCTTTATCTATTTAACTCCTCACTTGCGACTTGCAAGCAAGTATTTAATTAGATCTAACCATGTGACCTATTCTTTACTTTATTTATTTTTCACAGTGTTATATATTCCTCCTATACCACTATTATCCGTATATTACTTTGTTAAGCTTATATGCTAAAATTTTGTGATTCAAATCAACATAGTGAATTTTCGTGTCAAAGAAAAGGAAAAAAAAAAAAAAAAAAAAAAAAAAACCCTAATCTATTTAACTCCTCACTTGCGGCTTGCAAGCGAGTGTTTAATTAGATCTAGCCATGTGACCTATTCTTTACTTTATTTATTTTTCACAGTGTTATATATTCCTCCTATACCACTATTATCCATATATTACTTTATTAAGCTTATATGCTAGAATTTTGTGATTCAAATCACCATAGTGAATTTTCGTGTCAAAAAAGGAAAAAAAAAAAAAAAAAAATCCCTTATTTATTTAACTCCTCACTTAAAGCTTGCTAGCAAGCGTTTAATTAGATCTAACCGTGTGACCTATTCTTTACTTTATTTATTTTTCACAGTGTTATATATTCCTCCTATACCGCTATTATCCGTATATTACTTTGTTAAGCTTATATGCTAAAATTTGTGATTCAAATCAACATAGTGAATTTTCGTGTCGAAAAAAAAAAAAAAAAAAAAAAAAAAACCATATCCCATTTTTCAATGCTTAATTACATCATTATTTAACTTATGTATCAACTTTCACATTGCTCAAACCAGTGTCCAAAAAAAAAAAAAAAAAAAGAAAAAAACATGTGTCCACAGCAATTTTTCAATCCAGTGCAGTTTAGTCCCACTTATAACACAAAAAAAAAAAAAAAAAAAAAAGGGGGGGAAAAGAAGCGGTTATTTCACCAGACCCCCTAAGTCATCAGCCCCTGAGATTCCAAGATTAATTAGACACTACTGGTCGTTTGCCTGGACACCTAATGTCCAGCCAGGCTGCTGCTTCTTTCGGCGTGAGAAAAAACTTAGTTTCTCCTTCAAAAATCACCCGGAGCTTCGCAGGAAAAAGCATGGAGTATTGTATTTCCAATTCTCTCAGGCGTTTTTTGACTTCATAAAACTGTGCTCTTTCCCGCTGCACCCCGGTAGCATAATCCGGAAACACTGAGACTTTTACATTGTCCCATAGTAGCGGGCCTTGGGCTCTAGTTAGTTTCAACACCGTGTCCCGATCAGAGTAATGTAGCATCTTTGCTATAAATGTACGGGCTGGTGCTCCAGGGGGGGGTGCTCTCAGAGGGACGCGGTGGGCTCTTTCAACTGAGAAAAATCTGGAAAAAGCTTCTTGTCCATATACCTTGATCAGCCAGTTTTGCAAAAATAATTCAGGATTTGACCCCTCTATTTTTTCGGGTAGTCCCACTAATCTTAAGTTATTTCTCCGGGAGCGCCCTTCCAGATCTGTAATCTTAAAATTAATTATTTTCAGCTGGGCTGTCATATTTTCCATCTTTTCAGCCAAAGGGGAGACCGAATCTTCCAGAGTGGATGTACGGGTCTCTACCTCTTTAACTCTTTCCTTTACCCTCTGGACAGATTGTCTGATTGTATCAAGGTCCTCCTGGACTTTCTCGATTTTGTTAGCAAGTCGCCCCTCACTTGCCGCGAGGGCGTCTAGCACTTTTTGTATAGAGGGCCCGGTCTGTTCTATTTCTGGGGGGGTGACCGGAGGGATGATCTCCTCTCTTGTAGCAGATGTGGGGGTGCCTGGTTGTCTGGCATACTTCGCCAGGCTTTTAGCCGCAGCTGAATTCTGGGTTTTCCCCATTATTATCCTCAATGCAATTTATACACTTGATGAAGGAATGGGGCAGGCGATTTTAGGTTACCCTATTAAGTCACACTTTAAATTAGCCCTCTGGTACTCAAAAAGTCATTTATTTAATCAAGTTTGGAGAAACAAGGAGGTATTACTCACTTTTAGAAGAGGCTTACTGTGCTGTGCAGTCAGGGGGTGATATTCGTTTTTTTCTTTGGCAAGTTGAGATTACTCCTACTCCATCAGCTCCGTCTCTCCTTCAGGGGAGGATTTTTTTGCTGCAGAAGGACTCTGTATAAGGGGCTCCGTGTCTTGTCTGAGATCAGTTATCATATGCCCCTGTCGCCAAATCACTCGGATACCACAGGCGTTTAGTACAGATTGGGGGGTCCAAGAATTCTGCTCCCCTTTGTTGTCGCTGTATCAGAGCTCCGTCTCCCTCCAAGGGGGTAGTATCGGGTGCCGCCCGCTCCACTGCTTACCCCTTCTGCGTTGGGGGGCTGCAGCTGGCGTCTCCCGCTGTCAGCCTCCTCCTTGCTGATCTCCCGCCTGGAGCCTTTCTTGGGCGCCACTAGCTATGTTCGGCGTCACACAGTGGTGACTCCGGCGTTCTATTGCAGCCGCAGCAGCGATCCCGTCTCTCACACGGGAATCACTGCCTGACGCGGCTGCTTCCGGTCCTCTCCTCTCGCACCCGGCGTCCTCTGTTTGCCGCGGCTGTGTCTCCGCGTCTTCAAGGGAGATAGCGTGTCTCAAGCAGCGCTGTCGGGGATAACGGAGGTAGTATATTTTAAGGGAGGGTACACTTCCTCGCTTCCTCCCGCTGATGGCCACTCGTCCCTGGGGATCAGCTATCAGGATGTCTGATTAACTCATGGAGCAGGAGAGACTCGTGCAACACGTCTCACTCCCTGCTCTCCGTAGCCACGCCCTCCCACCCAAGATTACTGTTACCACCTGAACTAACTTTGCTTTTTTCCCCCTCCAGTCCCATTCATCAATCATTAATAATAGACACATCTGCGGGTTTCTGACTACTTGTAATTGGAATGTCTTATTGATAAAGTCAGTTACTTTGTTCCAATAATTTGCAATTTTACCGCATTGCCATATGTTGTGGTAAAATGTTGCTTTTCTTTGCCCACACTTAAGACAAGAGTCCGATTCCCCCTGTACTATATGTGCCCTTTGATTTGGAGCTAAATACGCTCTATGTATGGTCTTCCAATGAACTTCCTGTAGGGATGCTGAATGCAAGTATTTCTGAGTGTTTATATGGTGTTTTAGTATCTCAGGATAGTCAGGGAGCGATGGGATCTCCCCCTTCCATGCTCTTATTGCTTTCTTCCATTTTTCCTCAGCCCTAGTTACCATGGCCTCTGCGTAGTAATATTTCAGTCTATACACCCCTGAGCGGGCCAATGCCATAAGTGTATGTATTGGGTCTCCTGTCATTCCCTCCGAACAAGCCGGGGGTCTACTCTGTATGAAATGTCTTATCTGAAGATACATGTAGAAGTGCTTGTCTGATATGTTATATTTTTCCTTCAGGACTGAAAATGGGTGAATCTTCCCTCCCGAATCACACACATCTTTAACTGAAGCTAAACCTGCTTTCCTCCAGGATAGGAATTGGAAGTTTTCCATGCCTGGAGGGAATTGGGGGTTACCCCAAAACGTGTTGAATTTTGATACTTGCGGGGATCTTTTCAGTTTTTTATTTGTATATGTCCAGGTTTTGTATGCATCTTTGAATAAAGTATTGTTTAATATGTTTTGGTCTATCAATTTTTTAGGTGAATGAATTAGAGCCGCCAGTGAATAAGGGGCAAATAACTCCTCCTCTACTTTCCTATTTGTATAAACTGAGTGACCCCACAGCCAATCAGTAATAAATCTAAAGCTAACAGCTCTACTAAAAGATGCCACATCTGGGATGCCAAGGCCACCCTCACCCCTAGGCAGTTGTGCCTTTGCGTATGCCACTCTGGGTTTTTTGCCCGCCCATAGGAATTTGGAGAATACTTTGTTGATGATCTGACAGTCATGTCTGGAGAGAGCCATCGGAAGCATCTGTAGCAAGTATGCCAATTTTGGGAAGGCAATTGTTTTGATCACTGCAGCTCTACCCAGCGTTGACAGTGGGAAAGCATTCCATCTGTCCAAGAGGGCAGCCACCTCTACCATTACAGGTCGGTAGTTTGCGTGGTACAATTCGGTCAGGGATGGAGGGATGTGCACCCCCAGATACTTCAATGAATGTTGAACCATCTTAAATCTGGATAAAGGGGAGCCCGGAGTCACCAGAACTCTGGAGCCCGGAAGGGTCATCACTTCTGATTTGTCGTAATTGATCTTGAGTCCTGAGAAGGATCCAAAATGTTCTATTAAGGTTGTGATCTCAGGGATAGTTACCTCAGGGCCGGAGACAAAAAGTAACATGTCATCCGCGAACATTGCTAGTTTGACCTCCTCCTCTCCAACCCTGATACCCCTAAATGCCTCAGATTCCCTGAAGGCCACCGCCAGGGGCTCCAAGGCTAAAGCAAAGAGCAAGGGCGACAACGGGCATCCCTGCCTTGTACCTCTTTTTGTATTAAATGATTGTGATAAGTATCCATTATTGAGTATCTGGGTGGCGGGGCTTGTATAGAGGTTTTGCAGTATTGATATGAATTGGGTAGGGAATCCAAACCTCGCCAGCGTCTCATAGAGGTGGTCCCACGTAATCATATCAAAAGCCTTCTCCGCATCGAGGGAGAGAACCATGTTCTGTTCCCCCGATGGGTGCAGCTTAAGCCACTCCATGACCGCCAGGAGTTTTCTAATATTTACCACTGACTGTCTCCCCCAAATGAACCCTGTTTGGTCGGTATGTATGATATTTGGCAATAGTAGCTTGAGTCTTTCCGACAGTATCTTTGTCAGTATTTTATAGTCTGAATTTAGTAATGAGATCGGCCTATAGGAACTAGGTTCTTCCGGGTTCCTGCCCTGTTTGGGAAGAATTCTAATTATCGCTGAGTTAAAATAATTAGGTATGGCCTCTCCCGACATGACTGTGTTGTATACTGTTACCAATGAGGGACTTATTCTAGTGGCCAGTATTTTGAAATATTCATTAGCAAATCCGTCCGGCCCCGGAGATTTCCCTGTTTTAAGGTTCTTTATAACCCCCAAGACCTCCTCTAACGTGATTGGGGCTGTCAGGGCATCTTTTTGCATATCAGTGATTTGAGGCAGCTTTATTTTTTCCCAGAACTTTGATTTTTGTTCCTCGTTTATCTGTGGGGATGAATATAGTGAAGAGTAGAAATCCAAGAACACCCCAGCAATGTCTGCATTGCCTTTTTTTATTTTCCCATCCCTCCCTTTAATAGCTTTTACCACTGTCGGGGGGTTTCTTCCTGTCAATAGATGTGATAGCATCCTCCCCGCCTTGTTGCCAAAACGGAAAAATTTACTATTTTTGCGGAAGGTGCTCCCGGATTCCAGTCCCCCCAGCACATTGTCAAAAGCCATCTTGTCAGTGTGGTATTGGGCCCTGGTTTCAGGGGTGGGGTTATTTTTAAAGGCCGAAAATGAGTGGGTCAGTTTGGTTTGTGCCTCTAGGTATCCTTTTTCTAGTTCTTTTTCCCTCTTTTTACAGTAGGACATTATTGTTCCTCTAAGCACAGCCTTAGAGGCCTGCCAGAATAAGGTCGGGTCTGTTGTTTCTGTGTCTAAGTTGTTATGTTTGAACTCCATCCATGCTGCCTCCAGCATGTTTCTAAATTGGATTGAGTTTGACAAGTAAGATGGAAACCTCCACTGTCTGATGGGCCCTTTGTCTACCCGTGACATAACTTGGATCCAGCACAAAGCGTGGTCTGAGAGGCTGATGCTTTCGATTTTGGAATCTACCACTCTAGGGAACAAATGCTTAGATATTAAGATGTAGTCTATCCTAGACAAAGTGCCGTGCGCTGCCGATAGGCACGTGTAATCCCTCTCCACAGGATAACTGGCCCTCCAGGCATCCACCAGTTGAAATCGTTCGCAGAGGGAGGGTATAATATGCTCACCTCTGCTCACATTTCTTGATCCCGGGGTGTTTCTGTCTAGTGTATTAGATGCGGTCACATTTAAGTCCCCTGCTAGTATTAAAGCCTCAGTGCCCTGCAGGCTAGGCCTCGTTTCCAAGGCTGTGTAAAATGGCTGAGGGTTAGCATTAGGTGCATATATGTTACAAAGCACGTACGTATTGTCGTTGATGGTAACCTTAACTATTGCAAATCTACCTTGATTGTCTATCTTCTGAAAGAACCTTAACGTTGAGCGTATTCTTAGCTAGTATGGCCACACCCCTAGATTTAGAATTAAAAGAGGCATATGACAGTACCTTCCATCTCAGCATGTTCAATTTCAGCACCTCTCTCGGAATGAGATGGGTTTCCTGTAGAAAAACCAGATCTAAAGACATCTTGTTCAAATAGGTTAAAATCTTTCTACGTTTAGCAGGAGTGTTAAACCCCCCAACATTAAACGTTCCTATTCTAAGGCTCGCCATGGCCTGGTGTTGAGAGTAACTGTTTCAAAGATTGTACATAGCTAAAAGGGACCGACATAAGGGTAAGAAAGACATACAGGGGGCAGACGAAAGACAAACATACAACACTTAATAGACCCTCCCACTCCCCGACCTGTCGTCGAGTGAGAGCGTCACTCATTCTCGTTTTCATCAGAACTTCCCAGATTCAGATCATACCCGTGATCCCCTTAGTATCCCCCTTTCCCCCACCCCCTCGCCCCCCCCTGAGTAACTGAACCTCTCCACACCATACTTAACTATCTTTTAACATTTTGAGTAACATAGTAATCAGCCCTTTTAACCCTCTGTTTCTCCCTCAGTCTCAGCTGCATGCTGGCTAATCAAGTATTTCCCTATCTGGGTGCAAGTGCTCCATGACATGTAATGCTCTCCAGAATGTAAGCCTCCTGACCCGTTCCCCTAGCCCTCAAAAGTTGCTATGTGGCATAAGATTATATAAGCCCGGGCCTCCTATTTACTACATAGTTCTGTATAACTTAGAATAACGTTTGTAGTTAACCCGCCTATTTTTATACCCCATCCTCCTCTAAATGCTCCTAGTGAACATTTTCTAGATTTAGATACATAAGGACAAAGTCCATTAGGGATAGGGCCTAGAAGGTGAGTAAAGGTCAACAGGACCCAACAAATAAAGCATTTTGGAATTGGCTAAGCCCACTCAAACTCATTCATCTCGGCGTTGTGACCCCCCAGGTTCCTGGGCTGCGCCTGTCGCAGTGTCCATTTCCCTGAGGTATGAATCTGCGTCAGCTGCTGTGCTAAATTCCTTCGCAGTGTCCCCCTCAAACAGCTTGAGGCGAGCAGGATAGAGTAGGGCAAATTTTCTATTGGATCGGAAAAGTCTTGAGCAAATGGGGGCAAATTCCTTACGGGCCCTGGTGACCTCAGCGGAATAGTCCTGAAATATGAATATCTTTGCGTTGTTCCAAGTTAACTCACGGTGTCTCCTGGACGCAGCCCAAATTGCCTCTTTGTGCACAAAGTTCAAGCATCTGAAAATTACCACCCTGGGTCTGCTTCCCTGAGCTTCCCGCATTGGGCCCAGTCTATGTGCTCTTTCCACTACCATATCTTTGCATTGCTCCTTTATCTCTAGCATATTTGGCAAGGTGGCCTGTAGGAACTTGTACAACTCCGGGCCCTTGACAGATTCATCCAATCCCACAATTCTCAAGTTATTCCTACGGGATCTGATTTCCAGATCGTCAAGTTTGTTTTGTAAGTCCCAGCATGTCTGTTGCAACTTAGTATTAGAAGCTTTAAGGGCTGAGACATCATGGAATATCTCCCCAACCCTATTTTCCGTAACTTGCTGCATTTGCGCCACTTGTTTTATCTGTGTCGTAAGATCTTGTAATGCAGTATTGAATTTGGCAGCTTGTGCTTCCATCAGAGGCCCCATAGTCTCCTGTATGGCCCTCACCACTCCTGGGTAGGAAACCGGGGGGCCCTCATCTGTGTCTGGGGAGGGGGTAAACAAGAGCTGTGTGCCCTGCTGTGAAAGGGCCATTCCCCCCTGCGTCTCGCCCTCTGCCGCCATCTTGTTTTTGCCCTGTGCTTTTGCACTTGTCTGGGCCTTATGGTCACTTTGTTTCTGGGATCCTCTCGTCATTTGTGGGGAGAAAAATTTTTCCATCCGTCAGTAACCGCACTTTCTGTTATTATACAGTCCTGGTATCAGGCTATACTAGTAATAGCTGGCTTTTTATATGGATACAGTGCAGTGCAGTGTGGTCGCCCCTTGTCTTCCTAGGCTGCAAGGCAAGTGCAGCTTTGTGCTTGCTATCAGTATGGTCTTACACAGTCTCAGTCACAATGCTTCTCATTTGTAGGGTTATTGCTGCACGGGAAAAACAGGAGAGAGTGGAGTATCCTCTTTTACTTTAGAAGTGTTGCTGTGCCCCGCCAGGTAGATATGTCCTGCTGCGGTCGCGTGCTTTGCCGCTGCCTGCCCGCCCGTTTCCCTTCTAGCTGAAGGCTGGCGCCTGAGGTATGAGGAATGCTGCCCCTTCTACCTTATGTGATGCCCAGGTCCGCTCACCTTTGGTGGGGTGTCGCGGGAGCTTTCTGCCGGTTTTTCAGGGTGTACCTTGCCGCCTGGGGTCCTCCGTCCTATGGTCGCGTCTGTGCAGCAGCGCGGGCCTCGTCGCACGTGCGCCGCGGCTCGGCGCTCCGTGTTGTTATTGCGTCAGAGAGCGGGCGTCGGGAGCCACCGGAGGCTTCACAGTGGTGCGGGCATACTCTCCGTTGTCCTGGGGGCTGTTTCGGGCGATGGAGGGGCTTCAGAGGGGGTGAGATCACCGGGGACACAGCGGAGCGCACGTTCTCTGCTGCCTCCTACTCCATGACCGGAACCGGAAGTCCTATTTAACTAATTTAAATTGCATAGTTATCTTTATGGTTATTTGTAGTTTCCAGAACATGCCTTATGCTGGGCGTACAGCTTCAGATTAAAATGTTTGTCAGACCAAGCTAACATCATCCATTAGTCATTGACTATACGATTATGGTGGCGATTTTGGATATTTTCAGTATGTCTGATTGTTGGAGTCTTTTTCGTAATTATTCAGTCTTTTCCACTTGCTGGATAATTCTGTATGTACCAAACTGTGTTTATCAGATTTATCGGAACATTTCTCAGCATTCATTCATTCATCCTAGGGGTGTATGGCAGTTTTTCTATGCAGTGTCCGATTTTTCATTTTGGAGACTGATGATAAAACCTTGTAGCAACTTGGGTTAGATGTATCTGATAAAGTGACCTCAATGCAAAACATATAGGGCGAGATGCTCCAAACAAAAAATGCTGTAAAACACCAGTTTTGGGGTTTTTTACCGCATTTTCATATACAGCAAAGCCCCACCGCCAGGGCTTCACTGCGGGGGGTTACGCCAGTTCTAGATGGCGTAACCCCATGGAAGCCTATGGGCTTCCTTTCGCGTGCCCCCCGCCTATCTGTGCTGCCCTCCCTCACCTGTGTCCGGGCAGCCTCCTGCTGTGCTGCCCAGACCAGTGATCTCCTCCTCCTCCTCTCTGCACCACTTCTGGGTGCAGGGAGGAGGAAGCACTCACAGCCGGTTAAGGGTTCAGGGAGGGAGGGGGGAACCCGCTGCACATAGCCGGCCATTGCTTTTGCGTTAATAATTGCATATGTTACTGCATATGCGATTATTAGCAATGCGAATGCCGGTGATGTGCTGCCGGGGTTATTAGAGCATCCAGCCCAAAGCAATTAAATATACAACGCGTAAAAATAGTGAACACCTCAACATTATTTTTCTCAGTAAATGTATTAGTATTACCCCTTCCACACTTCGCAAATTACCCGGGTCCCACCGGGTTACTGTGCAGGTTGACCGCGCCAACAGGTTAAAAAAAGGGTTTTTACCCGGGTCGGACTTGGGTTGCTTGGCAGTGTAAATGGTTAGACCTGGGTCCCGTATACACTACAGGGAGGAGGCAATGTTGGCTCCAAGTGCTGCCTCTGCCCCTGATGACGTGCTGCCACTCCTCCCCACCCCCATGTGACATCAGCGACCTGGCCTCACCTTGCAAATGTCTGGTCACTCCCGGGACGGACCGCGTGTCCAAATCCCAGGTGCGACCAGGCATTTGCGATGAAAAAGGGGTTATATTTGGGCTATTGTAATGACATTTTTAATAAATGCCAGCAACAACCCATGCATTCCACACATGCAAAGAAGTCAAACCATAGATGTCCATAAATTCAATTATGTGAAATGACACATGGAAAAAATATTGAAAACATGAAGGGAGGTGCAAAAAGGCTTAGACGGTCAAGACACCATCTGTAATATATTCGTAATTCGAAATCAAGTAATGCACACAACCACCGTGGCCTGTATGCAGGGTCACCACACCAGACTCCATTGCTGTAGAAAAAGCATGTTGAAGCTCATTTATAGTTTGCTGCACAACTTTTTTAATCACATCCCGTTTCTTTTGCAGCTTCTGCCTGTTGCTAACCACAGGGAAAACAGAAGAAACAAGATGGAAGTTGGAAGCTTAAGCAACATTGAGCTCAAGGAACAGCTACTGAAATATGGGGTCAACCCGGGACCTATCTTACGTATGCATATCTTATTTTACATGAGCAATAAAGTGTGTCCGAGCGGTCAGTCAATAAACACTGATCACTCAGTGCGTCATGTTGAGTAATGGAGTGTCAGAGCGGTGTAGTATTTCATAAAGATTGCTGCATGTACTGTAGATTGTTTTCACAAAGTACGTAGTTAATTTCCTGATTATCCGGCCTGGTCCACAGCCAGCCTCATCTTATTGTATTGTGTGAACATTGACCTGCAGAGCAGGATTACAAGAATATGCATGTTGTAAATCTAAGTAATTGGTATATGTGATCCAGGGGGTAGAAGTAAAACATTTAATTTTATCATTGCGTATTGCTCTGTGGTTCACTTGCTTCCCTTTTAGAACCATTATTTGCTGTTAGCATCGCTTAAAGGGTGTTTAGTCACCAATGCTTTATTTTCCCTGGTGATATTGTATCAAAACCTGGCCCATATGCTGAACGCAGCTAAAGCTGAAAAGATATGGTGAACACGCTTGTTTTCTGTTAGGGATTTGCAGTTTATTAGTAATTTCCTGTTTTGTCTAGCCAGTACAAGGAGTGTGTATGAAAAGAAGCTGCAGCAACTACTGGAAGAGGTGCAAGTTGAAGAAAATGGTGCAGGCCATGAAGATCATTATTCAGACAGTGAGGATGAAGGTCTGTGCTTATTTTCTTAGCCGTCATAAGCTGGATGCACACTATTTCTTAACTATAAGCACATAAATTATATTGTTGTGTATATAATCTTGTGTTTACCCACTATATCCTTGACGATGCGCTCTCCTGTGGTCACTATTAAAGGCTGACTGACGTTACTCAACAATATAGTAATATCGGTCAGTGTTTCAGTGCTTTATTGTTCACCCTGGAGTTCAAGCAGTATCATTATCCAAAGAGGGGTAGATTTATTAATAATACGCAGCTATAACACTTCCTGCTTTGCCTCATTAGTGAGGCGAAGCAGGAGGGTAGACCAACACGATGTATAAACATCTTGCCCACCAAAATGGGGGAGTGGTAACTCACCCTCCAGTGATGCCTCCTCCTGCTGACAGCGCATCAGTTAACACTGACGTTCTGTCTCCTTCCCCCTTGGCTGGCTGGACTGGGCATGCGCGGGATCTCGCTACTCACACGAGATCCCCAGTGCAGTTCAGAGCCAGCAGCAGGGACAGCTGTGGGGATAGGGCATCGCCACCTGCAGCTGTCAGTCGATAGCTGCCGGCGGACGGTCAGCGATGCTGACTGTTCATACATTGGGTAGGCGCGCTGTATAAAATATTGGTCCTGCGCTATGCCTCCTGCCCCTCACCACCACACGTTAGACACCCGCACAGTGGGTACGCACGGGGATAGTGCATATTCCCCTGATTGACTAATAATAAAGCTACCCCTTAGTTCGCTATTGATATTGCATAGTGTATAATCAGATTTAAATCGAGTACATCGACTATATGCTTAAGAAACTATATTGGTAACTACTTCCCTTTTACTTCTCAGAACTCTAGGACAAACGGTATCTCTTGTGAAGTGAAAAATTTCTCAAAAGATAATCTTCAATGATATCTTCAGTAGCCACAACTAAGAGGAAAGCCCCATACACACTAAACAATATTGTTGTAACCTTTGTAGTGCGCCCAACATGGCTTCCTCATCTGATATACAGTACCTGTGGATGGGATGAAAAATACATGGATTTGTCTTATTGGGACCTTTTTGCTGTTCCCCCAAATCCCATGTATTATGTCCTGTTGAAAGTGTGCTATATAAATAAAACTTGCTTAATTACTTAAAGGTAATTAAGGTGCTTCTGAGTGATATTATTCACAATATTGTCTAGTATGGACACTCAATATCCCGCATGTCGTTAACTGAGTGATATCTACTGAACATGCAGGTCAATTTGGCAATATAGCCAAATGACCTGCATGTCCCAGGGCCAATACCGTTCAGTGTGTACTGTATGGGCAATATTGGGCGGCCGATAAGGTTAACTATATCAGCCGTGGTTGTGTAGTGTGTATGGGGCTTATATCTGATTTTTCTGCATGTACAGACGACAGAAGGGGATCCCTAATGACCTGCGGGAGCATGCATCATTAAAGACAGAGCGTACAAACTAAATGATATGCATGACTATATTGGTAACAATGGTCGTCATCATGCATATCATTTAAAATATTGTCTGTGTGCACACCTTTTTCCAATCAGTATGCATCGGTGCTGGGCATATTCTTTTCAGGTTTATGATCAAACAATAAACCTCTTAATCCTCCACCAATACTTTTTTTTAAATTGGGATTATTTCTTACCATATAGCACACGCATATTCAGCAGTGGTTTACAAATAATATTTTATTCACATCAGTCCCTGCCCAAGTGGAGTTTACAGTCTATATTGTAATGTTGTAATTTGTTTTAATATTGTGTCGTGTAAAGGTGGCCATACACACGCATGTTTATCTTCAGATCTGTCTGGTTGGAACAAAAACATGGTTATGGATGAGAGCAAATGACAGTTGACCATTTTCTTGGAAATGCTGGAAAACTGCTTAACTGTTACTCATCCATAACCATGTTTCCTCTACCTCCCCATGGCAGCCGAACACATGGGTTTCCTCCCTTATAGGTAGACATCTGGAAAGGAAAAGAAAAGACACTGCCCCTATATAAGGTCGGCCCCCCAAGGCTCTGTCTTTTTTTTTCCTTTCCAGGTGGACAGAAGGCTTACCCTGTGAAAAGGCTGCCGGTCTTCCCCACTGCCTAGTGCAGCAGGGGTTTAGACCTATGGTTAGGTAGAGGTGTCCCACTACCTAGTGTAGTTGGGAGCCTGTCTGCTGAGGCGTCCCGCTGCCTAGTGCAGTTAGGGGCGCCCTGTGAACCTGCGCACGGGTACTGACTGTGCCAATGGGAGTCCCCCTCAGTCGTTTGTATGGAGCGGCGTTCCCTTCACTGAAGCCGAGTGCTGGCAGGCGGCGGTGCATCCCCCCTCAGAGCTGGGCGGTTGGCTGCGGTGTGTGTCAGCCGCGTGCGTGGTGCCGGGGCGCGCGCGCGTTCCGGCGCTGGAAGAGTACGCAGCAGACGCTGCGGCGTCTGACGTCAGCCTGGGGGGGGGGAGCGCGTCGGCCAGGGCTGCGGCGGTGTCTGCAGCCGGCGTCTGGCGTCATAAAAAGGCGCCAGGCGACCTGGGGGATCTCTTCATATAGCGGGACTTGTGTATGTTACACTGCACTACAGCAAACGAGAGAAGGATTCAGCAGACTGGTAAGATCCCCTGGCAGCTGCGCTGCGGGGACTTCTCTCTTGTTTATCCTCTGGCTGAATTTAGAATATGTCTTACAGAGTTGATAGAATGGAGGAGGAGAGAAGGCAGCCATCCAAGTCAGGGTAAGCCTAGGAATGTAGTATTATTTTCGGTTATTGGTTTAAAAAAAAAAAAAAGAGTTTTTGCACAAGGTTTATTGATAGTAAATTATTGTATGTTTAGGTCAGAGACTGGCAAGGAGAAGGCTGAGGCCAAGGCAAGACATAAGAAGCGGCCTGCCAAATGTGTCCTTTGTGATAAGGACCTGTCAGATAAATGTACAGGCTCCGTATGCGAGAAGTGCAAAAGGCCACCTGTGCTGGGGCCGGATCAAATGAAGGACCTGGTGTCTGTTAAGATCTTCCCTGGCCGATACCTTCGTCACAAAGGATGACCTAGCTAAAATGTCCCTTAAAAGGCCCAGGGAGGTATTGTCCGAAGATTCGGATGGTTCAGGAGAGGGCCCCGCGGTAGGGGCTGACGACGATGTAGAGGAAGGAAAAGTAGCCCAGGAGAAGCCAGATCTGGACTTTAATCCAGACCTACTTTAGAACCTGTTGGGCTTGATTAATAAGTCACTCAACATAGAGGACCCTCCGCAGGAGGGAAAATTACAGGACTTATTATTTAAAGACAAGAAAAAAAGGCCCAAAACATTTCCCTTGTCCGAAGCGTTGAAGGAGGTTGTAGAAGAGGAATGGGCCAATCTTGACAAAAAGGTAGCAGCCCCGGTCAGGGTGGCAAAGATGTACCCCTTTGAGGATAAGCTTATTAAGCATTGGGAGGTTGCGCCCAAGGTGGACGCCGCGATTGCGAGAATATCTAGAAAAACTACTCTCCCGTTGGAAGACGCCAACATCTTTAAGGATAGTATGGAGAGAAAGATGGAGATTACCCTGAGGAAACATGTGACATCAGGGGCGGCGATTAAGGCTTCCTCTGCAATCGCAGTGACCTCTAGGGTTCTGAGATCATGGTGTCAGGATCTCGAATCCGATTTACTGGATGGTATCAAAAGGGCTGAACTGCTTAAAGTGGTGCAGAACATGCAGGTGGCTATTGAATTTGTCTGCGACGCATCTCTGGACACAGTGAGGTTATCAGCAAGAGCTAACGCAAGTACAGCGGTTGCAAGGAGGGCCCTGTGGCTGAAGCCCTGGGCGGCTGATGCCCAATCCAAGAATAAATTGGTTTCTTTGCCTTTTCATGGAGAATATCTCTTTGGTGCCAAACTCGATGATATTATCTCCAAACTCTCTGGCGGGAAATCAGTATGGCTCCCGCAGGACAAAACAACAAGGAAACCCTTTAATCGGTTCCAGCCTTTTTAAACCCCTGACCTCAAAGAGGCCAGAACCTATAGGCCAGGTAGAGGGTATAGAAGGCCTTGGTTCGGGAACAGAGGTTCCTTTCGAGGTCAGCGAGGCAAAGAGGGCAGATTTGGATTTCGTAACCTGTCCCAATGACGCCAGGCACAGGGTCGGAGGCAGGCTAATGAAATACCAGCAAGCTTGGCTCCGATGTACGCAGGACAGGTGGATCCAGGAGATAGTTTCCAGCGGATACCGAATAGAGTTCGTCAAACCGCCGGGAAACTGGCAAGAAGTTTCTCCAATGCCAAAGTGCCCGCAAGTAACAAAAGCCTTATTAGACAGCTTTTGACAATGATGGCTCAAGGAGTAGTGGTGAGGGTCCCGGAGGATCAAGAAGGCCGGGGGTGGCAATCCCGGTTCTTCGTAGTAAAAAAAAGCCTCGGGGGGGCTTCAGGACCATCCTGGACCTGAGGAGGCTGAACTCATTCGTACATGCAAAAAAATTCAAAATGGAGTCGATCCGGTCCATCCTACCGGACATAAGACAAGGCTCGTTCCTCACCACCATAGACCTAAAGGACGCTTACTTGCATATACCCATATGTACAGATCACCAGAAGTTCCTAAGATTTCGTCTCTGGGGAGTCACATACCAGTTTACAGCGCTCCCATTCGGACTCTCCACGTCCCCAAGAACTTTCGCGAAGGTACTAATAGTTCTTATTGCCAATCTCAGGCAAGAAGGGATAGCGATCTGGGCTTACCTAGACGACCTTCTAATAATGGCCAGTTCGGAAGAACTAGCCCTGAGACATACGCAGAGAGTGATACAGTACCTAGAAAGGCACGGCTGGATCATAAACGTGGAGAAAAGTCAATTGAGACCGACAAGGTCAGTAAAATACCTAGGGGTCATGATAGACACCGGGTTAATGAGAATAACCTTGACGGAGGAGAGATTAGAGAAATTAAGAAAGGAGGTCAGAAGTCTTCTGGCAAGACAAGCAGTGAAGTCGGCAGACTGCATGAGGATTCTAGGCCTTATGGCGGCAGCACAGGACACTGTCAGTTGGTCAAGGTTCCATACAAGGTCCCTGCAAAACTGCTTCCTGTCCCAATGGGACGGTGATGGGAAAAACCTGAATCAAAGAATCGTCCTATCGAGGGGCGCACTGGCAGACCTCAGATGGTGGTCAGACACAAGCAAATTTCGTCGAGGAAGGTCTTTCCTAGAAGAAAATCAGGTGGTCCTCACAACCGATGCCAGTCATACAGGCTGGGGAGCAGTCTACGAAGGAGAAGCCGCTCAGGGAGTATGGAGAGGGGCAACCAAGAGGTTACACTCCAACCTAAAGGAAATGAGGGCGGTCACCTTGGCCTGCTTGCATTTCCAACATCGGCTACAGCAGAAAAATGTGCTAGTCAGGTCAGACAACCAAGTTGTCGTGGCTTATGTCAACAAACAGGGAGGCACAAAAAGCAGAAGCCTCATGAAGGAAGTAACAGAACTATTGCAATGGGCCGAGAGGTGGACAAAGAGTCTGAAGGCAGTGTTTATAGCTGGAGAGAGGAATTAACAAGCAGACTCTCTAAGCAGGGTGTTGCTAAGGCCAGCGGAATGGGAGCTTTCTCAGGAGGTCTTCGAAAGGATAGTCAAAAGATGGGGACTACCGTTGGTGGATCTGATGGCTACCAGCAGGAATGCAAAGGTGCCAAAGTTTATGTCAAGACATTGGGAGCCACGGGCGTGGCAAGTAGACGCTCTGTCAGCATCATGGGGGAGAGGTCTACTATACGCATTTCCTCCATTCCCTGTGATTCCTCGGATTCTCAGCAAATGACAGAGAGAACAGGCCACTGTGATAATGATCCTACCGTTTTGGCCAAGGAGGTCCTGGTTCCCCAGAGTAACAAGGATGGCGGTGGAAGCCCCATGGTTTCTGCCTCAGGAACAGGACTTGCTGAGGCAAGGAAAGTTTGTCCAACCCCAACCAGACCACTGGAGATTAGCGGCGTGGTTACTGAGACCAGAACCTTGAGGTGTTCTCAGCGAGAGTGGTGAATACACTGCTTAAGGCCAGAAAAAACTCAACATCGAAAACCTACTATAGGATCTGGGAGGACTATGAGGTTCTGTAGAGGTAAAAATAGAAAACATACTGACATCTCTACTATTTTAGAATTTCTTCAAGGAGGGATGGACAAGGGTTTATCTGTAAGATCACTGAAGGTACAGATCTCAGCAATTAGTGCTATGCTGGATTCCAAGATAGCGGAAAACCGTTATATACAGAGATTTGTGCAGGCCATAAAGAAGATAAGACCCTGGGATCTCAATATGGTACTGAATGTTCTGACGGATGAGCCTTTTGAACCATTGGACAAGGTCCCCATGAAATTCCTGACGGCGAAAGTGGCTTTCCTGGTGGCCATCACATCGGCCAGGAGGGTGTCAGAGCTTCAAGCACTCTGGGCCGAGGAGCCGTTCCTAAACTTTTTTGAGGAGAAGGTGGTTTTGAGGACCAACCCTCACTTTCTGCCCAAGGTGGTGTCCCAATTCCACATAAATCAAGAAATAGTTCTACCCTCTTTCTTTAATAAACCAGCTAACGCCAAAGAAGCCAAGCTTCATAAACTAGATGTCAGCAGGGCATTGAAAATTTACCTTCAAAGAGTGGAACCTGTGAGGAGATCTAAGAGGCTTTTTCTTATATCTGAGGGTAGGAACAAAGGACTGGGGGCCTCCAAAGCCACCATTGCAAGGTGGATTAAGAACTGTATTTCGGAGGCATACAAGGTGAAAGGGGTGGAACTTCCGAAAGGATTAAAAGCGCATTCCACCAGAGCTGTGGCTTCATCTTGGGCCGAAAAAGAGGCGGTCTCACTAGACGAACTATGTAAGACAGCTTGTTGGGCTTCGGCTCATACGCTTACCAAACATTATAGGGTGGATGTAGAATCTTCTAGTGATGCCAAGGTGGGGAGAAGGATCCTAAGCGCAGTAATTTAAAAAAAAAAAAGAGGCAGAAGCTCGGCAAGAAAACTGAGTGGATGGCCTGTTACGGAGTGAAGTTAACTCTGTGGAGTATCCTTTTTTTCTCTGTTTTTACTTTTCTTTCTTGTATGCTTATTAATGAGTTATCACTGTCTTGTTGTATATTCTAATTGAATTGGTTATTTTGTTGCCCACCCAGTGATTAAACTGCTAGGGTACTACCCATGTGTTCGGCTGCCATGGGGAGGTAGAGGAAAGTACGGATTCTTACCAGTTAATACGCTTTCCTCTACTCCTCCATGGCAGCGTATTTCCCGCCACTTGCGGGACAGTATATATTGCTATTTAGTACTGTATGATATGTTTTAGTTTATTGTTGCTATGAAGTAATAGTATCTAAGCTTGATAATTGAAAGACAGAGAGCCTTTGGGGGCGGACCTTATATAGGGGCAGTGTCTTTTCTTTTCCTTTCCAGATGTCTACCTATAAGGGAGGAAACCCATGTGTTCGGCTGCCATGGAGGAGTAGAGGAAAGCGTATTAACCGGTAAGAATCCATACTTTTTGTTCCAACCAGCCAGATCTGAAGATAAATCTTACTAGTGTATGGGCACCTTTACACTCAAGGTACATGAGTGTAGCCATAATATAATTGCTTAAGTTATTAACTTAAGCAAAGTCCTCCACTCAAAACACTGATTGGTCACAAATTATTCTAAAGAAAAGATGATTAGATTTGTTATTACTATGGTTTCTAATTTCAACAATCATTACAGATATGTTATTGGATGAACTTGGTTCTCATACTTTTTTTTTTTTTTTTTATAATACAGTTATAAATATGTCAGCCCTACCTGTGGTTGTTTGGGTTGTGTGCTGCTCTAATGTTCTGCATCTTTCTGAAGGGTTTCAACTGAAGAGCCAGGTGGAAATGAGGAGAGAGCTGAATGAAAATAGGAGTGATGGAGCAGTTAATGGAAGTAACAACTACATCCAAAAAGAAGTAAGTTGCTGACTTTTTGTACATTAGTTAACCAACATCTCAAGTCTTGTGCGGCTTTTCATTTATTACAACTTGCGAACATGCATTTATATTTTTACCTTATGTTTTATTACAAAATGTTATTGCACAATTCCAGAAACACATTTGGAAGACTAACATAACATGTGACAAGATGTACATTAGCATTTTTAATTTAATGAAAACAAAGCTATTGAAAAAGTTTATGCACTGGGTAGGATTCCATTCTGGTGACTAAATCCCAAAACACATCAATCTTCATTGTGTGACCTTTCCCTTGCTCAGAGAAGTAGCAACGCTACATGTACTAAGATTTTTACCTAGAAGTATGCTTGAAAGCAAATTGGTTTTAATCTGATAATAAAATATAGTAAAGTAGTAAATTGTCTCAATTTGCATAATGCTTCAGACATGATCGGGGCAGGTTTGTTCTGCCCCAGAAATAGTCACCAGTGAAGGGTCTGGTCTGCCAGCTGTTCTTCTGCAGCAGCCCCTGCTGCAAAAGTGCAGCATTAATACCCAATAACCATTGTTATTGCCTGTGTAAACATAAAGTTAACCACAGATTTCACTTACTTCTGAGTAAGTGATAAGCTTGGCTATAATCCCTATTTTAGTAAAAAAAAAAAAATTCAGGATTTCCTTCAGAATTCCTGGGACACCCCCCAATGAATGACTAATAAGGTGCTTATTTTATTTGGCCAATAATGAATAACATGTAATTTTTGGAGTCTAAAAATGTAAAACCTTGAAAAGTATATCGGTTTGAGCTTTTTTTGGGGAACGTTTTTTAAAATTAGGGAAACATTTACACAAATATAAACTCATTGGTGTCACAAGGGGGTGCATACCGGACCTGGGGGCTGCCTTGTAGCTACATCCACAGCACCCAGATCCTGTCACTGGGCAGTATTCAATGAGAAAAATTTGCCATGTTTTATGGCGAGTTTGTGCTATTTTCGCGTTGGAAGGAGCATTTTGCTCTCCAAAAGTGAACCACCCTATTCAATGTGATATTTTCGCCGTCTTTCTAAGTGATTTTCGCCGTGTCTCTCCGTGTAGCAATTCTCCATCTTTTCATGGAGAACATGTAGTGGCACTTCCCAAAACATCCACCTGCTGTTGATTAGACAGCAAATGGCCAGTGATCACAGGCGTTCGGCAGTGGCGGCATTAACGCATATATTGCTGGCGCAGACCAGCAATGTATACGTTACACCCATAACATAATTTACATGGTCGGGCAGTGGAGGTGGTAACGTATACAGTGCTTGCCATACGTTACCGCCTCATATACTATTAATAAACATTGGTGGCCAGTGGTGCAAATATATACATTGCTGGCATGTGCCAGCAATGCATATATTACTGGCTAATGAATATACATTGGTGGGCAGGGGGTCCAGTAATATATACATCCCTGGCATGTGCCAGCAATGCATATATTAATGGCTAATCTATATACATTGGTGCCCAGTGGTACCAGTAATATATACATTGCTGGCAAGTGCCAACAATGTATATATTACTGGCTAATATTAATATGAATAGTCGGATATTGTTGGCCAGTTTGTGTTTGCTGCGGGGGAGCTGGAGCTGCTGCGGGCGGTGAATGCCTTTAACTTAACCTTTAATATATAAAGCAGGGGGAGGGAGAAGGGGAGCGGGGGCTGCCGTGCAAACACCGACCCTGGAGCTGCTGTGATCGGCAGGTGGCTTCTGCTCTATGCCAGGGAGCAGGGGGTGAGCAGGAAGTGCGGTGGACGGCGGCTGCGTCTTTTCCTCCCTGCTCCGTGCAGGTGAAGGTGAGCGGGAGGTGCGGATGATGGGGGTGCGGGTGGACGGTGTCTGCTTTTCCTCCCTGCTCCGTGCGGCGTGAGTATACGGAGCAGGGAGAGGTAGCAACATTGCAGGGGAAGGGAGAAGAGGAGGCAGTGAGCTGGTCTGCCGGGCTGAATATATGTGTGTATAGGCCTTTAGATGCCTGGAGTGAGCTGCCAAGTCCAACGTAACTCTGACGTAGGGCATGTCCTAGTCACATTGTTTGTGACTATGGAGCATTTTCTAGCAGAGACGATGCCCGGTATCTTGAGGCCTGCTGTGCCAAGAGGTGCTATTTGGCGTTACTCCAGTAAAAGATAATGAGGATACCCCGTCACATAAGCAGCTGTCAGGCAGCAATGTGGCCAGGTTACCTGGGAGGAGGGTGTTGTCAGCAGCATGAAAACCCTCTTCTGTTTAAGCAGGAGGTTTTGTGCAGCTGTGAACTAGTTCTGGTGAGCTATTATATTGGTGCCTGTTAAATGAAACAACAAAAACACTTTCTTTAATAAAAAGTTTATACCATGAACGCAAGTATCTGACTAATAGCAGGTTTCTGTGCACCAGTTGTTCTGCTATCTGTTATTGCCTGTGTAAACATAAAGTTAACCACAGATTTCACTTACTTCTGAGTAAGTGATAAACTTGGCTATAATCCCTATTTCTCTATCATTCTTATGGGATACAGGGAGTCGTTCATAACGATGGGGAAAAGAGCTTATCCGAAGGAGACAGGCACATATAAAAATTTATACAGGGTGTACTGGCTCCTCCCCTCTGCTCCCCTCCCTCTAGCTTCAGTTTGAGAACTGTGCCTCAGGAGAAGCACGCATCAGGAAGAGCTCCAGAGAGTTTTTCTTCTGTTTTATTTTCTTTATTATTTTGGGGCTGCTGTTTGGACTTAACAGCAGTCCTGCGTCGTGGGAGACTAGGGGAAGGGTTCAGCTGCTGGCCACTTCAAGGTACCGAGCTGTCCCTGCCACAGGACCACCGTCCTGAGTGGGTGATGTTACCGCGGGCATTGCGCTGCAGCGCGCACACCCCTGGCACGCCGCACACCCCTAGTCCAGTCTGAAGACGTCTGTGGTGAGTATTACCCCGGGGTCCCCCGCCGTGGGGTCCCCGGGTTATTGTGCGGCAAAATGGCGGCGGTATGGCGGTGCCCTGCACAGGGACTGCGTAACCCCCTGCCTACACTGAGACAGGGTACAGTTCCTGTTTTGTCCAGGGCAGTTACCAAAGAGGATTTGGACATTCCCCAATGTCAGTCTCAGTATAAAACGCAGGTAAGCTCCGGCGCCATTACGCTGGGCGGAGCTTACCCAGAGTGAGACCAGCTCTGTGAGGGCGCCAAAACCTGCTTCCTGCTTCTTCCCTGGCTGCTGGAAACGCCATTATACTGCTCCAGACACTCCTCAGCGGTGTGGATCAGAGGGAATCTGCTTGCAGAGACAGCTTCAGGTTTTCAGCGCTTGTGTACTTGTGCACTTGCCTGCTTACACTGTAAAGTACTGTTATTGATACTGTACTGTATTACCAGCTCTTCTAATCGGAGAGCTAAGGTTATCAGGTGTATTGGTCTCCTCCATTATCCTCTGTACACCACCCCACTGGCTTGTTAAGCTGTACAGATCAGATAAGGCTACACATAGTATTTATCTGGTTAATTTCACACTGCATATCCACTGTGTGTGCGCGCTGTGTGAGGGGAGACTGTTTGTTTGTCACAATGGTGAGGAAACTTACATGTATGGTGTGCAGTGATAAGTTTGTGCCAGCATCTTCATCACAGGTTACTTGTGAGTCATGCATGTCCCCTCAAAGTACTGGGGTCCCCCCACAACTAACTGGGCAGCAAAGTAGCACACAGGACAGCTCACAGGAGCCAGCCTGGGCTACAGGTATAAAAACCATGCTTGAGACTGTAACTACACAGTTAACTGCTACTGCAGCACAGACCCAGAGAGTACAAAGGGAGCTGGCTGTCCTCACTGCCAGAGTGGATGTAATTACTCCCACCCCTGGGGATACTCGTAAGAGAAAGACCCCCTCTCAAACCCCTGATTCCGGGGCTGATGATGGGGATGATGGTGATGATATGGATGATGCAGACGCAGGTGATGACGAGCCTGATGCTTCACAGTCACTACTGCGGGGCACAGAGCCATTGATTATGGCAATCAGGGAGGTGTTGGACCTTCCCTTAGCTGAATCCACAGCAGGTGATACCTTCTTTGCTACTCAGAAAAGGCAACAGGTAGTTTTCCCTGAGCAGGCTGACCTGGAAAGTACATTCAAGTCAGCGTGGAATAACCCAGAAATGAGGTTTAAAGTGGCTAAAAAGTTTAAGTCCACGTTTCCCTTCGATCCTGAGGGACGTAAGGTGTGGGAGGAGCCACCAGAGGTTGATGCTTCTGTGTCTCGCTTAGCCAAAAAGATGGTACTCCCAGTACCAGGGTCGTCTTCACTTAAAGACACCACGGACAGAAAGGTTGAAAACACTTTGAAGTCCATTTTTACTGCTAGTGGCGCGTGTCAGCGTCCTGTATTAGCTAGTTGCTATATGGCCAAGTCCATATACACGTGGGCCTCCCAGATACAGGAAGGTCTTCTGGGCGACATGACAGTTGCGCAGGTGTCTGAAAAATTACACCATATTCAGGACACTGCTAAAGTTCTGTGTGAAGCGCAGAAGGAGTTAGGTGCCATTAACGGCCGTAACTCAGCCATGGCAGTGTCTGGGCGCAGATCCCTCTGGCTCCGGCAGTGGGCTGCTGACGCTGACTCCAAAAGGAGTGTAGAAAACCTCCCCTTCACAGGTGGCAGGTTATTTGGGAGTGATTTAGACGAATTAATCTCTAAAGCCACGGCGGGAAAGTCCACTTTCCTGCCATCCACTCCACAGGCGCCAAAGCGTCCTTTTCAGGCTCACTCCCAGCAGCAGTCCTTTCGGGCTAGTAAATTCCGCCCTAAAGCAAGAGGTGGTTCAAACGCTGCAAGAGGCTCCCGTGGTAAATTCAGGAAGCCTTCCGCTTCGGCCACCGCAGAGCGGCCATCTGGGGCAGCTGCAGGAAAACCCGCAGCATGACGGTGGGGCTCCACCATTAGCTCCGGCAGAGGTGGGAGCCAGACTGGCGTTCTTCGGCCAGGTTTGGGAAGCCTCGTGCCTCAATTCTTGGGTACAGGCTCTTATTACGCACGGCTACAAGCTGGAGTTTGCAGTTCAGCCACCTCAGAGGTTCTTCAAATCAGGCCTCCCAGCGTCCCCAGAGGACCAAGTGGTGTTGCAGCAAGCAATCCAAAAGCTGGTGCAGGCCAAGGTTATAACCCGGGTCCCTCCCCTAGAGAGGGGGCAGGGTTATTACTCGAACCTATTTGTAGTTCCGAAACCGGACGGGTCAGTGCGCCCAATTCTGAACTTAAAATCCCTGAATCCCTTCTTGAAAGTAACCAAATTCAAGATGGAGTCCTTGCGGGCCGTGATAGCGGCACTGGAGGAGGGGGAGTTCTTGGCGTCCCTAGATGTGAAGGACGCCTACCTTCACATCCCAATATGGCCCCCTCATCAGAAATACCTGAGGTTTGCGCTGTTAAACGAGCATTATCAGTTTCGCGCACTGCCATTCGGCTTGTCCTCAGCCCCGCGCATATTCACCAAGGTGATGGCGGAGATGATGGTGGTTTTAAGAAAAAAGGGTATCTGCGTGATACCATACTTGGACGACCTGTTGGTAAAGGCGCGGTCGCCACAGGAACTACAGACAGCTCTACAAGTTACCATACAGACCCTGTCGGGCCATGGTTGGCTCCTGAATCTGGCAAAGTCTTCTCTGATCCCTTCACAGAGACTCCAGTTCCTGGGCATGGTGATGGACACAGCTCTCATGAGAGTGTCCCTGCCACAGGACAAGGTGTTGGACATCCAGCGGCTGGTCACAGACTTGCTAAGGACCCCCCAGGTGACAGTGCACCAGTGCATTGTCCTATTGGGAAAGATGGTCGCCTCTTTCGAGGCTCTCCAATTCGGGAGGTTTCACAGCAGGATTTTCCAGCTCGATCTCCTAGCGAAGTGGTCCGGTTCACACCATCAGATGCACCGGCGCATTGCGTTGTCATCTCGGACCAGACTGTCACTACAGTGGTGGCTCCACACGCCCAACCTGCAGGCAGGGCGTCGGATTGGCATCCAGGATTGGGTCTTAGTCACCACGGATGCAAGCCTCACGGGATGGGGGGCAGTGACCATGGGTCAGTCCTTTCAGGGCAAGTGGACCCTATGGGAAACACGCCTCCATATCAACAGCCTGGAGTTACGTGCTGTGTATTACGCACTTCTGAAGGCGGGCCCTCTCCTCTGCGGTCAGGCGGTCCGTATACAATCAGACAACGCCACCACGGTGGCATTCCTGAACAGACAGGGCGGGACCAAGAGCAGGCCCTGTATGAGGGAAGCATCGAAGATCCTGTCCTGGGCAGAGAGTCATTGCCAAGCGCTCTCGGCCATCTTCATACCCGGGGTGGACAACTGGGAAGCAGACTTCCTCAGTCGCCACGAGCTCCACCCCGGGGAATGGAGTCTACACCACCAGGTATTCAATTCTCTGGTGGCTCGGTGGGGGACCCCACTGGTAGACTTGATGGCATCAAGAAACAACTGGAAAGTATCCAGGTACTTCTCGAGGGCAAGAGACCCTCAGGCAGAAGGAGTGGACGCCCTCTCCATACCGTGGACGTTCAACAGCCTGGTCTATGTCTTCCCACCGATTCCCCTAGTGGCTCGGGTGCTAAGGAAGATAAGAAGAGAAGGAACCGAGGTTATTCTGGTGGCCCCAGACTGGCCACGAAGAACGTGGTACCCGGAACTTCTAAGTCTGCAAAGGGACTCGTGGCGCCTACCCCTGCAAAGAGATCTACTCATGCAAGGACCGTGCGTCTTCCAGGCCTTGGAACAGCTGCGTTTGACGGCCTGGAAGTTGAACGGCAGATCCTGACTCAGAAGGGGTTTCACACTTCGGTCATCAGAACTATGACAAGTGCAAGGAAACCGGTAACAGCTGCACATTACCACCATATCTGGAAAAGATATGTGGGTTGGTGCGAACAGGGAAAGTTTTCTCCATCAGAGTTCAGACTTGAAAGATTTCTTAGCTTTCTTCAAGCTGGTCTGGATCTCGGCCTACGCCTAGGCTCTTTGAAGGTGCAGGTATCTGCGTTATCAGTTTTCTTCCAGAGGAAACTGGCTAATATTCCTGAAGTGCAGACATTTCTGCAAGGAGTATTGCACATACAACCTCCTTTTGTGGCCCCTACTCCACCGTGGGACTTGGATGTTGTGCTGAAGTTCCTTAAATCCTCCTGGTTTGAGCCCTTGGAGGAAATTGACCTGAAATATTTAACCTGGAAGACAGTGGTCTTACTGGCCCTAGCTTCGGCTAGGAGGGTCTCGGAGCTAGGGGCGTTGACTTGCAAGAGTCCTTATTTGATATTCTTTGAGGACAGGGCAGAATTACGTACTAACCCGCGTTTTCTGCCCAAAGTGGTGTCTGCGTTCCATGTGAACCAGCCAATTGTGGTTCCTGCTGGTGGGCCTCATTCTGAGGTGCCGACGTCCTTGGACGTAGTAAGGATTCTCCGTGTCTACATCAGGAGAACAGCAAGGATTCGAAAAACTGATGGACTTTTCGTCCTTTATGATGCCCAAAAGATTGGACGTCCTGCTTCCAAGCAGTCTATTGCACGATGGATATGTGCAACCATTAAACAGGCTTATGCGGTAGCAAAGCTGCCTATGCCTGTTGGGGTGAAAGCTCACTCTACTCGTTCCGTGGGGACATCCTGGGCGGCTGCCCGAGGAGTTTCGGCCTTACAATTGTGTAGAGCAGCCACATGGTCTGGCCAACACACTTTTGTCAAATTTTATAAGTTTGATGCTCTGGCCACTGAGGATACTCAGTTTGGGCAAGCGGTGCTGCGGCAATAGGTTCCGCACAATCCCGCCCGTTCTGATATCTTTGGTATATCCCCATCGTTATGAACGACTCCCTGTATCCCATAAGAATGATAGAGAAAATAGGATTTTAATACCTACCGGTAAATCCTTTTCTCGAAGTTCTTATGGGATACAGGGCACCCGCCTCTGTGCGGAGGTTTGCCTTGCTCACTTTGTGAGATATGGACCAATTCTGGGTCCTTCTGCTACCCTTCTTGTTCCCGGCGGACATAGGGTGTAGGTTACCTAGGTAACTTAATCTTACATAGTGTACCTTAAAGGTCCACGAGTGTACATGGTCACTTAGGTGATTATTCTATGCATTGTTCCAGTTGGAACACAGTTCAAAATAGTTGTCATGTTGACATGTTCTTAGGCCCTTAGACTTCCCAGGTTATGGGGTTGCTAATGTGGTCTGTTATGTTGAATGTTGGGTGTGCTGGATGAATCTCACCACGGTAAATATACACATATTCCTCTCATATTGTTCTTCTCCTTCGGCACAGTTCACTTAACTGAAGCTAGAGGGAGGGGAGCAGAGGGGAGGAGCCAGTACACCCTGTATAAATTTTTATATGTGCCTGTCTCCTTCGGATAAGCTCTTTTCCCCATCGTTATGAACGACTCCCTGTATCCCATAAGAACTTCGAGAAAAGGATTTACCGGTAGGTATTAAAATCCTATTTTTAGTTTAAAAAAAAAAAAAAAAATTCAGGATTTCCTTCAGAACTCCTGGGACACCCCCAATGAATGACTAATAAGGTGCTTATTTTATTTGGCCAATAATGAATGACATGTAATTTTTGGGGTCTAAAAATGTAAAACCTTGAAAAGTATATCGGTATGTTTGAGCTTTTTTTGGGGAACATTTTTAAAATTAGGGAAAAATTTACACAAATATAAACTCATTGGTGTCACAAGGGAGTGCATACCGCACCTCTGGGGCTGCCTTGTAGCTACATCCACAGCACCCAGATCCTGTCACTGGGCAGTATTCAATGAGAAAAATTTGCCATGTTTTATGGCGAGTTTGTGCTATTTTCGCGTTGGAAGGAGCATTTTGCTCTCCAAAAGTGAACCACCCTATTCAATGTGATATTTTCGCCGTCTTTTTAAGTGATTTTCGCCGTGTCTCTCCGTGTAGCAATTCTCCATCTTTTCATGGAGAACTGGAATGTGAACTTTTAAACTAAAAGTTTTTTTTTTTAATTTTGGTGTCAAAAAAATCAGGATTTTTTTTCTGTGAAGGGGCATGTTATTTTTATTCATGTGCTTATAGCACATGAATATATATTTAATTTAAAGAAAATATATTTAAAAAATTTTTTTTTTTTTTTTTTTTTTTACACAGAGCAGCCAGCAGGGGGCCGGAGCTCTCGAGCCGCTCATTAGATATGGTACTTGTGGAGTATCACGGCTCCCACGACCTTAATCGTATGCTAAAAAATTGCGTTGCATAGGATCAAATCGCATGCGATGCGATCGCACCCGATTTTGCACTGAAATGCATTGAAATGTGTAGTAAACTTGTGAAATGCCCCCAAATGCCATTTTTCATAGTGTACCACCCCCACTATCAACGTCAACCCGAAGCGTGGCGAGCGGCGGCGAGCCCGCGAGGGGCGGCGGTACGCGTCCGACGACCTTTTCATACCCCCACTATCCACGTCGGCGTGGAGTTGAGAATAGAAAGTGTGGCGAGCGCAGCGAGCCACCGAGCCCGAAGCATGGTCAGCGCAGCGAGCCACCGAGCCCGAAGCATGGTCAGCGCAGCGAGCCACCGAGCCCGAAGCATGGTCAGCGCAGCGAGCCCCGCGAGGGGACGCGGATACCTTCACAGCTATACGCGTCCCCTCACGGGCTTCACAGGTTTCCAGGTCCCCTCACGGGGCTCGCTGCGCTCGCCACGCTTCGGGCTCGGTGGCTCGCTGCGCTCGCCACACTTTCTATTCTCAACTCCACGCCGACGTGGATAGTGGGGGTATGAAAAGGTCGTAGGATGTGTATGGCCTCCGTATGGCATCCGATGCGATCGCATACGATTTTTGACCAGAAATGCTCAAAAATCGGTAAGCATTGCATCGTATGCCATCGTATGCCACTACATATGGCATACGATGCCATACGATGGGAGCGGTGATACTCTACAAGTACCTTAGATATTCATATATTCACTGCACCCGATCATTACATATGCACGATTGGGTGCAGTGAATACTGGGTACCCCGCTGGCTATAGGGGGGGGGGGCAGCTTGTGCTGCCTGGGTTCCGGGGAGCCCTCCTCCCCTCCACATATGTTATGGGGCAGCCAGGGAGACTTTAATCTCCCTGGCTGCCACCGTCCCCCAGCTCCCTGCCGCGGACGCTCGTCTGCTGCAGGGGTTAAGACTCGCCGCGAGTGGCGGCGAGTCTTAACCACATTGAATAGTGGGAGCAGGAGTGGCAGCGAGCCCTCCGAAACAGGGCGAGTGCATGGCGAGAGAAAAAATATCTCGCCATGCACGGAGAATTTTTCTCATTGAATACTGCCCACTGTGTAGGAACTGGCACTTCCTGTCACTGCACTCCCTCTGGGCAGCCTGGCATCAGAGGAAGTGACATCCGGTTTATAACACATTTTATGTACCCCCAATTTAATTTGAGCTCTTATTTCCCTGAAAACACTTGCTTTATATTAATGTATACAACAGCCATTTGACACAATTTAATTACCCCAAATCTTTTTTGTTATGATCACTAAATAGACTTTTATATTGTTCTCCTATATTAGTTTGGTTTTAATTGAAGGTACGGACTGATTTTCCCATTTTCTGCATTCTTCTATGTTTATGACGTAAGAATCAGTATAATAGTGTGAATCAAGGCAACGCTTAGACCAGCGATAAGCAACTTCTTGCAGTCATTTTTTGACAATGTCCATGAAAAGTCTGTTTGTGGTCAATTGCTGCATTATTGTGGCTCATTGAATTCCCCCTTTAATATGATTATGGAACTGCTCCCATGCTTCTCCTGGTATTTTATCTCCCTGTATAGTCCTGATTGCTGGACAATTGCAACCTCTTGCCTTTTTTATTTATTGTTATTTTGTTAATTATATGGCTTTCATTGATACAGTAAAGATGAGGTGTCGTATGTATTGGTCAGCCAGTCTGAGGAGTTTGCGTTGCTAGGACTGGATTACAGCCAGGGTCCTGCCTGTGTTTCCTGTCCTCAGCTCAGCTGCACACCTCATTCTCAGTGGACAGCTATGTCCTTATACATCTAGCCTCAATGCACTGTAAAGGCCCATACACACTAGAGATTTTCATTTCAAAAGACTTTGCCAAAATCTTTGAAAGATATATCTGTTACCAAAGTAGTGCGTACACACTGAGCTATTTTCCCCAAAGAGAGATTTTCAGAAGGCGAAAGACTTTGCTGAAAATCTTTCATATAAAGGGATATTTACATAATGGGCTGGGTTTGAATCCCAAGGGTGGGAGCAGCGGCCATTTTATTCAGTGCGTGTCTGCCCTTGGGACCTGATTAAGAATTGATTGCTTGGCTGCGTATATTCAGAGCCAAGCAATTGGGTAAACTCCGCCCCACGCAGGGTGAAATCCCACCCATGTGCACGGCTGTATTTTCAGGTGCAGCCGTGCACGTAGGGAGAAACCATTCACCATTGAACGACTTTCCCCCTGTGTTCAGCACCGAGTAAGCCAGGACTACTCAGCACAGCAAAGGCCATGGGGGGAAAGAGGGCGCTGATGACTCCGATTGGCTGGGGAATGCCTTCATTTTCTGGTGACCTCCCAGAAAATGGTAGTGGCACTCCCCAAAACATCCACCTGCTGTTGATTAGACAGCAAATGGCCAGCGATCACAGGCGTTCGGCAGTGGCGGCATTAACGCATATATTGCTGGCGCAGACCAGCAATGTATACGTTACACCCATAACATAATTTACATGGTCGGGCAGTGGAGGTGGTAACGTATACAGTGCTTGCCATACGTTACCGCCTCATATACTATTAATAAACATTGGTGGCCAGTGGTGCAAATATATACATTGCTGGCATGTGCCAGCAATGCATATATTACTGGCTAATGAATATACATTGGTGGGCAGGGGGTCCAGTAATATATACATCCCTGGCATGTGCCAGCAATGCATATATTAATGGCTAATCTATATACATTGGTGCCCAGTGGTACCAGTAATATATACATTGCTGGCAAGTGCCAACAATGTATATATTACTGGCTAATATTAATATGACTAGTCGGATAGTGTTGGCCAGTTTGTGTTTGCTGCGGGGGAGCTGGAGCTGCTGCGGGCGGTGAATGCCTTTAACTTAACCTTTAATATATAAAGCAGGGGGAGGGAGAAGGGGAGCGGGGGCTGCCGTGCAAACCCCGACCCTGGAGCTGCTGTGATCGGCAGGCGGCTTCTGCTCTATGCCAGGGAGCAGGGGGTAAACAGGAAGTGCGGTGGACGGCGGCTGCGTCTTTTCCTCCCTGCTCCGTGCAGGTGAAGGTGAGCGGGAGGTGCGGATGATGGGGGTGCGGGTGGACGGTGTCTGCTTTTCCTCCCTGCTCCGTGCGGCGTGAGTATACGGAGCAGGGAGAGGTAGCAACATTGCAGGGGAAGGGAGAAGAGGAGGCAGTGAGCTGGTCTGCCGGGCTGAAAGTGGCTAATCTTTCATCCCGGCGACCCGTACACACACAGAGATGATGGCTCAATAAATCAGCCATCATCTCTGGCATGCTGATAAAACCAGCAGATTGGAGACTTTGACATCGATGATGCGGGTGCGTGTATCATCGCTAGTCTGTTATCAGTGGCCCATACTCACTGGGCGATTTTCAGCTGAAATTCGCTCAAAACGGCCAAAATGAACAATTTTCAGCTGAAAATCGTCTAGTGTGTATAGGCCTTTAGATGCCTGGAGTGAGCTGCCAAGTCCAACGTAACTCTGACGTAGGGCATGTCCTAGTCACATTGTTTGTGACTATGGAGCATTTTCTAGCAGAGACGATGCCTGGTATCTTGAGGCCTGCTGTGCCAAGAGGTGCTATTTGTCGTTACTCCAGTAAAAGATAATGAGGATACCCCGTCACATAAGCAGCTGTCAGGCAGCAATGTGGCCAGGTTACCTGGGAGGAGGGTGTTGTCAGCAGCATGAAAACCCTCTTCTGTTTAAGCAGGAGGTTTTGTGCAGCTGTGAACTGGTTCTGGTGAGCTATTATATTGGTGCCTGTTAAATGAAACAACAAAAACACTTTCTTTAATAAAAAGTTTATACCATGAACGCAAGTATCTGACTGTGTAATAGCAGGTTTCTGTGCACCAGTTGTTCTGCTGTGTGAACTAGTTTGTTTTTGTTGCACGCATGAAAACCTCCTACAAAGTAGTTTAAGCAAGTCTGTGTAAGCAGCAGGGAAGTCACTGGAGGGGAAGAAATGAAATTCAAAAGTGGATTATACAGCTTGCTGCACTAAAAAAAGGTTAATTGAAAAAGCATACAGTTAGACCATGATCGCACAGCTTAGTTTGTTGGTAATACCTTGTATAACCCTCTAGGTTTTCACAGTGAATGTTCCAGTTCCTCGACGATCTTCCTTATCAAGTGGTTCAACAAGGCACCTTCCTGCAGGCCAATATACACATGTAATGCTGCTTATCCGTGTACTATGCTAATCACTGAGTGCTGCACATCACTGGGTGAACTTTCCTTCTGGGTTCCGATTAAATATGAACAGCACTAAATCTTGCAAATATTTTAAATGTTGGACTTCCTCTTTAATTCTGAGCATTCTAATAAAGGCACTTTTTTCTGAAATCTCTACATAAAAATGTAAGTGTAATTAGAAGTTTAATCTTCATTACACAAGATGAGAATGATGCTTTTTCCTCTTACAGATCCCAGCATGTCTTGCAGCTGAATTTAAGCAGAACCTTGCAACGTTAGGAGACCATTTCAGCGTTGCAAGAATATTAAAGCAGGAAAGTACAGTGCTTATGTTGTGACTGGATGGGCAATCCTCCATTCACAGCTTAAAACCCTAACTACTGGAAGACCTGTCATTTTTATTACTGCATAATAGTTGCTAGAGCAAAGGTATTCTTCTCCCTGCCAAGAGCCATAGCCCGTTCTTCAGGGTGTGGTATGCATTGGGTCGACAAGGTGAAAAGGTCCACTGGTAAACATTTACCCTTGCCGTCTTGCTTTGCTCACCACGCTTCGGACAGGTTGCTATCTATGTGGTAAATCAAGCACAAGTTGAAAAATATGTGGAAAACTCCCAGAGATCTGATTACCATTGTAAGGTTGACCACTTTTTAACTATTGACCTTTAGGGTTAATGCTGCAGGAGCTGAGGTAATCGTTTGGGTGAGGGAGGATAGAAGGTTAGAATACTTTACAACTAGAGATTGTATATGTTGACTGCCAGCAATCTCATGTCAGGATCCCATAACCAACCTGGGTATCACTGATAATAGCCATGAAAGGGTGTGTTTTATGATCAAAAATTTTCCACGTACTGTACAACAGTGGAACCATAACATAAATAATATTTCAGCATTAATGTGTTATGTCCAAGAGTTGATTTTATTTTTTAGAGGGTTATTTTACGCATCCAGGTGACCCCAGTAAAGTAGTATGCATTTGCAGAAGTAATGTGAGCAATTAGCGAGCCAAATTCTAAATTGCTTACAGCTGGTTATCATATTTTACTTTGGTCGCAATCTAATAGAGCAAACTGTATTTGAACAGATGGAGCGAAGGCATTCTGTGGGCCAAACAGGTTACAGAAATGGAAAGGATGGCAAAAATATGACATCCAGAAGCCAGGTACAGAAACTGATAACTAAAACTGCCAGGCTATGCTAAATGACTATGTACAGAAAAAGCTGTGCACTTTTCGGGACATTCCTGTAACCCTGAACACCCCACCTTCTCTATACTGTAATGCAGGTTCAAATTTTTTCATATTCTTTGGATATCTGCACAATCATTTGCAGTGCACAGCACATCACAAAATATATTGAGGTGATTCCAGAGCAATTATGTCATTTTGATCATTTTCTTTAGATTTCTTGCCGGAATCGGTTGAAAAATTACCAGTGTCATTCAATTGACATAAGGTCTGAAGTGATGCGTGGTCCAGTGCGTGGTCCAGTGAGCATCGCATTGGAGCCTGAAGTTTGCATGGGCTGCACTATAGAGACATTGCATCGCCAAGCTTCCGGCAGGCTAGGCTGGGGTCGCATATGATACATCGTATCGTATGCAGTATGGAGCATATCACAGCTATAGAAAATCGATTGACTGTTGAAGCAGATTTTAGAATATGGCTGGTAGCAGTAAGAGAACTCAATACTTTGTCAGTGCATATTTGCAATGCACAGAGGAGTTAGGAGCCGTGACACTTTTTTTTCCAGTTTTACTTCCCACAAAGAATTTAAAAAAATGGTACTTATGTGTTAGTTGGGTGCCCACTATAGTTAGTACGCTCATACCCCCACTATCCATCTCCGTGTGGAGTTTATTTTATACTAGGTGATTCATCGCGCCCTACGGGCGCTCTTCACACCGTCGTATGGGGCTTTGCCCCCTTAACATGTGAACGCATTTATTGCGTGAAATATAATTTCTATTTTACTGCATGTGGGGGATGTGTGCATGTAGTTTTGCCTTGGTTAGGTGCAGGGGTAGTGGTGGTTGAGGAGGTGTGCGTGCAGGAGTGGTGTAGGTGGGTGCCTGAGTACGACGGGTGTGGGAGTTGTAGGTGTTGTTTTTGCATAGGTGGGGGAGGGTGTTTGTTGGTGGTGGTGTGGGTGGGGTGCGGAGCTTCAGGGGCAGGGGTTCCGCATGTGTGTGGTGTATGTCGTGTAGGGGTGGGTGTGGGGGTGGTGAAGTTGTTTGCGGGATGGTTGGGAGCGATGGTGGCAGTGGGGTTTGAGGGATGGACGTGGGGTTGTTGTGGGTGAGAGTCGGGGTGTGCCTTGTGTGGGTGCTCTGTGGTGGTTAGGTGCAGGGGTGCACAGGCTTAATGATGGACAGTTGCAGTGCTGGTGTGGGAGATGCGGATGGGTGGGTAGGGTGGGCGGGGGGAGGATTGCTTTCATGGTCAATGGAGTTTTTCCACTGTAGTAGGTCCAGGGTGAGAAAAGAAAGGGGCTCCATATTTTAGCACCCACCTGCGGCTCTTGTAGCTGCTGTCCCAGTACGCAGTCCAGCAAGACAGATGGCAGTGCTGCTTTGTGTGTCTCCCGTTTTGTCCCTTCTGTGTTTGACGATTGCAGTAGTAGCAGAGAAGTGGAGGATTGTGTCAGACAGGGAACATCTCCTTCCAGCGGCACTATAGGTGAAGCATCCCATACTGTACTTTCCTGCCCAGGGAACATGCATGCAGGTCCACACACACACACATTAGCGCTAGCGTTTGGGGGGTGTTGCCGCTATCTGGAGCTACGCCCCTCATAGGTTAGAAGGGACGGCTCCATGCAGTGATGAAAGGCAGGTCGGTGCGGGTCCCCCGGGCAGTATTGTAGTGGCGCAGAAGGGCAGGAGCGTGGGCGCAAGTGAGCAACATGTCAGCGGGTGTTCCCACTGACAGCAGCGCAGCGCAGTGCACAGTGAGCGGTGGCGGTAAGAGGCTTCCCCCACTTACAGCGACGGGAGCTTATGGGGGTGTGGACGTTACCTGGAGGCACGCCCAATAATCGGTGCAAGGGCACGCCTCCAACGGTGATGTGACGGGACCTGCGTGCGTGTCCCCCTTGTATGAAGAATGCACACATTCCGTCAGGGAGGGCACTGTGCGAGCGCTCTTGCGGGGCTCAGTGCACGGTGAGCAGCTGGAGGCAGCGGGCGCTCTTACGGGGCTCAGCGCACGGTAAGCAGCCGGAGTCAGCGTGCGCACGGCTTTGGCACAGTGTGTGCTGAGCGTGTTCCTGCGAGAGTGTCTGTGTGATGCGACACTCTGACTGCCCTGAGCGCAGGAGCCGGGGCACAACAACCGGGACCGTGCTGGTGGTATTTGTTTGAAGGTGTGCGTTAGGTGGGCATAGCATAGGTGTGGGTTAGGTAGGGTTACCTTTCTCTTATATATTTGGCTATGGCTACGATTTTGCAGGCTGGGTGGTGTGTGACCCCGCCCAGCGTTAGTGCCGCAGATGATTGACAGATGTAGCCAAATATATAAGAGATAGTGTGGCAACCGGATGCGTAAAACTAAGCAAATAGCTTAGTGGGCGCCCAACTAACATATAAGTACCAAAAAAACTTTAAAAGTAAATAAAATAAATACATTTGTCAATATCCTTTGCTATCATCATCTGAGATGGCTATATAGGTTGGTTTGGGTGGTCCTTGATAATAGAAAAATGTAATCGCTTCCAATTTTGCATTGATTTTTAAGTTGCTAGAAATGTTGTCCTCCCAATAGATTACTGTACTACCCATTGTCCTGGTGGGTAACAGCATAAATCAAGAGTTTTAAACCTCTGAGTGGCAAACTTGCGGAGGTGTGCAAATATCTTCTAAGAATGCCAGCCTACTTCACAGCAACTTTTTGAGAGGGGGCGGTGCAATATTTAACTAAACTTTAATTTACTTCAGCTCTTTTGCTGGCAATAACTAGTGATTCATATTCCTCAACTATTGCAATTTTTTGCGGATATTTTGCACATCTCTCACAGCAACGTTGGCACTAAAGGGTTCAATCTCTACATGATTTTGTTTTTTAAATCAAGTGTAGCACATCCCACTCCCCTGTTGTCTAATAGGCCTGTGCTATGCAGTATCAAGTCCAGACCTCCATAGGAGTTGGTGGACACACATGTGCCCCCCTTCTTCGCCCATAGATAACTGGCCCAGTGCTCAGAAACTTTTGATTTTGTTTTGAACATAAAACCTGGTCGATGCCTCACTTTGGGCCAGATTCTCTAAGCTTCAAAAGTGATAAATGGAGAGTGATAAACAAACAGCCAATCAGCTCCTACCTGCCATGTCACAGGCTGTGTTTTAAAAATCAGACAGGAGCTGATTGGCTGGCTGTGTATCACTCTCCATTTTATCACTTTTGGAGCATGGAGCAAATTGTTTTCAGATTATTATAGCAATATTTTATTATAAGGGGGTTATCTTTTATTACAAAACGGCATTATATTTATTTGGACTAGTGATTTCTGCGTAGGGTCGCACATTCTTCAGGTTGTTATGAGGGTGGACCCCAGTGCTGAACACACAGGCCTATTATCCGCTGACTTGTATTTCTAACATTGAAAAACTCAGTTTGACAACTAAAATCTATTATACTACAAAAGAATTGTCAATTATTTATGAATTCATTGTGTGCAATTCATCACAGCAGTGGATGCACTTTACGGTGGCCGTAATTCACAGAAAATTGCTTGCTGCCCATAGAGTAGCGAGCACTTTGAGCCGAAACCGGCCTGCGAAGGGGCGGGGATCATCTGCCATTGACAACTTTTCAACGGCACCTCACATCCTTGGGATTTAATTGCATCAAACCCTTTTTCTTAACTTTCTTGCACCATATTACTAGTCCTTAAATCTTGGTGTCAAAATTGTGTTCAGTCCAGCTGTAGAAAATGTTTGGAATTGTATTGTTTCTTGATTCTCATATAGCCATATTGTATTTTTTTTCTTTTATGTGTCTCTTGTAGCCCATTTAACTTTAGTATCTTTGTGTTACGTTGAGAACTCACTGTTGACATATGGGTTCAAAAGAGCTTTGGATGCTTTTGTTTTGTGGTTTTCATTTGCACTAGAGAAGATTTTTTTAGCTTTTTTAAGGCATCAAGCCCTGTGTTGAAGCCTAATTTTTAATGAGCTTTATATTTGTCAGGAAAAAGTGACTGCGGACAAGAACACAATGACCTACAGATCCACAGCGAACACACCCAAGGCTTGTGTGTTTAAGAAGCAGGACAAACTCCAGGCAACAATTTGTGTTCTAGCCGGCTGGGGCACTAACGCTGCACTTACTGTAACTCTTCCTTGAGAATGAACATTCAGTCTAGTTCACAATACTAAAATAAATATTCACTATCTCTCAGCAGGGATTATATATGTTAAGCCCCGTACACATGGGGGGAGATATATTGCTCAGCCATATATTGCTAGCAATATATTGCTCAGTTTCTCCTTTTCATCAGTGACCAGAGATGGTCGCTGAGGAAAGGGAACCTCTGCCGGGGGAGCAGCAGAAGATCAGCTGGTCGCAGGAGCTTGCTAAAAAGGGGGCTAAAAACGGGAGCGCGCACCCGGCGATTTATCGCTGGTGTGCACTCCTATCACTGACAATATGGTCGCCAGCGACCATATTTCCAGCGATTTCAGCCCCTATCGCCCCGTGTGTACACAGCTTTAATGTAGCACCCTACACCTTTTTAAAAACCTGTCCAGTTGCTCTTTCACCACTGCTGAAAGTTGCAGGATTACCTAGCTCTTAGCTTTAGTTAAATGGGGTTGGAGGGCACCTCCAGCCATATAGAGTGTGTGGTGGGGGGGGGGGGGTGTGTGTATGTGTTCAACAAAAGATCTGAAAGTAGCCAGCACAGTTACCTAGCTCGCTTAATGTTCATTCTCAGGGGATGTCCTCTTTATATTTGTCACATGTCACAAGTGGGTGATCCGGTCTAACAAGCACATCGATCAGAATCCGCTTTATTTGGCTAGGTATACTAGGAATTGGATTTGGATTGCTGTGCAGCAGCCAGTTAGGTAACAATTCACCCTGGAGCTGGGACATTGGGTGGGGGCGGACGGGCATACAGTCTGTCCCCACCCTCTGGCCGGGGGTCCCTCTGCTGCGCAGGCCGAGCGTCTGGGAGGCGAGGATGGGAGTTTTTTGCGTGCAACCATCCTCACCCCCCACTGGATGTAGATCAACTGTTTTATGAGACGTGGAATGGATGTGTATGGCTTCAGAATACATTAGTGACCAAGTAACACCTTTGATATGGCACACTATTGATTATGTAGAATTCTTCTCTGTCGCTGCTATGATACATACTTACCAGATATTTCACAAATCTGTGTTCTAACCGTTCATTTTTGTAATACAAAAATCTTGTATTTTTCCATGCCGTTATGGAGAAAAGTGCCTGCGGTGGTTTTCCACATTTTCTTTGTACTTCTGGGCTTGTAAGGTCAAAAATTGGCAGGTACACAGTACAGGGATAACAAAGCAAGTGAGTAATTTTTCTTTTCCTTTTTGACAGGCAGAGGATGCTTCACTTGATGACTTTTCTGAACTGCTGTCCCAGTCTGCCCTTGGAATGAGGTAATACAAAGAGAGTCTGATATCTTGCAGCTCCTTATCTAATAGAGACAAATGATAGGTATATGATGAGCAGGCAGCACAAGCCGAGGTGCTTAACTGTGAAAAATAGGCTTTGTTGGTTGGTCTTAACAAGCATTTATTGTAGAAAAGGGTCTCTGCTGTACATGAAACTACATGGGGCTTCCGACAAACCATGTAAGGCAGAAGGTATTGTTTGCGCACTTTTGTCACATTATGTATATTGTATTTCTTTTTAGATATTCATATATGCAGGTTGCTCATTTGAGATAAATTAGTCATTGAGCTCTGAGATTCCCAAGACAATTTTATGTTTTAATTGGATTTGTTCTGCATGGTTATTTACTGCTAAGGTCTCCCAGTAGGAAATTCCTGGCAAACCTTTTCTTTGGTAGAGGGGATTTTTTAGATAAGGATCCTAAAAAGAAAACAGTACTTGCGCTTGTGTTGGAGCTGCCAAGGCCTTATAGTTTGATTGGGATACAAATTAGGTTAAGAGGAGCAAAGGTAGACTGGCTCTTGGATGGGAGGGTGAAGGTCACAGTACAGTAAAGGAAAGAATAAATAAAAGTCAAATAAATATAAAAGAAAAAGGTACTTATGTAGTATCTGGGCGCCCGATTTTAAGATCGGGTCGGAAAATCGCATCAAAATTGCATGTGAGATCACATGCAATCCGATGCGATTTTTCATAGGATTCAATGTTAACCAGGTCCTGTTCATTTCCCCACTATCCAAGTGGGCATAGAGTTGATTTTATATAGCGTGGCGAGCGCAGCGAGCCACCGTGCCCGAAGCTCGCCGCGCTTTGGGCTCGGTGGCTCGCTGCGCTCGCCACGCTATATAACATCAACTCTATGCCCACTTGGATAGTGGGGAAATGAACAGGACCTTGTTAACATTGAATCCTATGAAAAATCGAATCGCATCGGCTTGCATGCAATTTCGATGCGATTTTGCCGAAAAAAATCATGTCGAATCGCATCTGATTGTATGCCTTAAGGCAGTGGTTCCCAAACTGTGTGCCGTGGCTCCATGGGGTGCCTCGGGACACATGCAGGGGTGCCGCGCCTTGGTGGTCCAGGACCAACTCAAATTATTAATGGTTAATTATTTATGAGCAAAACCAGTGCTGGTGGCTGCCAGTCATAGAATGTGTACAAACAGAAGCAAATCCTGCCCTTTACCACATAACTGACCCTAAGAATCGCATATAAACCCAATCCAATTCATTTTTTTGGGACCTAGGGGTGCCGTGAAAACAATTTAGATTCTCTAGGGTGCCGTGAATCAAAAAAGAATGGGAACCCCTGCCTTAAGGTAAGGCATACAATCACAAAATCGGGCACCCAGATACTACATAGGTACCAAGAAAAAGTCAAAATAAAATAAACCTAAAAATAAAGAAACACTGGCGATAATGTTTACAGCCCCTTCAGGGTGGGTTAAGATGAATTGTCCCAGAAAGAGTGGCCTAGCACTTACTAGCCCTATCTATTGGTACCTGGAGTCTGTCTCAGAGCTCCCGTGTGCAGCTGAGTGGTGAGGCGGCAATGCGCAAGTTTCCAGCTTCAGCGTGTCTGGAAGTTTGGGGGGTGACGTCATCGTGTGAAGAGCCAAACCTTTTTTTTTGCCTTGGGCATGGATTTTCCTCCTTGCATTTAGGCCCTTCTGGTTCACTCGCAAGGACAAATTCCTTCTCAAATGAACAAAACCATATGCACTGCAGGTGGGGCAGATGTAACTTGTGCAGATTAAGAAGAATATCACTCTACCCCTAAAATATTATTGGTCATAAGTTTTTAAGGAACTTTCTAAAAATCTAAATACTTAATGTCCCTATAGATTTTTAAGAATGTGTGTAATTAAAACTATATTATGTAGGTTCAGTATGATTTCCCGACATTCAAAATAACAGCAAGCATTGGCAGACAGTAAAAATACGGACCTGTTATTCGTTATGCCTACCTGGTCAAAATGCTGACACGGTCCAAATGCCTACATTTAAAATGTCAACCTGTCTTAGTCGTCATTTTTTTTTTAGATTGTCATAGACCAGGTATAAATGTACATCTTCGTCTCGCGTGGCTCGCTGCGCTTGCCATGCTTTGGGCACAGTTTATTATTATCTAATTCTATGCCTACTTGGATCGTGTAGTAAGTACAAGTCGGTTTCAAAGGAAACATTATAAGAAAACTCATGTTGACTTTTTTGACAGTCTGCCAATGGTTGTCGGTGTTTTGACTGTCGGTAAATTGACTGCATCTCTACTGTATGCACATTGCGCATGTTTTGTGGTGAGAATTGGTGATCCCTTTTGCTTTCCTGCATTGGTTATACAAAGTAGCATATCTATAATGTATGCTGGGTGTGCAGTGCCCCTCAGTTCACTCATTGCACCTAGATTTACAGATTACCATGTAATCTGCCTTTGGCACAATATACCATGTTCCTCTGAGTCTGTCAGATACAGGTCTATACTCTGGGTGTTTCAACCATATAGTGACTCGTAAAATCGGACCTATGCATTTATTTAAAAAATTTACCTGCAATAATTCTTTATAGATTTTAACAAAGATTTCGGTTTCCCAAATCCTGAGCAGATATATTTACTTTAAAACAGGGATTTTCACAAATTTATCTGGACTTTATTGAGAACCACTTGGATACCCATATTATTGACCAAGCACAATATATTTTTATGGATGAAAAAAAAAAGCAAAATGCAGGTTTCAATGAATGGGACATGTATACGGGAGTGCTTTATGACTGGAACAGGTGTTTTTAGGCTTGCAAGTGGGAGGAGTTATTTTGTTTTTTTTCTTTAGTACAATTTTGTAAAATAGTGGCTTAAACTTGCCCAAATGTATACTATTAGACATTTTTATTTACCTTTAATTTCAGTAGAGCCTTTATTTTGCCTAAAAATTGTTTCTAGAATTTTTCCTAGTGTTTTGAAATAATGCATATACTACCCATTTGACACATTTTAAGAACCCCAAATATCTTTTATATGGACAATAACACACTTCTATACTGTCTTCCTATGTTAATTTTTGTTTCTTAAAATTACAGGCCGATTTTCTCATTTTTACCTATACACATGTGTAACACAAGAAAGAATTATCAAGCAAATCCTAAATATTTTCTAAATAAAGTGCGGAAAAAAAGCAATAACTGCAGTCCATTTTATTACACATAGATCCCTGGTGTTTAATATGCCTCTTGTTTTACAGCATTTGGTTTTTACATAGTGGTAATATATTTTTTCCATTTTTTGTATACATTTATTTAGTATTGTCCTTGTTTTGTTTTTTGCATCTGCAGTGCAACCCGCAGGAAACCAATAAAGGGTGCAGCTGGGCGTCCCATTCAGTTTCAATACGATGACATTGTTACCAGAGCCAGGATGCAAGAACAGCCCAAGGACATGGTGACTGAATCAAAAGCGCAACGCTTCATCCCTGTGCCTGTTAAAATTGCCATCTTTATTTTTATAGCTTTTATTGCCCTGGTCATTCTTAGTATGGAGAACAGTCCAGAGAATCCCTTCAAACCCCTCACAGAAGGAGACACTGAATTACAGCAACCTTAAAAGAGAACATACAGTGATGCAATACCTTTCTAAGCCCCTTCTATCTGAGGAACAAATGGAGCATCTTTTATAAGCTACCCAAATGAGTAATGCTTGTTCTTTGTAATGTCTGTTACATGTACAATGGGTACGTTGAGTGGTTCTTCATGATTGTAAGTATAGAAGTTGCTACAATGCACTGTTCTCTGTTGTAGAACACTTAATAGTTGAACCTACTTAAGCATCGATACGAAGTGTATTTTAGTTATTTTTGGGCTTTAAGTTGGCCATAGATGCTGCTAATAAGAAAGTGACTCTACTAAATTGCACAAGGACGGTAAGTGGTTCCCAGTTCACCGCAATCACCTTTAAAATATGATGAAAAAGTTCAAGGGAGTGTCCCAAGACGATGAGCACTGCCTACTTCTCTTAAGCTAGTTATGCTTAGCAGGCTAGCTACAGTACCTAGTATTAAATGCTGTTGCTTTTGCATACAGTATCTATTCTTCTGTGCAATACCAGTTTACGAATGTCCAAAGGCCATTTAAATGAGCTCCTCTGAGTTCACATTTGAAAGAGCAATCACTAATACAATTTTATTTTAAAGTTGGCCTACTTTAAGTGTGTTTATTGAAGTGTTTAAATCAGGGATGGGGAACCTTTGGCCCTCCAGCTGTTGTTGAACTACACACCCCAGCATGCCATGCAACTGTTTTATTATGGACAAATATCAAAACTGTAGCAGGACATGCTGGGATGTGTAATTAAACAGCTGGAGGGCCAAAGGTTCCCCATCCCTGGTTTAAATGGTATGCGTCCCTAAAATGTGTGTTAACTGGATTCACTAGTGGTACTTCCACCCTCCCTTTCTAATGTCCAGTTTTCTTTATTGTGTGTGTAAGTAGTGATAGAGCACAATTGGTCACAGAGATTGAACTTCAACAAAATAAGCATTATTGCTCACAGCCCCTTAAGTATCCAAACTCGGAAGATGAGGATCTGTCTGCAACATAATGTACATCAGGGGTTGAATTAAAAAATCTACCTGTTATGACATCCAGTACCACTTTTGTTTCTATATTGTTTGCAAATATGTGCCGTTGTACACTCTTTTGGTGACTGGCGTTGTTGGACCATTTATCTGTCTCATTCAACAGTTTTGGATTATTATGGAAGTGTTAAGTTATTTTATTCAGTGTTTAAATAAAGCATGTGTTTATTTTCCTCCTTTTTTGTAGTCTTCATTTATGAGAACAGGAAAACAATGTTTGACCATCATGTGAGTTTTCTGGATGTTACAGCAGTATTCCACAACCTTATTTATTACGAGAGAAACAAGGCAATGGTGCAATCAACACCTCAAATGCAGTTTATTCCATAAAAAGGCAACAACCATAAGTAATCTGGTTTACTTCAAACAATACATTATATAACAGCAACTGTGGATTGAACAAACCATGTGCACTGCCTGTGAGGCAAATGTAATGTGCAGAGAGAGTTATATTAGTGTGAGGTGTGTTTAATCCTTTGAGGGCCACTGCCAACGTTGCTGTAAGAGATCCTCAAAATATCCGCTAAAAATGCCAGCATCGCTCACGGTGACTTTTCTTTTTAGTATACATATACAGCCAAGTCATTTAACTGAAGTTTAGTTAAATATTGCACCCAAAAAAAGACCAGTCACTGTGAGCAGCACTGGTATTTTTAACTGATATTTTGAGGATCCCACACCTATGTTGGCACTCAAAGGGTTAAAATGAAATCTATATTGCAGTGGAAATATAAAGCAGCCAGTATTTACCCTGCACAGAGTTTAAATAACTCGCCTAAATTTAACTCTGCACAGGTTACATCTGCCCCACCTGCAGTGCACATGATTTTGTCCATTAGATAAGAATGTTGCTTTTTGATCCAGTCTGAATTAGGCCCAATGTCAACATAACTGTTTAAAATATAGTATCCGCAGTGTTAATAAACCCATATACATAAATCCATTTAAAACCGTCCCACATGCCTCAATACCAATCCTTACACGGAAAGCGCCTTTTATTAATATTATTAAATGATTGTGCGTGTCCATATAATGTCAGAACTGAAGATATGTTTTGATGGTGTACACTTTTTTTTTTTTTTGAAGTGCAAAAAAACCTTTTTGCAGTCATGTCACCCCTTGCAAAATTGCGGGTCTCCTGCACACACAACCAAGCTATTAAATAGCTGCTTCTATCAGCTATCGATATTGGCATTTTAGCTTGCTAGAAACAGTATTTAGCTTTTTGCGCAACTGTACAGCTTGTGTATCACCGTGGCTCTCTACAAATAAATGATGATAAAGTGTGGTGTACTTATTTGCACATGGTGTGTTTTTAATAGGGTTACAGAACTGCTGTCAGGGGTGAGCTGACAAGGCCATCCCCTGGATCGCTGTAGCTTGGATGGGTGTAACCAGTCAGCCTGACCCTTTTAGTCTCCTCCTTGTTCCTCCATTGCTGACTCTGCAGGTAATTAGTGACTTCTCCAACATTGATTACAGCTTCCACGAACCACCGCCCCACCCCCCCATTATAATGGAAAGTCCTCCTTATGGCTGTTTGCGTACAGAGCTCATACCATTCTGCTGGTGTTTCCCAGTAGCATACAAATCTCCACTCCACACTAAACAAAACACAGCATAATATTTTATATGTATAAAATATAAGCAAAATGGATACACCATTTGGTCACGTGTCCAAAAGGTGTGTGCATTTTGCTTCTTCTCTTGATGATCAAATGCATCATTTTGCTTCTTCTCTTGATGATCAAATGCATCAGTCTCCTTTCTCCAATGGAGGAATCCAGTCAATGATCATGTAGTGTAATGTGGAAATTTAGTGGTTCATGCTTAGAAAATGTGCTGCCACTGGTTTATCAGTGTCATTATTGACATACGCCGGTCGGATCAAGGAACAGTGCTCGCTCTTATGCTCCCTGAAAGTGCGCACCTTGTTAATGATGTACATGAGTCCACAAAGGCACTAAAGGAAGTAAATAATATGATCAAGTGTACATCAAAAATGTTATTGCACGCTGATCCTTCTACCTATGTGCGGGTGACAGAACAATGGACCGGTTATTTAAAACCCTACATGTGGGGCAGTGCAGACATTTGAAGAAACCCCTTTGTGTTTATGACCACATTCCACTTTCTTCAGCATGTGGCTTCAAATTCGGTCTTCGGTTCTCTCCCCTCAGGGCACCAATCAACAGTGGAGCTCGGTTATGTCTTTTGAAGGTAGTCAGACAAGATGATTGGCCAGTTCTTTTTAATAGCTCCCTCAATGCTTTTCAAACTAGTGTCACGTTTCACAACTACGGTCACTTTCTCAGCACAAGCATCTTCTCTGCTGATATTAGGCTTTCTATGAATGTTTCCACCCTTCAGGAGACAGTGTTGTACTGTTGCTGGTTTGTAACCTCTCATCAGAAATTTCTCACAGCATTCCTCCAACTGGATATTAGCTTGTGCCCCATTGGAGTTAATATGGAGGACCCTTAACAACTGGGCAACTGGCAAGATTGACTTGAGTCTATCTGGGTGATGGCTTGTGTCCCATAACAAAGTGATTCTGTCAGTGGGTTTTCTAAATAATGTACATTCCAAATGTTTGACCTCGTCCTTCACAGATACATCTAAAGCAGTACACACACGCTTTGAATTTCGCGGGTTATCGATTCGAATTTGCTTATAGAAGCAAAATCGAATTGAAATGAAACGGTTTTTACGACTCAATGCTCACTCCCGTTTTCTCTATCGAAAAGAAAAATAGACTGTACAGGCAAGGAAATATTGAATTTGATCCAGTAAATGAAATGTGTACAATGTGCCTTGATCGAAAGTGAAATCAAAGGCCAAATCAAAAGGAGGTGGAATAGGGAAAATCGAAAGTAAATCGATACGTGTGTACACACCTTTATAAATCCTTGTCTGCCACTGAGGCAGTGAATCTGATAGGAGACGCCAGATAAAAAAAATACGTTGTTGATAAATCTCTTAAATTAAAGTATATTGAATGCAAATCTGCTTAGAATGTTCATTTGTTCATATTCTGCCATGTATAAATAAACCTGGTGCTAGTTACAACCCATGACAGTCCTTGCAATTTGCATATAATATGCATCATGATATTTTAAATGATTCAAGCTAAGCACCTTACTGATGAAATGAAATCAATCAGTGGCTCTGGCCCTTATTCTGGTTTACTCGCAAAGGCATATTCATTCTCAAATGGACAAAACCATGTGCACTGCGGGGGGGGGGGGGGAGGACTTGGACTGGACAGGACCACCATCACCATTCCTATCTACCATCTTCCCAAACCAGCTGGCCATCATTTGTCAATTGGACAAAGTGCCTTGCCTTGGTACTTCACCACGTAAATTTGAGGATATATGCTGCAATGCCATCCTACATGGATCAAATGCCTCTTGCGGTCACATTGTTAGCTATATATTTATGGGACATTGCCATATCCCCATTGAACTTCATTTACTGCTCAATATTGCGCACTAATGGTGGCAATATAGGAACGGGACCTCAAGGTAAGTGTCGGAAAACATATCAGTAAAGTGGGTAAACAAAGGGTGAGCATTTCATAAATGATAGTGCTAGCATCCCCACACATGCCAGTTGATCACCCTCGTCATGTATTATAGCTATTATGAGGGGGTACTCATTCTCTTTCAGATTACCATACCATCTGTTACTAAACAGTTTGGGTGACCGTGCTGAATTAAATGCATGCTGCACATCAAATGAATTTAAATAGTATTTTCCTTTCAATTATATTTGTCTAATTTTTCAGATTAAGTCAAATTAAAATTTATCAATTGCCTTTTTTGTTTTGTAGTCCATTTTGTTTGAGTTTTTGCACTGTGGGTGTGGACTAGCACTGGCAGCAGCTCTTTGTTTCCTTTTGAGCATACTTTTTGGCAATATAATTAATTTGTTTAACTGCTTGCTCTACTTAAGTCAGTTAATGTACTGTCGGCTGCAATCTATTTCCTCTTGGCTCCTCTATGTCTCTGGATACTGTCTTCCTGAATAAACAATCCCGCTTTCAGTGACATTTATCACAAGGCTTTTAGCAGTTTTAGAACAAGAACCAGATTTAACTCTCAAAAATATCTCTCGCCTTCTGCGTCACCGTTTGAAACTGGAGCAGAGAGAAAATCCATATATCACCAATACACACAAATTGTGTATAAGGGAGGAAACTTCCCCAGCTAATAACACTGAATAGATGATTGTTTTACAGCTAGGATTACAGGTCTGATTTATGCATTTTATAGATTCAAGCATTAGCAAATTTGCAGTTCCAATGACCATTTTTCAGTTTCGGGAACTGCGGGTGGGGATCTAGGGCTGTTTTTTTTAAATCTTATTAGTGATGCACTGATGGTCACAAAATATTTAACTATTAATAGTAATACAACCTATAGATCACAACCAGCACAATCCCCAGTTTCCTATGTTGAAAGGTAATCTATGCACTGCAGGTTTTGTTTATTAAATCCCTAAACATGTCTTTAGGATTAAGGCATTTAAGTCCATAACAAAACAGGCATTTCCAGAGCTTTACCAGTTTTGTGGGAGGTTCACGCATGTGTAAAAAATTGGGTGTATTAACCCTTTTAGCCCTGCCCACAGCAACTAAGGATTCAATAAATGTTAAAGGTGCTGCAGCTGTATTGTGCTCCGATCAATAAATACCTATATCATTTCTAAGATGAAGCTCTTTTCCAGAGACTAGCTATTGAAACCGGGTATGGGTCATTGGGTCGACCACTGAAGGTTGACACATGAAACAGGTTGACATGGCTAAGGTTGACCCAAGCATTAGGTTGTTAATCAAAAGGTCGACATGGAGTTTTTTGTCCCAAATGTCGACATAGTTGACATGGACACCATATATATACTGTTTGGGCACCCACAAAACAAGCTGCCAGTGGTCTCTCCCATCACAAACTAACTCTACATAGGCAAGATGTCCTCATCATCCTCCGATTCCTCACTCCCACCAGTGTGTACATCCTTCCATCTCACACTCTACCATCTAGATCAGTGGTGTCAATTATAAGGAAGATTTATCAACATCCCTGTAATTATACAGCAGACTTTGCAGCACCCCTGGACTGAAGAACCCCTGAATTTATACAGCAGAATTAGCAGCACACCTGGACTGATACGGCAGACTTAGCAGCAACCCTGGAATGATGCAGCACACAGGGCATCACCCCTAGAATTATATGGCAGACTTAGCACCCCTGAAATTATACAATAGATTTACAGTAGCAGCACTCCTGGACTGATATGGCAGACTTAGCAGAACCCCAGGACTGATGCAGCACCCCTGGAATGATATGGTAGACTTGGTATTTGAAGAAAGTCTTTTTCTGTTTCAAGGGGGATGTGGCTTATGTTGAGTGGGTTTTCCCCCTTTTAGATGTTCTGGCTTGCCCTGTTTTTAATCCTTATTAATGAGAAATAATTAACAAGTGAGTAATACAGGTAAGAGACCCTTATAAATCCTACATGAATACAAATCTAGGGCTATATTTACTAAAGTGTTGGTTTTTAGCCCCATACAGTTTGTCCTGACAGGGCTTTGCTGAGTTTGCAGGGGAGTCTGGAATATACAGATTGGAACCTGTTTGTTGAGGAGGTAAGCCATGGTTATAGCATCAATGTGGCTCATTAGCTTCCATTGTTTGGAAGTACTGTACCTTAAATTTTGCATAGAGGGTGTAACTAGGGAAAAGAGAATACATTTATTCCCAAATGAGAAGCCATGGATGAATAGTGAAGTTCGTTCCCTGCTACGATCTAGAACAGTGTTTCCCAACCCTGGTCCTCAAGTACCCCAAACAGTACACGTTTTCCAGGTCACCCGGCAGGTGCACAGATTATTTAGGCACATTTTAAAAGATCCACAGGTGGAGCTAATTATAGCACTTGTGATTCTGTGTGGAGACCTGGAAAACGTGCACTGTTGGGGGTACTTCAGGACCAGGGTTGGGAACCACTGATCTAGAGATATTTATGAGCATATACCGTCGCTCATTCAAATTTGAAGAGGGGCATTCAGTTGGCTAAGAAGACCTACTTGAAAAAATTTGATGGTTATTTAAAGGAATATGGAGATGATTAATGTGGCATGGGATCAAGCATATAAAGATCAACAGTGGTTCAAATACTGGTCTATGTAAGACTAATGGGCCCTCTGGATGCGTTTAATAAATTTTATGCCAGGTTTGAGGAGGGGAACCTGATCCCTGCAGTTATTATCTGTGATCACTCAGATACCCCTCTGGCATTATCCGAGTCTGAAGTTAGGTTGTGCCTACGGCAAATTATTGATAGGAAAGCTCCCGGTCCAGATGGTATTGCAGGCAGGTTTTCTGTGCTGACCAATTAGCAGGAATATTACAATAGCTTTTCCTCTACCTCCCCATGGCAGCATACTTCTGGGTTTCCGCCACCGCCACATGCTGCTTCCTTAAATTCATTTCTATTTTCCTCTCCATAGAGTCTTTAAATACATTCGCATCCTCCAGCGGGAGTGTCGTCTTCCTTGATATGCGGGCAATGGCGGCATCCACCTTTGGTGCCTCTTCCCATGTTTTAACCTGTTCTGGGTCAAATGGGTACATTTTTAATACTCTTACAGGTACTGGTACTTTCTTATCCGGGAGAAGCCACTCCTCTTCCACCACTTCTTTTAATGTTGTAGATAACGGAAATTGCTTCACCTTTTTCTTTTTATCCTTAAATACTGTAGCAAATCTTGAAGTTTCCCCTCTTCTTGGGTATCTTCAATATTATGGCCCTTATTCTAATTCGGACGGTACGGCCCGCGTGCGGCCGTACCGCCGATGTTTTTATTCTGCACATGCGCAGAGGTCAATCTGCGCATGTGCAGCCCCCTTCGCCGCAGACGTATTTCGTCCGCCGCAAAGGGGGCGTATAGGGGCGTGAGAGGCTTCATGCCCTCATTTCCCTATGTGTACGCCCCGCGTTTCATGGGCGTTCCCATGCAAACGCGGGGCGTATGCATGGTAATGAGGGCATGACGCAACTCATGGGGGCGGAAAGCTGACGTCGCCGGATGTCAGCTTTCAGCCCCCATACAAGCTACCGTCCGTGTGGTCTCAGCTTGCGGGAGCTGCCGGGGCGTGCGGACCTGCCTTCGATGGTCGACGACCATCGAATGCAGGGGGCAGCTCCCACCATGGTGGAGGCGTACGCCTCCACCATTTTTATGCGGATCGCCAGCCGTCCGTGTACGGACGGCCGTGGCGATCCGTAGGGTGGGCGGGGATTGGTTTGTGCGGCCGGAGCCCCGTGTGCGGCTCTGGCCGCACCAACCAGAATAAGGGCCTAAGTGACTTATTTATAGGGGACAATAGGTTCTCAAGCAGATCTGGGTTAAAATCTATTTCTTCCTTTTCTTGAAATAATTACCCCTCTTCTGTCTCTTCTTCTGCCCTAAATGCCAGACCTGCCTCTGAGTCATCTGAAAGTACCGTCCTGCTCCTTTTTGCAGGAGCCTTTGCCAAATCCTCTTTGGTCACAAAGGTATCTGCGAGCGCTGTCTTTAATTATGACACCAGCTCGGTCATCTGAGGTAACCCCATTTGCTGGGATCCTCTACATTTATCACAAGTAGAACTTGAACACTTTTCAGGTAATTTATTTTCACATAAAGAACACTTTGCTATATGAAGCCTTTTATATTTAGCTTTCCCTTCAGCTTTCTCTTTACTGCTTGGCTCTGACATATCATAAGCCAGAGAGTTATATATTACTTCCATATGAGACAAAAGGCAAAAAGAAACCATATAAAAAATATCCTTCACAAACCAAAACAGTCCTGACTTACCCTGCCTTTGCGGGCTGCTTTTTCTCATAATCCATTTTATACCAACAAGTACAAATTGTTTGCACACATATTCTGCTGGTCTTAAGGAGAAGTCTGCAGCAACCTCTAGGGCTTGCAGACTGGTTTAAAAACCTTGTGTCCCGGTTACAGACGCCGGACGCCTCCGATGACGTCAGACGCTTACACGCGTCTCAGCTCCGGCGTCCCTGCTTACTGGTGGGTGCAGCTTGATGACCTCAGACGCCGGCTGTTATCATACCTCAGGCATCGGCCTCTGTAAGTTCCCACGCCGGACACTTCTACCCTAACCATACTGGATGGCAGGGTCCCTCAGCAGACGGACGCCCCATTCTGCTCTTGACGGCGGGGGTCCCAACAATGCCAAATTCACACCTGCACCGGGCAGAGGAACAGGCGGGAACTCTTCACAGGGTAAGCCATACATCTACCCGGAAAGGGAAAAAAAGACACAGAGCCTGATGGGGGTGGTCCTTATATAGGGGCAGTGTCTTTTTTGTACCTTTCCAGATATCTACCCAAGAGGGCGGAAACCCAGAAGTATGCTGCCATGGTGGAGTAGAGGAAAGCCTATTAGCAGCTAATAATCTGTACTATTGTGTTGTCCCACAATGCTTTAAAGTCACTATAATTGTCCCTGTCCTTAAATTCGCAACAGTATCTGGTTTAAACGATTACCTCCCGATCGCTCTCACAACCTTAATTATGAAGTGTTTTGAGAGGGTGGTTTTGTATCACCTTAAGGGAGTCATCCCGGTGGATTTTGACCATTATCATTTTGCATATAGGTGAAATAGATCCACCTAGGATGCTGCCCTTACTGTTCTTCATAGGATTCTCTGTCATTTGGAGAATAGGGACTCCTGTGTTAGACTATTATTTGTGGATTATAGGTCCACTTTTAACACAGTTGTGCCTGCAATGTTGATTTCAAAGCCTTGGAAGATCGGTTACAATGTTCCCATGTGTAATTGGCTGTTGGATTTCTTCACTGATCGTCCACAGTCAGGATGGGTTCTACTTTTTCATCTGAACTTGTTTTACATGTAGGTGCCCCCCAAGGTTGTGTCTTGAGTCCCTTCCTATACTCACTTTACACTTCAGATTGTTTTTCAAATTCAGGGGCAGATTTATTAAGCTCGGTGAAGTGATAAAGTGTCTGGTTTTTATCACCGGCCAATCAGCTCCTAACTGTGAAGTTACAGGCTTGGTTTGAAAAATGACAGGTAGGAGCTGATTGGATGGTGATAAAAACCAGACACCTTATCACTTCACTGAGCTTAATAAATTTACCCCTTAGAGTCTGACCTCATTGTTAAATTTGCTGACGATATGATGGTAGTGGGTTTGAATAGAGAGGGGGGGAGGACAGTTATAGAATGGAGGTGCAGCAACTAAGAAACTGGGGAGAGGTTTATAACTTACTGCTAAATGGTAAAAAGATGAAAGAGGTGTTTATAGATGTTAGAAGATCAGACCATTGGACCGCTGTTCCTAAATGTCAAGGAGGTGGAGAGGGCTAGTAATATCAAATTCTTGGGGATTACATTTACTGAGGATCTGACCTGGTCTTCACATCCCTCTATAGCAGTTGGAAAGGCTCAGCAACACCTTTATTTCCTGCGGAGACTCCAGGCAGCAGGATTACCTAGGCCAATACTTATGAATTCCTATTGCTGTGTAACTGAAAGTCTGTTGACTTATGCTATTATGGCATGGGAATTCCAAGTGTTCCGATTATGGGGGGTATTCAATGTGCTCCGAAAAAAACTTTTACGTTTAACATTATGTTTTCGTTTATTTCGCATCAAGAATCCTTTTTCGCTATTTTTTTTTTCGAGGTATTCAAAGGTTTTTTTTCCGGAGACAGCAAGAAGTGAAAAAAGTGAAATGTATCGAAAAATGGGCGTGACTTTTTCGCTAAGCGAAACTTACGCGTATTGTATAAAAAGAACGTGCTGCGCAACGCATCCACCATTTTGGGATGCCGACAGTGTTGTGTCTAATGGCCGTAGTGCAGTGGATCACAGCAGCCCCCTTCCACGTTCGGACCGCGTGTCTTCAAACAGAGTGAGTAATATCCTTTATTTTATTAGTTGTTTTGTACAGTATTGCTGCGCTGTTTCTATTGTTTATTTTCTTTAAAATGGAACCTTCTGCTCGACAGCGTTGTCCTTGAATTTAACCACAGGTTAGGGCTTTTTAGTTTTGTCCGTTGTTAGTGAGATTTTAGCATGTCCTTTAAACGATACTCTCCTTGTGTGTGGCATGTCTTTCATATTTCCAAATTGGTTCTTTTTAGTGCTTGGTTGTTAAGGGGATAAATTCAAATTGTACTGTTATATGAGCTTTGAAGTGTGCACGGTTGGGGTGGGTCAGCATGGCCACTTTTCAAAGCTTTGCACTTTCTTGTTGGGGAACGTCTTAAGGGTGCACCCTGCCTGACCAGCAGCATTTGTTAAACTCCAGCCCCTGCGTGCCAGCCAGAATGCTTTGTGATGGAGCAGCGCTGCAGTGAATAGCAGCATTGCTGGAGGAGCTCAGTCACAGGAGGAGACGTGACTTCCTGTCACACGCAGAAAGCCCCTGTGTCTTCCTCGCAGCCATAAAGCCCATCCAGCTGACCACCTCCAACTATCTTATGAATAAAGAAATAGCTAGATGGCTCTTTTAGAGGTGTGAGGGGGCAGTCGCAGTGTGTGAGGATTTGTATGTGTATTGTGTGTTTATGTAGATGCTGCTTTGTTTATTTATGTATGTGTTGCTTGTGTGTATGTAAGGGCTATTATGTCACTGTATTTAGAGAGGTTGGTCTACAGTACATGTGGATGTATGGGCACATGTAGCTGTGTGCATACATGTGTCTGTGTACCTGAAAGTTGCAGTTTATAATTGTGGGTGTATGTGCATCTGTAGCAACTGCATGTGTATACATGTGATGTTTGTGGAAGTGTGTATAGATGGTGGTTCTTGTGCATATAACGCTGTGTGTATGGATGTGGGTGTATGTGCATATGTTGTTGTGTGTATACATGGATTTGTGTCTGTTAATGCCATATATGAATTGTGGGTGTATGTGCATATGTCCGTCCTGTTATGTGTGTACATGTGAAGTATGTTGCAGTTTCTATATATGTGGATTTTATATGTGTGTGAGTTGCTGTGTGTGCCTATGCGGGTGTGTCTGTATATTAGTCTGGCATAAACAGTAGTCATTGTAATAGAAGCGGTAATCAATCAGACTGACCTTATTTCTACAGTTATATGTCGTGCCCACATAAGTGCTGGAAATTCCCTGCTCATCTTATGACCTGTCGATCTCTATTCAAATTCCAACATAACTCATTAAGACCTTGTCCTTTTTAGACCTAAGTCAGGTCGACCTTCCAGGGAAGTTGCACTAGTGGGGACGACTTTATGACTGTACATATATAATTTCATTCTCACACATGATCCACACCCCGCCTATGGGCATCTGTTATAAAGTTATTCAACTGGGTGTATTCACTGTGCAAGTTTAGCACATGGGGATCTTTTGTTGTACATTGAAACGACCATGCTCAATCATGACATTTGTATTTATTAGGAATGTCTACAGAAAGAAGTCTTTTTTCACCAGTGGATTCCTCTTCAGAAGATTCAGTGCATAAAAATACAGAGCATCAAGAACTGGATGAGATGGCTTTGAAGACGACAAGCCTTGTTGGAACTAGAAAGAAAAGCAATGGAAGACATCGGGTAATTAAAATTATTTTGGGTTTATGAATATAGTATCACCAATATGTAATGATAGTCTGGATCAGTAAATATGCATTGCATCGAGTGTCACGGACAAGGCCTGTGGGTGTGCGGCTCATACTGTTGCCACCTCAGAGTGAACCCTCCTATATGAAATTTCAACCCCAACAACCCTCACACCACGCCCCAATGCGATTTTAAAAATCACCATGTGTCGGTACATCAATACTAACATCCATTTATTTGTTTATGGTGATTTTATAACACGCCAATTTCTTAAAATGTTGTCCTAATATCCAACCATAATTTATTGGAAGAAATGGTATTTGGCTCTCACAAGTACAACACATTATTCGAGAAGTTGGAACAGACACAGCAGCCTTCTATAAGGCAAAACGTAGCGGTTACAGCTTGGTGTGCTTTGGTAAAACATGGGTGGGTGCTGGGTCTATAACCATTATGGTTTCTTAAACTGGGTGATCAATGAATGTCATTGGCACACATGCCTTTTATTTAGACATACAATAAAAATTCCTGAAAGAGATAGGTAAACTAAGGGCAAATTGAACATGGCAAATAATTTTTATTATGTGCTTGTTTAAAAACAATAACACTACATCTTTTTTATACAGTCTCCTACATTGAGAAGCCCACATCGTTCCGATATTTCTACAACGGAGGAAGATTTTGAAAGATTTGAGGAGGATTGGGAGCAAAGTGCCGAATTTAGAATCTGGAGGGCGAAAGTTGAAGCATCGCGCAATAAACAAAAAGCCACCACAAGTGGACATTCGAAGGTATTTATTTTTATTTCAACCAAAGATGATTTCAATTTTGCAATGTAATGATGTTTAAATTGTAAATTCTCATTCTGTTTGCAGATGTTCCACAGCAAAAGGCAACATTTACAAAATGTTCATCACAGCCGGCCACAAAACAGTCTAGAAAAGAAGCGTCCCAATGATAGGCAGCGATCAAATATCCGTAGTCAAGAAAGCATGCAAAGTGATACAAATGAGGTTGCAAGGTTTTCTGATGACTCAGCATCTCATCATTCTTCTGGTGAAGGATCCGGTGGTGAAAATCTGAAAAAGGCTCAACGTGGCGTACGGTTCAATGAGTCCGAGAATTATGCTCTGGTGGAGGCAGTTGATAGATATTATGATATGTTGTTTGGTCCAAGGGCACCAACTACAGCTCCAAAATTGAAAAGAAAGATGTGGAATAATATTGCCGAAAAAGTCACCTCTATATCAGGTGTTCAAAGAGATTCCAAACATTGTATCAAAAGGTATAGTGACTGCCGCAGGCAAACTAAAAAAAAAATGGGTATGCAAAGAAGACATGAGATAGGTACAGGTGGCGGACCGGAGATGAAAATAAAGTGGCTTTCCTGGGAGGAAATAATCAAGAAACGATTCAACCCAATAATGATTTATGGAGTGAAAGGAGGTGTTGACTCTAGACGAGGAGGCATTCAGGAGGAAGAGGAGAATCCTAGAAAGAAAAGAGGCAGCAAAATTAGCAATGAGAAAAATATGTCTAGTAAAAATGGTAATAATTTAATAGCATAAAATCTATGTACCAAAATGTAATGAAATGTTATTAATAATATTTTTACCTTCATTAGATGAGCGTCAACATTTAATGCAAGCGGAAAGAAGGCACAATAATTCCAGCAATCGAGTTCTTGAACGTTCGAAAGATAATGATGGCAGTGGTATGGCTGAATTGCAAAGTATACCCACATGCTTCCTTGAATCATCTGATGTAACCGACGTAACGTTTGAGGGTTTCAACAGCAGTTCCATAGATAATTATTCCGGTAACCGATCCTCAAGGGAGAGAAATTCTCAACAGATGGAATGCGAGAGTACTGTAAATCCAAAAGAAAAAGGTTAGTTTTTTTTTAAAAAATAGCTGTGTATTGCGGCATAAAACCAGTTTATAATCAAGGGATGTATTTTATTAAACAGTAATACTTTTTTGGAAATATTATGCACTCCTTACATGAAAAGTGTGATTTATTTGTTTATAATAAATTTTATGGGAATTTTAATTACAGAAGATATGCCTATGACAAGTGGAGGACTTTCCTCCGGAATTGGTCGTTTTTTTAGGCCTGATTTAATTGAAAATTTGTCTGAGGATGGAGATGTGGAGGTGCGACAATCGGAATCAACACCTATACGTAAGTAATAATATATTTCAGCAATATCTTTGGTTTTCTACTACACTCTTCATTATTTACAAATAAAATCAAGTAATTGAATGTTCTTCAAAATTTCTCTATCCTTACAGCATCTCAAGCAAGGCAGCTTGGAAACAACGACACATCAGAAGAACCAGAATATCTGCATATCAGAGCTTTGGCAGATCAAATGCAGCGGAGACATGTTGACTTTGAAAAAGTTTTAAACAAAAGACTAGATAGCTTAGAAAACACTTTTAAAGGTTTTATAGACATAGTAAAACAGATTGATGTAAACCGCCAGAGCCAATACAAAACTACTCAGGATATACTGAATATTATAGCTGTGTCAATCAACAAATTGGTTGACAATACAACTAGCCACGCACACAGTTTAATGAAAATTTCAGATGCTAATGCACAATCAGCAAATACCTTTAATATCATGTTAGAGTGCCATCGACAAACTTCTGCCAGTACAGGGTTGATTGCTACTTCTCTGAAGTTAATTGCAGAGGACATGATTGCAAAGTCGCACAAAAAAAACATAAGTGAAAAACAAAGAAAAGCATCAGTAAACGAGAGGAAAGGGGGTGTATTTCCCACACAAAATACCTATTCCTATTCCCAAATGTACACAGGATATTCAGGCATGTTTCCAAATGTTAGAGAGCCAGATCATGCGACAACATCTTGTGTGCAACCTGAATCGTTAGCTAACGATCTGTCATTATCAGCACCTACACACGATGACGATGAAACTCAGATTTCACAGGAATTATAAAAAGTTTAAAATTACATTGTTTTCACAGTAATAACTTGTAACATCCATCTCCATCCAGATTTGACTCTGGTCTCTTTAGGAAGGAATAGGTTTTTTTATTGTGAAATTGCACTTATTTAAGTTTTTATTGTTTATTATCTATAAGTTTTTTTTTTCAATGCAGCAACATAGGAACCATTGTCAACACTGGCCAACCTTCTCCCCCCAGATGTGACGCACTGCACATTTGGAAGGAGCAGCGTGGTCAGTGGTGACAATGGTCATTGTTACAAACAAATGACAGTTCTGAAACTTTACCTTGTGGCGTATATCATTTGTGCTGATTTCAATGTTCCATTGTCAACACTGGCCAACCTTCTCCCCCCAGATGTGACGCACTGCACATTTGGAAGGAGCAGCGTGGTCAGTGGTGACAATGGTCATTGTTACAAACAAATGACAGTTCTGAAACTTTACCTTGTGGCGTATATCATTTGTGCTGATTTCAATGTTCCATTGTCAACACTGGCCAACCTTCTCCCCCCAGATGTGACGCACTGCACATTTGGAAGGAGCAGCGTGGTCAGTGGTGACAATGGTCATTGTTACAAACAAATGACAGTTCTGAAACTTTACCTTGTGGCGTATATCATTTGTGCTGATTTCAATGTTCCATTGTCAACACTGGCCAACCTTCTCCCCCCAGATGTGACGCACTGCACATTTGGAAGGAGCAGCGTGGTCAGTGGTGACAATGGTCATTGTTACAAACAAATGACAGTTCTGAAACTTTACCTTGTGGCGTATATCATTTGTGCTGATTTCAATGTTCCATTGTCAACACTGGCCAACCTTCTCCCCCCAGATGTGACGCACTGCACATTTGGAAGGAGCAGCGTGGTCAGTGGTGACAATGGTCATTGTTACAAACAAATGACAGTTCTGAAACTTTACCTTGTGGCGTATATCATTTGTGCTGATTTCAATGTTCCATTGTCAACACTGGCCAACCTTCTCCCCCCAGATGTGACGCACTGCACATTTGGAAGGAGCAGCGTGGTCAGTGGTGACAATGGTCATTGTTACAAACAAATGACAGTTCTGAAACTTTACCTTGTGGCGTATATCATTTGTGCTGATTTCAATGTTCCATTGTCAACACTGGCCAACCTTCTCCCCCCAGATGTGACGCACTGCACATTTGGAAGGAGCAGCGTGGTCAGTGGTGACAATGGTCATTGTTACAAACAAATGACAGTTCTGAAACTTTACCTTGTGGCGTATCTTGGTTCTCTGTTTCTCTAAACACTTTGAATATTTTCTCATTTTTTGAGCGTTTTTATATCTTTCTAACTATTTATAAATGAAACAACATCAAAGGTCATGATTCATGTCAGTCGAAAATCCAAAATTGTTCAATAAAATTTTATTGAACCAAACAACATTTCAAGAATCATTTTTCGTATACAATTATTTACATTGAACTATTATAGTATAACAATACAATTTTATGACACACGATGCAAGTGGTGTAATGCAAAGATTTGGCCATCGGTTCAACCGGTCATCAAGCACAGTGTTCTCTGTGTGGCCAGCAGTAGACATATGGACCTGCAAGGGGAAAAATTAATGGTTAGTATTGGCCCTGTTATAAACAGACATGGAACTGAGTTACACCTGGCCCACAGCGCATGCGCCCTTGGTATGTTTGGGGTTTAACCTAGGGGATGGGTCTTCAACCTGTGGCCCTCCATCAGGAGTGCCACAGGTTGAACACCAGTGTTGCGGGGGCACATGAATGAGCTACTTACCAATTTCACACAGCAGCTGAGAAGTGGGGCCTGTCTCTGGCACTTGGGAATGAAGTGGATGTGGCGTGAAGGCAGACATCAAACTGCAAAGGGATGTTTGCAGAGGCAGCAGGAGACATAAGGACCTGCAGGGGGAAACATGAATGGGAACATAGCGTGCTGGTCAGTAGTGGCCCTGTTGCACACGGACATGGCACCGAGGTACACCTGGCACACAGCGCATGCGCCCTTGGTATGTTTGGGGTTTAACCTAGGGAATGGGTCTTCAACCTGTGGCCCTCCATCAGGAGTGCCACAGGTTGAACACCAGTGTTGCGGGGGCACATGAATGAGCTACTTACCAATTTCACACAGCAGCTGAGAAGTGGGGCCTGTCTCTGGCACTTGGGAATGAAGTGGATGTGGCGTGAAGGCAGACATCAAACAGCAAAGGGATGTTTGCAGAGGCAGCAGGAGACATAAGGACCTGCAGGGGGAAACATGAATGGGAACATAGCGTGCTGGTCAGTAGTGGCCCTGTTGCACACGGACATGGCACCGAGGTACACCTGGCACACAGCGCATGCGCCCTTGGTTTGTTTGGGGTTTAACCTAGGGGATGGGTCTTCAACCTGTGGCCCTCCCTGAGGAGTGCCACAGGTTGAACACCAGTGTTGCGGGGGCACATGAATGAGCTACTTACCAATTTCACACAGCAGCTGAGAAGTGGGGCCTGTCTCTGGCACTTGGGAATGAAGTGGATGTGGCGTGAAGGCAGACATCAAACAGCAAAGGGATGTTTGCAGAGGCAGCAGGAGACATAAGGACCTGCAGGGGGAAACATGAATGGGAACATAGCGTGCTGGTCAGTAGTGGCCCTGTTGCACACGGACATGGCCCCGAGGTACACCTGGCACACAGCGCATGCGCCCTTGGTTTGTTTGGGGTTTAACCTAGGGGATGGGTCTTCAACCTGTGGCCCTCCCTGAGGAGTGCCACAGGTTGAACACCAGTGTTGCGGGGGCACATGAATGAGCTACTTACCAATTTCACACAGCAGCTGAGAAGTGGGGCCTGTCTCTGGCACTTGGGAATGAAGTGGATGTGGCGTGAAGGCAGACATCAAACTGCAAAGGGATGTTTGCAGAGGCAGCAGGAGACATAAGGACCTGCAGGGGGAAACATGAATGGGAACATAGCGTGCTGGTCAGTAGTGGCCCTGTTGCAGACGGACATGGCACCGAGGTACACCTGGCACACAGCGCATGCGCCCTTGGTATGTTTGGGGTTTAACCTAGGGAATGGGTCTTCAACCTGTGGCCCTCCATCAGGAGTGCCACAGGTTGAACACCAGTGTTGCGGGGGCACATGAATGAGCTACTTACCAATTTCACACAGCAGCTGAGAAGTGGGGCCTGTCTCTGGCACTTGGGAATGAAGTGGATGTGGCGTGAAGGCAGACATCAAACTGCAAAGGGATGTTTGCAGAGGCAGCAGGAGACATAAGGACCTGCAGGGGGAAACATGAATGGGAACATAGCGTGCTGGTCAGTAGTGGCCCTGTTGCACACGGACATGGCACCGAGGTACACCTGGCACACAGCGCATGCGCCCTTGGTATGTTTGGGGTTTAACCTAGGGAATGGGTCTTCAACCTGTGGCCCTCCATCAGGAGTGCCACAGGTTGAACACCAGTGTTGCGGGGGCACATGAATGAGCTACTTACCAATTTCACACAGCAGCTGAGAAGTGGGGCCTGTCTCTGGCACTTGGGAATGAAGTGGATGTGGCGTGAAGGCAGACATCAAACTGCAAAGGGATGTTTGCAGAGGCAGCAGGAGACATAAGGACCTGCAGGGGGAAACATGAATGGGAACATAGCGTGCTGGTCAGTAGTGGCCCTGTTGCAGACGGACATGGCACCGAGGTACACCTGGCACACAGCGCATGCGCCCTTGGTATGTTTGGGGTTTAACCTAGGGAATGGGTCTTCAACCTGTGGCCCTCCATCAGGAGTGCCACAGGTTGAACACCAGTGTTGCGGGGGCACATGAATGAGCTACTTACCAATTTCACACAGCAGCTGAGAAGTGGGGCCTGTCTCTGGCACTTGGGAATGAAGTGGATGTGGCGTGAAGGCAGACATCAAACTGCAAAGGGATGTTTGCAGAGGCAGCAGGAGACATAAGGACCTGCAGGGGGAAACATGAATGGGAACATAGCGTGCTGGTCAGTAGTGGCCCTGTTGCACACGGACATGGCACCGAGGTACACCTGGCACACAGCGCATGCGCCCTTGGTATGTTTGGGGTTTAACCTAGGGAATGGGTCTTCAACCTGTGGCCCTCCATCAGGAGTGCCACAGGTTGAACACCAGTGTTGCGGGGGCACATGAATGAGCTACTTACCAATTTCACACAGCAGCTGAGAAGTGGGGCCTGTCTCTGGCACTTGGGAATGAAGTGGATGTGGCGTGAAGGCAGACATCAAACTGCAAAGGGATGTTTGCAGAGGCAGCAGGAGACATAAGGACCTGCAGGGGGAAACATGAATGGGAACATAGCGTGCTGGTCAGTAGTGGCCCTGTTGCACACGGACATGGCACCGAGGTACACCTGGCACACAGCGCATGCGCCCTTGGTATGTTTGGGGTTTAACCTAGGGAATGGGTCTTCAACCTGTGGCCCTCCATCAGGAGTGCCACAGGTTGAACACCAGTGTTGCGGGGGCACATGAATGAGCTACTTACCAATTTCACACAGCAGCTGAGAAGTGGGGCCTGTCTCTGGCACTTGGGAATGAAGTGGATGTGGCGTGAAGGCAGACATCAAACTGCAAAGGGATGTTTGCAGAGGCAGCAGGAGACATAAGGACCTGCAGGGGGAAACATGAATGGGAACATAGCGTGCTGGTCAGTAGTGGCCCTGTTGCACACGGACATGGCCCCGAGGTACACCTGGCACACAGCGCATGCGCCCTTGGTTTGTTTGGGGTTTAACCTAGGGGATGGGTCTTCAACCTGTGGCCCTCCCTGAGGAGTGCCACAGGTTGAACACCAGTGTTGCGGGGGCACATGAATGAGCTACTTACCAATTTCACACAGCAGCTGAGAAGTGGGGCCTGTCTCTGGCACTTGGGAATGAAGTGGATGTGGCGTGAAGGCAGACATCAAACAGCAAAGGGATGTTTGCAGAGGCAGCAGGAGACATAAGGACCTGCAGGGGGAAACATGAATGGGAACATAGCGTGCTGGTCAGTAGTGGCCCTGTTGCACACGGACATGGCACCGAGTTACACCTGGCAGTTTGCTACTTACATCCATTGCAAATGAACCCCAATAATTTTGTGATGCAGACTCTTTCGAAAATAAACTTTGAATAAACAACTCCAAAAAAGACAGAAAACTTCAAGCCGAACAAGGCCAACAAGAACCAACTAGGCCAACAAGAACCAACATGGATCAACTCTGTAATTAGAAAGGGATAAAGTATATCGTTAAAAAATATTCAGGGACTTGTTCAGAAACATGGCACACAATCTGGTGTGTTGCAACTCCATAATCGCATCACATCGCATGTAACAAATTTATATGCACTGCGATGCAATGTGATGGTCCCGATTTTTCAAAGGGTTGTATGGGAAGTAAGCTTTGCAAATCCCCACTATCCAACAAGGCATTCAGTTGGATCTAAACCTGGGACAAGCGTCAAGAAGCACCCACCCAGATCGGGGACATGATCAGCTATCCACGCAAGGGGATGCTGATTAGTTAAAAACAAAACAACGTCCCCTTGCAGGGCTCGCTGTGCTTGCCTCGTTGGGCCACGGAGGGTCACTACCCTTGGCACAGGTTTCTATCCACCGCCATGCGTAGTTAAATATTGTACAAATTGAATACCACGGAAAAATCAGTTCCATTGCATCACATTACAAACACCAAATATATATATGTAAAGTCCATGTGCATTTACATGTAAAGAACTAATGTGTGCTATACACACATGTCCCAATACGATAGCAATCGTTAAAACAATAATATTACAAGGTCTGTCAACCATACAGACATGTGTGTATATACATATGTATCGTTAATGATACGGATCATGATATATAGAGATATCTGTTTAAACGAAAAAAAAACACAGAAATACTCACATGCGAAAAAAGTATTGATCAGATTTCTTCTGGTTTCTGCTCCTTCGTCCATGCCCACAGGTAACACTGAAGAAAGATCCCCATGCTGGTTAACACTAGCACGAATATTCACCGGCAAACGTCTTGCGACACAGATATTATGCAGAATGCAACAGGCATTAATAATGCCGCAGACTTTTCCCGGAGAATATAAGAGGCTACCACCGGAGATGTCTAAACATCTAAACCGGCTCTTAAGTACACCGAAGGTCCTTTCAAATACACCCCTCGATGCAATGTTTAACTCCTGGTACCTTTTTTCAGCATCACCTACAGGATTAAGCAATGGGGTCAACAGCCACGGTTTATTCGGATAACCCGCATCACCTAAAATATCAATAAAAAGTTGTAACATATTTGCTAATAACTTATGCATTATAAAATATATATATATATAGATTACATACCTAACAACCAGCCATCTGGCATTCTTCCTTCCTCAAAATCACGGAAAATAGATGACTGGCTTAAAACGAAGGAGTCGTGGGTCGACCCAGGAAAACCCACACAGATGTCCAATAACCTCATTGTGGAATCACACACCATCTGGACATTCAGGGAATGGAAGTGTTTTCGATTCCGATAACATTCTTCCGATTCCCTGGGAGGTGTGAGTTGCACATGGGTGCAGTCAATCGCGCCCAGCACATTGGGGAATCTCCATTTTTGAAAGAAGCCAAATTTGATCTCATTACATTCGCTGTCAGTGTCTGGAAATTTTATAACCTGGGCCGTTAATTTACGGAAAGCTTTAATGACCTGAGATAAACAGCGAGACATCGTTGGCTGGGAAAAACCGCATGTCTGGGATAAAGTTGGCTGGAAGGTGCCAGACGCAAAAAATTGCAATGCAGCCAGCAGTTTCTGGAAACCGCTGACTGCATGGTTTGACCGTACCCGGGGCTCAAGGTCAGCTTCCAACAGATCATACAGCGAATATATATCCTGAGACGACAAGCGAAAGGTACCAATCACTTCCGTCTCAGAGAGACCATCCAGTACACGCCTAGTACGATACTGGCGTGGACGTGGAATTGAAACACGCACTGACTCACCAGAAGGAGTAAGATGCTGACCACGATGATGATATCCACGGCCCTGAACAGGACACCGATAGCCACTTGCCAAACGACGACGTCGACAGCGCATCAGGTATGTTGACACGATCATGAACATCACAAGCAAGTCAGCAAAATAATCCATTCTTTGAGACAGTGATAAAAAATGAAGGAATTTGTATCCAAAAACGCAAATTGACCTATAAAAACGCTTCCAAATACAGCTGACTGCACAAGGCTGCTACTCCATGAAATCCCAAACGCAGGAGTGAGGAGGTGTGGTGAAGTGCATGATGGGAGAAAAGAAAGGCATGCTGGGAAGTGAATTGTAAGAAAACAAGTAATATTTCACACAAAATAAGCAAAAAACAAAATAAGGGCAAACAATCCTGCATATATTTTATTCTGGAGAGCAAACGAGCCGTTACTTAACAAAATACAGAGTTGAATCTATGAATTCATCACCCGTGACATGGTGAAAGGAAAATTGAGAAGAAGAGCATACACGCGGAAACATTCATATCGGTATCATATCATTGAATATGTCTGAGTGAAAAGTCGAAAAAAAGCTATAAAAAAAAGTGAAAAAGTGGAAATATCGCTACCGAATCAAACGAAAATGCATCGTGAAAAAAAACATTTCACATACTCGAAAAATGACTAGATTGAATAGCTGAGGACTCTCCGATGTGAAAAAGTGAAAAAAAACACGTGAAAAAAACCATTTCGATAACGATTGAATACCCCCCTATGGCTCCTAGATAGGGTAGTTAAGACTGCAGAAAAAAACATTGGCCAAACCTTGCCTAGGATGGCAGATATTTTTCTAAAAGGGGTAAAGTTAAGGCTAATACAATTATTTTAGATTCAAGACATCCTTGTTATTCTCATTTCTCCCTGTTGCACTCTGGGAAACGTCATAGGTGTTTAGGTTGCCGTACTAGTCGGCTGCAGAATAGTTTTTTTCCCATCTGTTATTTTACATTTGAATTTGTAGTGTGTGAATTGTGAGTACAATAAAAATTATTTGATTTAGATTTGATTTTAGACGTGGAGATGTTGCTCGTAACAACCAGTTTCTCCCTAACATTTATTTAGCACCTTCTATAACAGTGATGGCCTGCATCAGTTTTAGCATGGTCAAATAGCAAAACTGTAGCAAGGCATGCTGGGATGTGTACTTCTACAACACCTGGAGTGTCAAGGTTAGCCATCACTGGTCTATAAGTAAACTTGAATGTAATAGGTTGTAATGTGCTATAGGCAACATCCAGGGGCAGATCCAGAACAAAACAACAGGGTGGAGGGGGGAATCTTCTGAGTGTGCCTTTAACATGCAATTCACAAAAAAGTAGATGTAGCCTTGCAAAAGAGGATGTTGTCTCAAAGGAAATGCTGTACAAGTGTGCCACAGGCAGAGTGACATGAAGTTTTAGTGGGTAACGCCAGGTAGAGGATGGAAGGCAGTGGGTGGCAGGGAGAGGTAGTGGGTTACAAACAGCAGGTGATGATGAGAGGCAATGGGTTATACAGGGGACACTGGTTTGAAAGGAAGCTAGCATTTCTATAAGAAAATGCAGATGAGGCAAGGCAGCTTTCTCATGTTTGGCACAATAGGGGACTAATATTTCAGCATAGTGGGTATAGCACCATAGTGTATGTATGTGGGGGGTAATGTTAGTAAGATTGGTATGGTAGTAAGGGGGGATTGGGCAGTAAGAGAAAGAAATATGGCAGCATGGGGAGCTGGTAGCAGGGAGGGGTACTGTCTAATACTAAGGACAGAAGGAAGAGGGTTTTTCTTGAGGCTGGGAAGGGGGTATCTGGAGCTAGTTAGGGGGGTGGCTAGTTTCTGGAGGCAGGGTAACTGGAAGCAGGGGAGAGGTAGATGTGTGGGGAGGTGTATAAGGATGGAAGAGTATGTATGTGGGGGGTTCTGCTTGGGGGCAGAAGTGAGGAGGAGGGAGAAAGTGTCAGGATTCCGGCGTCGGGATTTTGAACGCAGAGTTTCCGACCGCCGGGATTTCAACTGCATCCCATTTTTAGAAATATGTTACTGGCCTCATGTCTAATGCTACTGGTTATAAGAGGCACTCTACAAAATTACGCAAGGGCCCAACATCAGGCATGCACTATACTCATAGGGAGATTGAGATGAATGTTCGGAAAGAGCTGCAGAGGGCAGAGCAAATCCTTTCTCCTGCTGCTCTGCCTCATTGTCCTCATATGGCTGCAGCAGGACATTGAACTGGTGGCTCTGGATCCCTGTGCTGTGGAAGTTTTTCCAGTGCACAGGGCATCCCCATTTAATGGGTTTAGAGAGTAGTGTGGCCAGGGAAGCCAATCAGGATGAAGCACAGCCCACTGGAGGCGGAGCTGGACTGATCATGCATAGCTGCCTAGGGAAAGACTGACAGACTGGGGATTACTGCTGCAATGTACAGGCCTAAAGGACGGGGGGGGGGGGGCACATACCTAGTTGTCAATTCCTGAATCTGCATATGGCAACATCTTCAATCAGCTTTGAGCTAACATTTACCAAGTGCATTCTATGAACTTATACTGTAGGTAGCAGCTGGATGGTTGTCATGGGCAACTTCTCCACTGGCTCACTTCTCCATTCTTTTCACTGTTTCATGCATCTCCCCTATAGGTTTCATCATGCACATTTTTTTTTGTCTATGGTGGTTACTGGGGGGACAATGGGTTCCAGTCCCTGAAAACCATTTACATTACCAACACCTTACTGAGTGCATGGAAATCTGGATGGCAAAAATTATGCGGTCCCCCAATATTCAGCATTTTGCATGTTTTTGCTTTAGATGTTCCATTCCCTGACTTCTGTCAGTTTTGTTGCCTTGCTTTTCTTTGTACACTAAGTGGCTGTAATTAGTATTCATATACCAAGCCATTACCGCCAAAATATTTCCAAGATTAACCCTGTCGACCTTTCGACTGTCTATCTAGACACAGTAGATCTATCAACTGAATCAAGGGTAACACAGAATCTTTTGTACAACCTCTTGATACATTAATGGAAGATACAAAACAGCAGAGAGGTAACATAGAGCAACATGGCTGTTTAAATGCTGACACAAAGTAGGGATGGTCATCAGTGTGTTAACCATTGATGATTACCATTCTTGTTTAACCTCGATGTTATGAAATCGTCGACTATAGAATAATCTACAGTTTCACACACCGATGGTCATCCCTGCTCTATTGGTCACTGGGCAGTTGCCAAATTAGAGCTGGGGACAGGGTTTTCAGGGGAAGTTTTGGGCTCTGTATCAGTAATGGTGGAGAACCTTTGGATCTTTACCATTAATGACAGCGAAAATATTTATTGATGGTTAATGACCATCATTGGTCGATGGCCAACCCTAACACAAAGGGAAGGCAGCCATTTTGTAAAGTGAACAATAGTCATATAAATTCAGCCTATCTTTTGCAAAATGTACACCCTTCCCATTTCAAAGTGTACATCCATTGGGGAAAGGGTGCACCTAGTGATGCCCCTTTGCAACTTGAGAGGACAGTGAATATTCCAGCCCATATGACCCTTGGCCTTCAAAATTTTAGCAAATCACAAGATGACATACTATGCCTCTCTAATGGGACTGGCTGCATACTGTGTTCTTTCTGTCTTCTTGAACATGTATTTTCTTTCTGAACCAATTTGGCACCAGGCTATCATCCCATCTTTGCAGGATGACACCAGCGAAACAAAGTGATTTATTTGTTCAGCTTCAAGGCTTCTTTTTATTCCTGTCACACTTCGTGCATTGTGTATTATTGTAGATATCCAAGCACATTTTTTCAGAAAACTGCTGAGTTTCAGAGAAGCCAGTCACTGGTATGCCTGACCAATTAGGGGACGAACTTCGCAGAAGGAAGGGGGAGTTCACTTCTCCCCAAAAAATGATCAAGCTCAAAACTCAGAATCAGCTTTATTGGCCAGGTATACTTGTGTATACTAGGAATTTATTTTGGATTGCTGTGCCAGGTAGGTAACAAATAAACAGAGACAGTACAGAATATATAACACATATAGATATACCCTGGGGAGGATGATGGACAAGGACAGGTGAGACACAGCTCCTAGGAAGCCATCAGCGGCACCGTCTTGGTCATTGGTACTTCCAGGGCAGCAGCAGGGCCTAACAGGCCAATTTTGTTATCAGCATATTACAGTCCTGAGGTTGTCCTTCTGTGAAGCTGAGGGGTGGACCATGGTGTCCGGAGGCCATGGCTGGGGGGTGAGCCGGTTTGAGGGTGTGAGGTCGCCGGCCAAAGCTAGGCCTTCACTGGGCTGTGGGCTCATAACCGCTTTCCGCAGAGGCAAGCGCCTTACCTCCTCCTTTGGGGATTCTTCCCATGAGGGCCTCTTCTAGGTTTTCCAGGAGCTGGGACGTTGCGTGGGGTGGATAGACTCTCACAGCTGTTTCCGGAGGTCACGGCCAGGGATCATGCAAGCCAGGATGCTTCTCCTACTGGGGTCTTGGTTGTGGATCTCCAGACCGGCGAGGCGTCCTCATGTCTTTCACTGGGGGTCGTGTCCGTGGCCAAGGATCCTGCTGGCTGGTTTGCTCCCCCTCCGGGGGTCTTGGTTGGGAATCCTCCAGTCCGGGTGTGTCACCAGCTGGGATGCTGCCCATCTCCAGGCCGGGGTCACCAGTGGCATTGCATCCACCATCGCCTTTTCACCCGCGAGGTCTCTGGGGGGGGTCGGCCGCACACTGTACGCTGAAGCACCTCTTCTCTGGGGGCCCAGGATGGGAGCTCCACGTGCATGCGACCCTCATCGGATGTTACTCGACCTCCAAGTACTTAGTCCTCAGTAAGTTTGACATTTGTTGCTTATTAAATGACAGGTTCATAAATAACCCCCTACCAAACTACAAACTGGAAGGGAAGCTTCAGCTGCCATACTGTAGCTGCCTTAGGGAACACAAACATAAAGTTCCGCAGCAGGGCGTTATTCATGTATCAGTTTTTCTCTAAGACCAATGTATTGATGTCCCACTTTGGGCTCAATAAAAGTATCCTTTTATTGAGCCCATAGTGGGATATCAAACGTCCTGTTTGTGTTCCCTAAGGCAGCTACAGTATGGCAGCTGAAGCATCCATTCCAGTTTATCATTTTCCAGGTTTCTCCATATTACACAAGTCTGGTCTCTTCAAGACCTCAGACTTATGGGCCCTACACACATAGCGATGTGTGCAGGGCTACCTAGCTATGCTAGGTCGGGCTGTGCTGCGCCGCTATCGCATAGCACACAGAGCGAGCTGTCAGCTCTGTGTGCTAAGCGAGCAGAGAGCGCCAGTGTTCTCCGGTGGGAGAACACTGCCGATGCCGAGATTGATGGACACTTCATCAATCTCGGCCAGCGATAAAGACGTGCGGGGACGCGCACTGCTGCCGATATAGCCCCCACACATACACCGATGTGAGGGCATTTGCTAAGCGACTTTGCTAAACTAAGCAAAATTGCTTAGAAAATGCCTTAATATCGGCATGTGTGTAGGCCGTATAAGGCTGAGAAGCACAGCCAAACCAAATACAGAGAGGAATCTGGTATCGGAGCATATATAAGTAATACAATAACATGGCCACTTCTATTCTGTATTTCATCAGGCAGGCTACAGATCATGAATCCCTATGAGAAAAGCCCTAGAAGAATGTGAGAGTTTTTTTTATATCCTTGTATGTCCTGCATTATGGGAAGAGGTCAGTGTCCGGGACCAGTGCTACACCTATAGGATATAAATTACAGGCATCATAATCTGGCACATTCCTCAGTCCAGTGCTGGACTGTGACATTCCGGACCTCCCGGGGGAATGCGATGATAGGAGCCCATGCTTGAATGGTGTGGCTAGTTACCACTGGGTGAGATTTAGATGATAAACAATTAAAAAAAAATTTTTTATAGCACTGAGAAAAAAACTAATAATAGATATCATATTCAAGTCAACCTTGCAAAAGTTTGTGGACACGGTTTATAACCAGCATGTTATGTCCACGCATTGCACACACTAAGGACATTATTCTGCTTTACTCACAGCCTTGCGAGTCCATCAGACCCTGGCCGCCTCCCCCCTCACATGTGGCAATCCCCAGCAAATCCCTGCACGGCTGCGAATGGATGATTTGCATAATCATCCATTCGCAGCCGGGGACAAATCATTCAATGGTCAGCAACCATCGAATGATTTGGCCAGCGCTCGGCAGCTGCACGTGTGCATAAATTACTTTGTGCATGCGCAGTCGCAGAAAATTTCAGATTCACATGCTGGGGGTCAGATTGAACCAGAATAAGGTCCTATATACTGGGCAGACATTAGACAAATTCTGCACATTTGCTGGGATTTGTAAGTACTGACAGAAATACAGTTAGACAGTTAGACAGTAGTTTGGCAGTGGCATTGCATACAGAGTTCTTAGAGCTTACAACAGTGACCCATGACATGAGCAGAATAACGGAACAGTTGTTTAAAATTAGATTTGAACAACATTGAATATTTTGGATTTGAAGTATATTATATGCATGCAGTAGCTTTGGACTTGTAGTGGGAGGGAACACATGGTCAACTCAACCACGGAATTGTTTGTATAGCACTTTTCAAGTTTCCAGTTTATAGATGCAAAAAGCCACTCTGGTCACTTATAAACATTCTGCATAATAGGCTTACATCCTCTGAATTTTAGAATCAGACATTCAGTAGGTCTGGAAATTCCAGTCAGATCTTAAGGCCCACACACACTGGGCCACTTTCACCTGAAAGCTGCTCAGTTTACGCGTTTGAGCAACTTTCAGCTTGAAAGCCACCCAGTGTGTACGGGGCAGCGATGAGCTCTGATGCATGCTCAGGCATCATTGCTGGCCCAGCCGCTCATCTCCCCGCTATGGAAAGCCGTCCACCTGGGGAAAACCGCTAAAACTGGTGAAAAAATACTCAGTGTTTTTGTGCCCAGCAATTTTCCCCATAATAGTTACTCATAAACGCTGGGCAAAAATGCCCAGTGTGTATGGACTTTTTTTATTTTTTTTATTTCATCAGTGTATGGACCTTTAGAATTCCTTTCTTTTCATGGTGGCAAAGGGGATAAATTACTTAAAACTAGGAGTAATGGAACTTTGGTACCCTTGCTGAAATGGGTTGTTGTTTTTGTTTTGTTTTTTAAATACAGTTTTTAACATCCCAGCAAAACAATCCATAATGTTTAAAATGTTTGTGATTTCAATGTTTCTTTCCAATCTCTGGATTTATATTCAATGAACTGGAGACAGGTAAAAATGTAGCTGTTATTGACAAAGACATCCAAAGCGTTTCGTCAACACAACTTCATCAGGGGATTTACACTGGGAATGGTACAGAAAACATAATATGGACCATAAGTACAATTTACTTCATATTACTTTTTCTGGGAGGTACTGGAATTTAGTTGTTTGTATCCATTCTGTTTGTCCCTCACTAACAGGAGGGACCCACTGGAGTTGCTGCTTAACCTCAGCACAACACAGAGACCATGGGCCAAATGTAATAGGGTGAGAGTTTCAGAAAGTGAGAGGTTTTAGGAGAGTTTTCCCCCTTTTTTAAAGCGGCAATCAATTACACTGCAAAACCAGGTTGATTTTGCCATGTAATTGATTGCTGCTTTAAAAAAAATGGAAACACTCTCCCATAATCTCTCACTTTCTGAAACGCTCACCCTATTACATTTGGCCCCATATCCATTTGTCTGTACAGTTTTTAACATATTCTGTCTTCACATTCTTTACTTAGAGTATCCTTAAGTACTCATAGACACTAGGAAAAGCACCAGTGGTGGAACTTCTAAGTGGCAGGGCCAGGTGCAAAAATATAATTTAGGCCCCCTCCTCTGCCTCAACTCAAGATTACATTGTTGGTCTGTTCAGCAATAGGCCCCTAGTCCTTAGGGGCCCCAATGACATGCACCTGCTACACCAATGTTAGTTTCGCCTCTGGAAAGCACTCATCACTGCAGCTGCACACGTGCTTCACAAGCAGGCATTTTCTTTTTCTATTAGCGATTTCCTATGGGACGATTTCATTTGAATTTAAATAATGGGATTTGTAAGGAATCATTTCAAACAAAGGCAATCTCAATTACTGAGCACATCAGCTTGAAATAATATTCAAGTGTTACCCTTTCTCTTTTATGTTTTCCAGGGCTTCTCAGAGGAAATTTGTAACAAAGAATATATAGCAGTGTGATCTTATGTATAGTGGTAGATTATATTAGTCCACATGCTGTATTCTGGTGAGAGGAGGTTACCAGCATGTCAGAGACACAACCAGCAAGCACCAGCGCTCCAGAGATGGGGGGGGGGGGGCGTATTCAGACCTGATCGCAGTATAAATTTGTTCTCAAAATGGGCAAAACCATGTGCACTGCAGGTGGGGGCGATGTTACGTGCAGAGAGAGTTAGATTTGTGTGAGTTATTTGTTTCTGTGCAGGGCAAAAACTGGCTGCATTATTTTTAGACTGCAATTTAAATTTCAGTTTCAACACACCCCACCCAAATTTAACTCTCTCTGCACATGTTACGTCTGCCCCACCTGCAGTGCACATGGTTTTGCCCATTTTGAGAACAAATTTGGGTACTTGTTTCCTAGCACGGCCACACCGATTTACATCGGGGTGGTCGTGTCGGAAAAATCGGGTCGATCGCATCGCATGCGATTTGGTCGCATGCGATGCGATCGACGCGACCGACCGATTTTCGACCCGATTTTTTGATTGAATGAAATGTAAATCGGGTCCCTGGGACCCGATTTTACATTGGATTCAATGTAAAATATTCCCAACCCCCCCAAATTTAACGGCGTACACCCCACCCCACGATAGACGCCAACCCGAAGCGTGGCGAGCGCAGCGAGCCCGCGAGGGGCGGCGGTGCGCGTCCTCCGACCTTTTCATTCCCCTACTATCCACGTCGGCGTGGAGTTGAGAATAGAATAGTGTGGCGAGCGCAGCGAGCCACCGAGCCCGAAGCGTGGCGAGCGGACGCGTATACCTGTGAAGTTATACGCGTCCCCTCGCGGGGCTCGCTGCGCTCGCCACACTTCGGGCTCGGTGGCTCGCTGCGCTCGCCACACTATTCTGTTCTCAACTCCACGCCGACGTGGATAGTAGGGGAATGAAAAGGTCGGAGGACGCGCACCGCCGCCCCTCGCAGGCTCGCTGCGCTCGCCACGCTTCGGGTTGGCGTCTATCGTGGGGTGACGACGGGGACATCTATAATGTGAAATGGGTCATATTGGCCCATTTCACATTTTTCACATTTTCTCACGATTTCAATGTTAAAAAATATTTTAACATTGAAGCCTATGGAAAAATCGGGGGCATCGCGTCGGGACCAATGTTAATGGTCCCGACCGACGCGATGCCCCCGATATTTTACCTTTCCCGACACGATTTCAATGTTAAAATATTTTTTAACATTGAAGCCTATGGAAATATCGGGGGCATCGCGTCGGTCGCGTCGGGACCAATGTTAATGGTCCCGACCGACGCGATGCCCCCGATATTGTGTCCTAGCCGGCAAAATGGACCTGATTTCAAAGGAAATCGGGTCCATCGTATGGATCGTGTACCTTAACTTAAAGGTACACGATCCATAAGATTGTGGCCGTGCTAGGAAACAAGTACCCAAATTTGTTCTGCGATCAGATCTGAATAAGGGCCCCTGTGGGAAAACTTAAAGGGGCATGACCTTGGTTGGGGCCACGGTCTCACCCCGTTTTCCTCACTGCAGGGGTCTGCGAGGTGCGGGTTGCCCCTAGAGAGCCTTAGCTGCAGTGCTGGCTCCCACACTTAGTGGGAGCAGTGCAGCGCAGCAACTGGCCCCTGTCACTGACCAGGAAAACAGGAGTTGGAACTTTGCTGTCACCCATCAGCAGGTGACACCTGGGCACGGTCATAGTAACGCAGCTGGAGGGACAGAAGCAGATATCTGCATGGGCTCGTACAATATCCTGGTGCACAGCATGTCAACTAATCTTACCCCCCCCCCCCCCCAGTGGCAAACGCAGGATTTTCAGAAGGGGGTTTCCAGAGGGGCGGAGCAAAGCACGGAGATGGACACTTAGGTGACCCAGTATATGTCGGGTCAGTTAAAGTATTATAGATAGACCAAATGTATATAAATAATAATAATTTTAAAAAAATATGCACAATCTGCATAGCACTATCCGCACTTTAATGTACCAGTCTTGAAGAAAATACCTATTTGGTCTTGAAACGTCGACTTGATGTACACCATTCACCTTATGGATAAAAAGCCTATTTACTCTAAGCCCGTGGAGTGCCGTTTTTCCTTACTGGTCCTAAAAAAACCCAGAAGGTACCTGAGACTTATCAATAATTAGGAAGGCACCCCGGCAAGTTGCTTTATCATCCAGAGTGCCGAACATCCGGATTTATTTATATATATATATATATATATATATATATATATATATATATATATATATATATATATATATACATAGTATCCGAAGGTCCGGCACTCCCAATGATGTTTTTTAGCTTGGGCTGGTGCCTGCACAAATGAGGTTACAAAGTCTGGTGTAGGTGCGGCACTCAGCGCGATGATGCAAAATAAATGTACCAACAACAGTGGTTTGAGACAACGTTTCAGTTGTATTTCTCACAACTTTTTTCAAGTCATACAGTGTAGAACAGAAACAAACATACCTTTATAGCTGAACAAACACCCTTGTGACATGTGAAGCCTGGACGAGACGCGCATCCGGCATGGACACCATGCGATGACGTCATCGTGCTGGCTGAAATCAGTGACAACAAAAAACCATCACCATGGCAACCAACAGTGCTGCGGGAAGAAGAGAGAACAGTCCGTAAGAATACATGAAGCATAATCAAATAAATGCACAAGCAATATACCAAGTCTAAGCACACATACTGTATATCGTGGCAAAAGCCGGTGGGTGAAAGTAGAGTAATCCACCTGTGCTATCGATAGCACGCTAATGAGGCACTTTCGTTGAGGCCCCGGGGTGCTAGGACATCCAATCTGTGTATCCACTGTGCCTCTCTTTTGCGAAGCAACAGTGCACTATTACCGCCTCTAAGTAGTGGTGGTATCGTGTCGATGATGCGGTAACGTAATGAATTAATGGGATGTTTCAATTCAGCGAAATGCCTAGCGACTGGCTGTTCGCTGGTGCCAGATTGGATGGCTTTGCGGATGGCAGAGTGATGCGCTGCCATCCATTCTTTGAACTTGCACTCCGTTTTGCCAAAATAAGAGAGCCCACAAGGGCAGATCAATTGGTAAACCACATGGCTGGTGTCGCAATTGACAGGGTGTTTAATGGCAATTTTGGTGCCATTGTGGGGATGGGGAAAGGAGGCGCCCGGGAGCATGAACTGGCAGGTGACACAACCGCATCTGGTGCAACCTGCTGGTTTGGTTTGTAGAAAGGATTTGGTAGCGGGCATGGTTTGCTGCAATCGGGATACATCTGCCTTGACTAACCAATCTTTTAAGTTGCGGCCGCGGGAATAACAGGGCATGAGGTTGGTAGCATTGAATGGCAAGTAGGAATCTGACGCAACTACTGGCCAGTGTTTTTTGGCTGAGTGCGTGATGGCAGGGGAGGTTAGGGTGAATTTGTTAACCCACGGGAATTTACTACCGGCTTGGGTAGTAGGGGAACGTTTGATGAGGAGGCTATCTTGATTAAAAGTAAGAGCCTTCGTTTTAGCCTCCGTGAGAAGTTGTCGGGAGTAACTTCTGTCTGAAAATTTGGCAATGAGCTCATCAATTTGCTGGATGGCTACATCGCGGTTGCTATTGATTCGCAAGATGCAAATCATCTGCGAAAAGGGTAAGCCGCGTTTAAGACCCGCGGGGTGACAATTGCTGTATTTGAGGGGCAGGTTTCTATCGGTGGGTTTTTTGTATAACGTGGTGGTGATGCGGTTGGATTTTAAAGTAACAGTAACATATACATACATATAGTACATATATATATATATATATACATACAGGGGCATCAACAGCAGTGTAGACCCCTGGGCATAACAATGTATTGCGGCACTTACCGATCCTCCAGCGGTAGGGGTGGGGGAAGCTTTGCCCCGGGTGGTAGGGGGTATTATATTAACTGCTCAGCATGTAGGGCCTGGATCAGTAATTTCCACTAATTACCCCTTTACTGCACAGATGGTGGGAGATGGGGTGGGAGAAGGGGGCATTGGGCTGAATGAAAGGGCCCTGATACATAACTTCCAGGGTGGTAGAGGATGTTTAATATACAGAGGAGGGGTGTATAGTGGAGTGGGCTTATTATTCATAATTTTCTGGTGGGAAGACAGCTTGCTTGACTGCAGATATCTCCAGTTCCCAGATTTCTTAGATTTTAATGGAATTAAAAACTAGAGAATCCTACCTACCAAATTGTATTGGGGACTAGGGGATGAGAGTTCAGGAGGCAGAGCAATCTGCCAACGAGAATATAAAACTACATACCAGGTGTGTGGAGCTGGAGCAGTAACCAGCTGCTGGAAGGCTGATATCTCTGATTTTGGGAACAGTAGAGACAAGCTACTAGTGTCCATCAAAGGGGGAGAGTCCCAGCTTTTGGAATATACCCTCAAAAAAACTCTAAGTCAGACAGGACCTGAAATATCTGACTGGGAAGAGCAATTAATAGGCTTGGATGGGGACCACTGCTTTGAAGTTAGATATCTCCGGTTTCCAAGGGCCGATTTTTAAAATTCTTATACCCATGGAAAGAGGGGACCCTCAGCTTTCAGCATAGGGTCCTTAGACTCCTGGGGGGGTTTCTGGGTACTCAGAAACCCCCCTGCGTGCGCTACTGCCCCCCCCCCCCACACACACACACACGTAAAGCCTAACCCATCCCTCCCACAGCCTAGGCCTCCTTTTCTGCAGCCTAACCTTAACCTTCCACCTAGTGCCTAAGACTAACCCTAACACTGTCAGGCTTTTAAGCACCAGGGTTCTGATGCCAGGGCTCTTACTGCTGACATTGCCGGGATATTGAAATCACATCTGCTGCAGTCCCTCCATTTCTCATCACATCACCCATAGATTTCTATAGGTGCAGCAGTGCACTGATACGTGTTGATCCATGTTGACTGTGTCAACATTCGGGACAAAAAATGCACGTTGACGTTTTGACTGTCGAACTCCCCCATGTCAACCTAATGACCCTGTCGACCTAAAGCCATGTTTTGATTGTGTCGACATAAGGCCTGTCGAGCTTCAGTGGTCGACCTAATGCATGTAGACCTTCCTGTGGTTGACCTAATAATCCACACCCCACTACACACCCTCTACCCATTATAGAGGGTTATTCTAGTTCACTCTTTCTGACAAATTCCTTCTTAGATGGACAAAACCATGTGCACTGCAGGGGGGCAGATGTTACTTGTGAGAGAGTTAGATTTGGGTGGGGTTTTACTTCAATGTGAGATCTATATTGCAGTGTAAAAATAAAGCAGCCAGTATTTACCCTGCACAGGAACAAAATAACTCACCCAAATCTAATTCTCTCTGCACATTTTACATCTGCCCCCCTGCAGTGCACACGGTTTTGTCCATCTAAGAAGGATTTTGTCAGAAAGAGTGAACTAGAATAAGGTTCATAGATACACATGTTACTTATTACTTACCCTATGTTTTCTATACCACTTTACATGTTTCTTTCTGTTTTTATATTTCCTTTATAAATTTCTATTCTCTGCTTATAGCCCGGTATATTTGTTTATTTGAGTTGAGGTTGTACACTGTTCCATGCCTTTTTATGTTTGCCATGTTTATGACATATTTTGTTATTTTACTTTCTACGGCTGCAAATTCTGCACTTAAAAAAGTCATCAAGTAGAAGTATTAAGCCGGAAAAATCATTAAGTATTATTTAACACAACTGGGTTGTGCTTTTTACTTTGTACACACATGAAGAAAGTTGCATCTTCTGGCAATAATTGTTCAAATATATTAATTCCTATAGTCTTTTTTATGTACGCTGCACCACATGTCATTTATCTCCGTGATTCTCTGCGATAATCTTTTTATTATAGTCACTGATGAACACAGTAGTTCAATCTGAGTACATGTCGTAAAATTAACTGTTTTTGCTTGTTAGAAACAATTGTAAAGACGTATAAGAATAATTGAAGTTGTTTATCATAAGACTTTATTTTTATAGTTACATATTAAACATGGTTCATGACTGAACATAAATGTAATTTAAAAAAAATGCAAACTTGTAGGATTACAAAGAATCTGTCCTTATATATATTTAGTTATAAAAAAATGTATAACTGCATTTTTGTCTCTGCATTCTTCTAGGAGACTCCACCCAATTCACTGTCTGTCTTTGCACATTATTATCATCATAACTATCATCATCATAATTGTTTATTTATATGGCACCACAAGGGGTCTGCAGCACTTAACTTTAGCAATTTTGGACACATTCATGGAAAATAGAGATTGTTGCATCAGGAGATAGGACATGGTAACGATTATTAGGGTGGCAGAGAGTGGCGTAACTAGGCATAGGCAGCCCCAGCGGTCGCGGGGGGGGAGCCGGCGCCACTAGGGCGAAGGAGGGTCACGGCTCTCTCGGAGCCGAAGGCTGTCCTGTGCAAGCTGCTGGGAGAAAGCTAAGGATGTACTGCTGAGCTGCCTGTAGGTGGCGCTGCAGCGCAGAGATCCTCGGCACTCAGGAAGCTCTTCTATATGTGTCTACAACGCATGGGGCTGCCTGAGACACGAAGATTAACCTGCCTGGAATGGACAACTGACAGGTCTGTGTCCCTTGTTGTGGGTGCCAGCTGGAGGGGCATGGGCAGGGGGTGAAGAATGTGGGCACCATTAATGTATGCTGGTGGCCCAGTGAGCACTATGTTGTACTGGTAGCTGCAGTGAGAAGGGGGAGGGCTGGGTATGTGGAAACTGGGTGCCCTCCATTGCTTGTGGGGGTTATTTGTTTTAGTATTGGTGTTTGTAAGTATGCTGTATGTATGTATAATGTATGTATACTTTGTTTAAATGCTATGTGTGAGTGTGTGTGTGTGTGTGTGTTTTTGTCCTTTGTGTATACTATGTGTGTCTATAGCTTGTGTATATTTATAAATATGCTTTGTGTGTGTGTGTGTATGTATGGTATCTGTGCCTGTATGCCATGTGTGTGTATGTCCTTTGTGTCTATGGTATGTGTGCGTGTATGTCCTGTGTGTGTGTGTCTTGTGTGTCTGTATGGTATGTGTGCTTGTATGTCTTGTGTGTGTGTGTGTGTGTGTGTATATGGTATGTGTGCGTGTATATCCTGTGTGTCTGTATGGTATGTGTGCTTGTATGTCCTGTGTGTGTATATGGTATGTGTGCGTGTATGTCCTGTGTGTCTGTATGGTATGTGTGCGATTACTGTATGTGTGCATGCATGTCCTGTGTGTATGTATGTATGTGCGTGTATGTGATGCATGTCTGTATGGTATATGTGCATGTAAGTCCTGTGTGTCTGTATGGTATGTGTGCGTGTATATCCTGTATGTATTAGAAACATTTCTGGGTAACGCAGGATCTCTCGACAATAAAGTATGTGTATACACACACACACACACACACACACACACATATATATACCTCAAGGCCCCCCTGTCAGCTCTGAAGGGGGTATCTTATTTGTGGATTGGCACTCACACTAAAGGTCCATACACACTGGGCATTTTTGCCCAGTGTGTATGGATAGCGATGTGTTAAGGTGTCCATACACTGTCTGCAATGTCTCGCAGCAGTGTACGGACACCCGATAGCCTGCGAGGACCTTCCCGGCGGCAGGGACGCATGCGATTCGTTGTGATGGATTGCATGCGTCCCTGTTTCCCACCCGCCTTACCACCAGGAGAAACGGGTGGTCGGACGGCCTACCGGTCCGACCACCTGGTCGGGTCAGTTGCGCATGGGAGCGCGCATCGGACCCGACGGCATGTCAGGGAGGGACGACTTGGGCCGATTGGTCGCAATCGCCTTAAGGGTCATTATAGTGTGTGGTATAATATGTAATAGACATTACAGTGTTTTGCATATTGTCTAATAAGCATTGCCACACACCTTTTTGGAATGGGCACACTATAGGTTCTTCATAAATTCTTTGTGTTTTTCTTTAATTTGGGGGGGGGTTATTGAGAGCCGAATTGCTGAGAAACTGTCCTGTTTCTTTTACCAAAAAATGGAAGGAAGGAAAGGAGGGGGGGGCGCCAGAATTTTTTTGGCAGGGGGGAGCAAAATTTCTAGTTACGCCACTGGGCCAGAGACCTAGGGTTTTTTGCCACTGCCGTTAAGAGGAGTATGGACAAAAATAGACCAAGAGATGAAAAAAGCACATGATGGTAGAGGCTTGTTACAACTTACATTCTAGAGGGGAGGGGCAGACAGACAGGGGTGAAACAGAAGGGGTAGCAGTGAGCACATATAGAAGACTAGGGTGAGAGATGGCTGGGTTTTATGAAGAGGGCGGGGATCTTGAGAGCTTGTTTAAAGTTTTGTAGAGCGGTGGAGAGCCACATTATGTTGTAGGTAGCAGATCAAACATGGGAAACATAAATATGATACGGTATAATTAGAAAACGTTAGGCAAGCTGGGAATCAGGAAACCAAGTAAGGCCCACAATTTGTGTGTGGATTCACCTTATTACAGGAATGTCCAAAGTCCGGCCCTGGGGCCAATTGCGGGCCGTGCTGTCATTTCAAGCGGCCCGCAGCCTCCAGCCAGAAGTGGGTGGAGCATCAGATGCGGGACACACAGCACTAAAGGTGGGGCCCCAGCGAGCGTGCCTTTACCTTGCTGTCTGCAGCAGTGAGGAGGTGTCGGCCGCCAAAGTGAGATGTGTTTGGTGACTTTACGGTGAGTATGCAGCCAACCCCTGCAGCTGCAATGGTATATCACCCTCCTCCGCAATCACAGTGACAGCAGTGTGTGGGAAGGGGTGGCAGCAAGGGAGAAGATTGCTCCCGTAACATGCAGAGTGGAGGAGGGCGGCAGCGGGAGCCTAAGCATCTCCTGTCCTTGCAGTTCCTACTTTGCCTCTTCATCCTCTGGCTCACACAAGGGGCTGGAAAACATACAGAGATGGGAGGGGGCAGGCAGGGGGACATACAGTCAATGGGGCAGAGTGGGGGACATACAGTGAAAGAGGGTCAGGCTGGGGGACATACAGTGAATGGGTGCAGTGATGAACATTCAGAGAAGGGGGGGGGGCAAACTGTGGGACATAGTGAATGGGAGTCATGGAGTGAATGGGGGAAGATTGGGGGACATACAGTGAAGGAGGGTCAGGCTTTGGGACATACAGTGAATGGAGGAGCAGGCTGGGGGACATACAGAGAAAGATGGTCAGGCAGGGAAATATACAGTGAAGGGGGCAAAGTGGGGGACATACAGAGAATGGGGGCAGGCTGGAGGAAATACAGAGAAGGAGGGGACAGTCCAGGGAATACACAGTGAAGGGGCAGGCTGGGGGACATAAAGTGAATGGGGGCAGAGTGGGGGACCATTCTGATGCCATTAATGATTCAAAGAAGGGTACTTGTTTCCTAGCACGGCGCCTATCGCATTGTATGCCATAAGACTAAATATAGTATGCGGTGCAATGCGATGCTGCACGATGTTGTACAATAAAAAATTGTATGGCATTTTATGGCGGCAGTACGCCACCTCCGACCTTTTTATACCCCCACTATCCACGTCGGCGTGGAGTTGATTTGATAAAGTGTGGCGAGCTTCGGGCTCGGTGGCTTTCTGCGCTTGCCACACTATATAAAATCAACTCCACGCCGACGTGGATAGTGGGGGTATGAAAAGGTCGGAGGACGCGTACCGCCGCCCCTTGCGGGCCCGCTGCGCTCGCCACGCTCCCCACGCTTCGGGTTCACGTTGATAGTAGGGGTGGCATGGGGCTTCTTTTAACATTGTAAGCACCCATTAGGGTGCTTATACAATAAAAAATCGTATTGCACCGCATCGCATGCATCATATGCGGCTATATGGCATGCAATGCGATGCGATGGCATAAGATGCCATAAGATGAAAAAATTGGGCACTGTGCTAGGAAACAAGTACCCAAAGAATGTCAGGCTGAATGATCGGCCCCCCACATTTTCACCTCACCAAAACTGGCCCTCGTCGCAAAAAGTTTGGACACCCCTTCCTTATTATGTGAAGAGTAATACCCTCTATTGGGGGCTGCATACCGAAGACTGGAGCAGGCATCCCATTGGAAAGAATGAGCTTTGAAGTAACACTTTTTATGTGCATTCTATAAAAAAATAAGTAGCAGCTGATTGGTTGACATGAGTAACTTCTCCAATGACTCAATATTCAACTTTTCTCATAACTTCATACATTTACCCCAGCAAAAAATGGTTGACCCCAGTGGCGGCTCTTACCCTTTTGGAGGAGGGGGCCTGCCGCAATGCGGGACCCGCTGCCGCGCTCCTCGCACCTTCCGGTCCTGGACTCCATTCCCCTGCATGTGGTCAGCGCATGCGCAGTAACTTCATACATACTGCGCATGCGCTGGCCCAAGCCTACATGGGCTGCCTTTGCAGCCTGATTAAGCCAAGAGGCTTAATCAGGTTCCCGGGTCTGGTGCACAGGGGTGCCGAGAGGGGGGGGAAGCAGGTACTAATTACCTGGTCCCAGGCTTGCTGGAGGGGCCTGCCAGGGGCCCTGGTCCGACACCCTCCCGGGCAGCTGCTTCACACACCTACAGCATGTGCTGTGCTGACAGCTTTCAGCACAGCACATGCTGTAGGTGTGTGCTGCTGCTGAGGTGGGGGAGGGGGGAGCAATAACATCCCCCCTCGGCATTAGAGTGTTTTTCACCCACCTTAACATTTTTGGGCGTGGCCTTATTGTGGGATGTGGCCACGCCCCCAAATTTTACCAGGGCCCAGCATTCCTCTCAGCGGCCCTGCTGGCGCATGCGAAGTATCGTCCACGGTACTGCGCATGTGCAGAGCCCATTTTGGGGGAGAGGCATCCCGAAGGGAGGGAACACCTCCCAATGGGACTACTTTGAGTGACTGGCAGGTCGGACTTCCAATAGGAAGTCACATTGAAGCCAGAGCCGTCTCACAGACTCCATCTGGCTTCACTTTAGGCAGAGACAGTGGTGGATTTTACCTGGGGGGACTGCAGCTCAAAGGTAAAAACTGCCACTGGTTGACCCTGATCTAGACAAACTATTAAACTGCTAAACAAATTTTAAAATATTCTCGGCATCTGGCATGTGAATATTTGTTTTAATCTAATATATGGCTGCTATATCTAATATATGGCTGCTGAATTCAGTGTAAAAATCAGATTTCCTCTATCACATCACATTCATTAAATTCACACTAACAAAGTGTAGTAGCTATATCTGAAAAAAGTAAGATCAGTAAAAATTTCAATTAATCCCTTTAAATATTCTCATCATATTAATTTATTTTTTTTTTTTATCGCTAATAAAAGATAAAATGTAAAGTCCCTTTGTTTTAGGGAAATAGGATAGAACCTTTGAAAACCCTCCAGCTGTTGTTGACAGGGCCGTTTCTAGACAATTTAGCTCCCAGGGCGAAGACAAAAAAATGCCCCCCACAGCGCCACACATATATGCCCCCACAGTGACAGCTATTCCCCCAAAGGCCACACATATGCCCCCACAGCGCCACACATATATGCCCCCACAGTGACAGCTATGCCCCAACAGTGCCAAATATGCCCCAGTGCCACACATATATGCCCCCACAGTGCTGGATATGCCCCCACAGCACCACACATATATGCCCCCACAGTGACAGCTATTCCCACACAGTGCCACACATATATGCCTCCAGTGACAGCTATGCCCCAACAGTGCCAAATATGCCCCACAGTGCCACAGATATATGCCCCCACAGTGCCACAGATATATGCCCCTACAGTGCCACATATATGCCCCCACAGTGCCACAGATATATGCCCCCACAGTGCCACAGATATATGCCCCCACAGCGCCACAGATATATGCCCCCACAGTGCTACAGATATATGCCCCCACAGTGCCAAATATGCCCCACAGTGCCGGAAGCAGCATACAGTGACTCACTGTCTCACTCTCTGCGTCTCCCCCTGCTGCCATCGCCTCTGCTGCTGCCTCTCCTTCATCTTCCTTGGGGAGGGGAGGGGAGCGCATCGCATGTCTCTCCTTCCCCTTCACTGAGCTGTCAGCCATTCATACATCGCGGGCTGTCTCCTGATTGGCTGACAGCCCAGTGACATAGTGAGAGGGGAAGGAGAGACGCACGATGCGCTCCCCTCCCATGGGAAATTAATCAGCGGCGCCGGCGGCGGACGGTGAGAGGCGAGCCGAGAGGGGGAGGAAGGGAGGCGGCGCTGGAGGGAGCTGCCGGGCGCCTCGGCTGTTTATTAGAGACGGACAAGCCGTGCGGCGCCCCGGGCTGCTGCACGGCTTGTCCGCCTCTAGAAACGGCCCTGGTTGTTGAACTAAACATCCCGGCATGCCCAGCTACAGTTTTGCTATTTGGCAATGTTAAAACTGTTGCAGGGCCTGCTGGGATGCATATTTTAACAACAGCTGGAGAGCTAAGGCTTCCCCATACCTGATTTAGTGCATCATTGGTCTCTCTATGGACAGTATTCAATGAGGATAATTCGCCCTGTTTCACGGCGAATTTGTGCTATTTTTGCGTTGGAAGGTGATTTTTTGGGTCAGAAAGTGAATCACACTATTCAACGTGCACTTCTCGCCGTCTTTCTAAGTGATTTTCGCCGTGTGTCGCCTTGTAGCAAATCGCCATCTTTTCATGGTGAAGTGGAAAGTGAACTTTTAAAATAAAGTTGTTGTTTTACATTTGGTGTAAAAAAAAATCAGGAATTTTATTCTGTGAAGGGGCATGCTATTTTTATTCATGTGCTTATAGCACATGAATATATATTTATTTTTAAAAAAAATATTTTTTTTTTACACAGAGCAGCCAGCAGGGGGCTGGGAGCCGAGAGCCGCTCATTAGATATTCAGATATTCACTGCACCCGATCATTACATATGCACGATCGGGTGCAGTGAATACCTGGTCCCCTGCTGGCTCTCCCAGGGGGGCAGCCTGTGCTGCCTGGGTCCCGGGGAGCCCTCCTTCTCTCCACATACGTTCTGGGGCAGGCAGGGAGACTTCCATCTCCCTGCCTGCCACCGTCCTCAGGCTCCCTGCGGCGTCCGCCGCAGGGGTTCACACTCGCCGTCAGGGGCAGCGAGCCCCTGCGACGTTGAATAGGGGGGACAGCGAGGCTCCGGAACACGGCGGGCAGTGGCGACTGTGCAGCGAATCCTAAACAGGATTCGCTGCATGCCGTGAATATTTTCATTGAATACTGCCCTATAAAGGAACCAGCAGTTGTCACCCATCACTGCAGAGTTCTAGCGTTGCTCCATTGTCAGTAAATCTTGGTGGAAATGTTCCACCTGTCCACCACTTACACCACTCAGGTTGTTAGGAAAAAAGTCTGGATGGGAATGTAAAAAGTTAATTTTGATTGACATTCTGCAATCAGTATTCTTGTACAGATGTGTTACTGCTACTGCTACATTGTTTCTATGCATAGCAGCATTCTGTAGCGGGACCGCCATGTGTATGTGTTGCAGAATACCGCTGCATAATCACCGTTAAACATCTCCTATAAGATTGGATCATAGCGTGAGTTCTCTAAGGACCCACATACAACAGCCTAGGACCGAGCAGCAGACTCATTTTCCATCAATTTAGCTTCATATTTTTTTTTATCCATAAGCAGTTTCCTTATCTGGAGACAACAAATATTCCTTCTTATAGCTTTGCTTCACTTAACTCCAGAAATGTTTCTATTGGATAAGTGAAAGTCTGACCTTCTTTATCTGGGATTTGACTCTGGCTTGGCTGCAGCTATTTGATCCAAGGGCTCTGCAAATAAGCAGACAATTGATCAGGTCTGAATAACCCCCTTAATGTGAAGTGGAGGAAAAATTTTAAGCGGCTCAACCAATGGAGTGTATTTGACATTTTTCTTTCTCTGGACAAAGATTTTTAGTGCCTCTGCTATCCCGTATCTACAGAAAGTAGTGCAACATGGCATCCAGTGCTAAGAGGAATGTTCTGCCTGGATCAGCACATGGAGGAGAATGAGGAAGATGAGGATGTGCACCCCATAGCGCAGGCAGAAGGGAGTTTTGCTGAGCACTTACTGTGATTAAATACTTTAGTTGGTGTTAGCAGTATGGTTCCCATGGAGTCCCAGCAAAAGCTTTTCCAGCTTCAGCAACTTCTACACCTTGCGAAGTTCCTGTTGTGTCAAAGTTCAGTGCATATGCTCATTGCTTATTAACCTATCGCTTTCCCAGATCCATTGTAGGTAGGGACATACAACAGGTACCCCCAATTTATTAACATTTTTTTACTAAAATAATAGTTAACCTTTACATTAGAAGCCCTGGAGTGGCCTGAGAAACCCACAGAAAGGCAAGCACTCATTTTATTTAGAGTCACTGTGGCTGGTTTCAGGGGCGTAGCTATGCTGTGGCAGCCCCCCGCCATGGCTTGGAGGAGCCAGCGCCTGCTGGGCGCACTGGGGGCGGGATGTATCAACATACATCGCCGCCCTTCGCACGGCAGCCGCCGCGTTGCTGCCGCATATGTACTAACATATGCGGCCAGCATCGGGTTGCGGTAACGGAGACCCCCGCGATACCTGTGATGTGGGCTGCGGGGGTCTCCGTCACCTCCCGGCGGCTGCCAGCGTCCCGCTGCGTCTCCTCCTCCCCCCTGAAGCCGGATGTCCTCCCAGCTGTCACACCAGGGGGAGGAGGAGGTACAAGGAGGACGGGGGGGGGGGGGGGGCGGCGTGCGGACGGCGGGTGGCGAAAGAAGCCCATAGGCTTCTATAGGGTATCGCCACCCAGAGGGTGGCGAAACCCTGGCCAGCGAAAACGGGGCGAACCGGTGATGATACATAGGAAAATGCGGTAAAATGGGGGTTTTACCGCATTTTCCCTTTAGTATATCCCGCCATGAGAACTGAAGAAAGGTCACTGTCTGCACACAGAGCTGGCGCTGGCTGCTCAGCACGCTCTGCAGTGCAGGAAGGCACCAACATGGACAAGCGCTGTCCCTGCTGCTCCTGTCAAACAGCTGACATGCAGCAGCAAGCTACAGAGGTGGAGAAGAAAGCTTTGCAGCCCGATCCCCCTGGCCGGTCCTCTCCCCCTCAGGTAAAACACACAGGCTCCCCACTGCTGCAGTGTAACCTCGAGGCTGTTGTAATCAGAGTTGCCCCCTCTCTGGCAGGTAGTATACCTTCCCTCCCCCACTCTGGAGTCTCACACTTACGCACTTAAACCTCCAGTCCCCGCAGCAGCTCAGAAGCTTCCTCTATTGCATTTCCTTTCCTCCTGTACGTGTTGCTCCGCCCCCAGATCTCCTGCTACAGCTTCTCAGTTCTGCTGCTGTCCTCCCCTGCTTACTGTAAGTCTAGATTTCTATCCCTAGCTGTGCCACTGCCTCTACCTACCCCATGTGTGCCCCTGCCCACCCCATGTGTGCCCCTACCCACCCCATGTGTGCCCCTGCCCACCCCATGTGTGCCCCTGTCCACCATATGTGTGCCCTTGCTCCTGCCCACCCCATGTGTGTCCATCCCACCCCATGTGTGCCCCTGCCCACCCCATGTGTGTCCCTGTCCACCCCATGTGTGCCCCTACCCACCCCATGTGTGTCCCTGTCCACAGTCCATCATATGTGTGCCCTTGCTCCTGCCTACCCCATGTGTGTCCATCCCACCCCATGTGTGCCCCTGCCCACCCCATGTGTGTCCCTGTCCACCCCATGTGTGCCCCTGCCCATCCCATGTGTGCCCCTGTCCACCCCATGTGTGCCCCTGTCCACCCCATGTGTGTCCCTGTCCACCCCATGTGTGTCCCTGTCCACCCCATGTGTGCCCCTGCCCACCCCATGTGTGCCCCTGCCCATCCCATGTGTGCCCCTGTCCACCCCATGTGTGCCCCTGTCCACCCCATGTGTGCCCCTGTCCACCCCATGTGTGTCCCTGTCCACCCCATGTGTGCCCCTACCCACCCATGTGTGTCCTTGTCCATCATATGTGTGCCCTTGCTCCTGCCTACCCGATGTGTGCCCCTGCCTATCATATGTGTGCCCTTGCTCCTGCCCACCCCATGTGTGTCCATCTCACCCTATGTGTGCCCCTGCCCACCCCATGTGTGTCCCTGTCCATCATATGTGTGCCCTTGCTCCTGCCCACCCCATGTGTGCCCCTACCCACCCCATGTGTGCCCCTGTCCATCATATGTGTGCCCTTGCTCCTGCCCACCCCATGTGTGTCCTTTCCACCCCATGTGTGCCATCTCTACCTCTGACCCCCCCCCCCCCCCCCCATGTGTTCCTCTGTTGCTTTCCCCATCTGTACCTCTGCAGCTCTGCTATGTCCTTATGTGTACCCATGCCTCCCCCTCTATGGCTGTTTTCTGCAAGACCAACACAAGACCATGTACAGCGCCACACATTTGAAGAATGCAGGTAAGCACAATTTTTTATTGGTAAAGCACTGGGGAGGGTCTGTGTGGATGTGGGGAGGGTTCTGCTCCTTCTCCCCATGGTGACTTACTGCCTGACATCTATTGAATGTTACCTTATGTCTAGCGTACAGTGTAAGGTGCATTACAGTGTGTGGTGTGTAGTGTAAGTGGCATTATGTGTGTGGCGTACATTGTAAGTGGCATTACGGTGTGTGGCGTACAGTGTAAGTGGCATTATGGTGTGTGATGTAGAGTTTAAGTGGCATTACAGTGTGTGGTGTTCAGTGTAAGTGGCATTATGTGTGTGGAGTATAGTGTAAGTGGCATTACGGTGTGTGGCATACAGTGTAAGTGGCATTGTGTGTGGTGTACAATGTAAGTGGCATTATGGTGTGTGGCGTACAGTTTAAATGGTATTATGATGTGTGGCGTACAGTGTAAGTGGCATTATGGTGTGTGGCGTACAGTGTAAGTGGCATTATGGTGTGTGGCGTACAGTTTAAATGGTATTACGGTGTGGTGTACAATGTGTGGCATTATGTGTGTGGTGTACAGTGTAAGTGGCATTATGAGTGTGGTGTACAGTGTAAGTGGCATTACGTTGTGTGGCATACAGTGTAAGTGGCATTATGTGTGTGGCGTACAGTGTAAGTGGCATTACAGTGTGTGGCGTACAGTGTAAGTGGCATTACAGTGTGTGGCGTATAGTGTAAGTGGCATTACAGTGTGTGGTGTACAGTGTAAGTGGCATTATGTGTGTGGAGTATAGTGTAAGTGGCATTACGGTGTGTGGCATACAGTGTACGTGAAATGATGGTGTAAGCAGCATTATGGGGGGGGGGGGGGGGGGGGGCGCCAGATACTATTTTGGCAGGGGGGAGCAAAATTTATAGTTACGCCACTGGCTGGTTTATTGCTGGCAGTGACACTTTCATAGTAGAAAGATGAACTATAACAAATAGACCCTCTTTATTTTGTAATTCCCCCCCTCCCAGGGCCTGACTCAGAGCTGATCGCTGTTGTGTGAATTCACTGATCGAGTAATTATCGAATGACTACACATGCATATGGATCGTAGTGCACATGCGCGTGCACAAATAGCAAAAAAAAAAGCATATGGATTGTAGTCGCAATCCCCTCGCAATTTGACTGACAGGAAGGTTGGAAGAAGAAGGACCTTGGATAGCTGTAATAGGAAAACATACTGTATAGTTTTTCCTGTACACAATGCCAGCCTCCAGAGGATCTACTGGGCCTAGTTTCATTGGAGGGCCTGCAGCTCTATCTGACTGAATTTACTCAGACCCTGATGCAGGTTAGACTGTTTATACTATGCATGGCTTGTTGATGAGCATTACTGTGTATATATATATATATATATATATATATATATATCATTGTCTCTCACTGTCACCTGATGCTCTGCAGTCTCTCCTACTATCTCCCTCCCCTATATTGTCTGCCTACCAGTGCACCTTTGACTTACAAGCTAGGGGCAGCATACCAGCGCACTCCAGTTTTACATTATCGGTAGCATACCAGTGCACCCAGGGCATACACACTACGTGCAGCATGCCAGTTCACCCTGGTCATACACACTGTTGGCAGCATTCCAGTGCACCTGGATCACACAAACTAAGGGGGGCAGCATACCTGTGTGCCCTAGTCACAAACTCTGGGATCAGCATGCCAGTGCACTCTGGTCATACACACTTAAATCATCATGTCAGTGAATCCTGGTCATACAGACTAGGGTTAGCATGCTAGGACACTGGGGTCATATACACTATGGTTAGCAGGCTTGAGGGGGTGGGCAAGCCCCAGAGATATCTATGTATGGAGCCCCAAGATTTATGTTGCCAGTTCTGTGCACACACACATATATGGAGCACTATGGTGTGGCGTAACATGTACAAGGACTACTAGTGTGATCTTACGTTTATAAGGAGCTCTACTGTGTGGTGTAACATGTATAAGGGGCTCTACTGTGTGGCATAATGTATATTAGGAGTACTAATGTGCAGCATAAAATGTATAAGGAGCAAAGGCGTATCTACTATAGGTGCAGGGGGTGCAGCTGCTATGGGGCCCAGAGCTGAGAAGGGCCCACTTTGCCTGTGAAAGTATCATGTGCTATACACATTTTTCAGCATTAGTTGATAAATAGGGGCCCTTACAAATTTTTGCTATGGGGCCCACATGTATCTCGTTACGCCACTGACAAGGAGCTCTACTGTGTAGCATAAAATGCATAAGAAGCTCTACTGTGTGGTGTAATGTGTTTAAGAACTCTAGTGTGTGGCATAAAGTGTACAAGGAGTACTACTGTGTGGTGTAATGTGTTTAGGGAGAACTGTGTTTAGGGAGCATAATGTTAAAAGGAGCACGATTGTGTGCTGTAACGTGTATAAGGAGTATTACAGTGTGGCATAAGGTGCTTAAGGAGTACTACTGTGTGGTGTAAGGTGTATAAGGAGTATTACAGTATGGCATAAGGTACTTAAGAAATTCTACTGTGTGGCATAAGGTGTATAAGGAGTACTGTGGCGTAATGTGTTTAAGAAGTATAATGTGTAATGTGTTTAAGGTGTAATAGGAGTAATACTGTGTGGTGTACATGAAGTAAGGATGTTAGGGAATTAAATAGGCTTGGTGCAGCAGTTTGGGTTAATCATGTATTAGGGTGTAAGAGTTTGGGTTAGGTTATTACAGATACAGTAGGTTATTAGAGTTGGTGTAGTGGCTTGAGTTAGGGTATTATGGTTAGATTAGGAGTTTGGGTTAGGGTATTATAGATAGGGTATTAGGGTTATTGTAGCAGTTTGGGTTAGGGTTAGTAAAGGGGTTTGGGCTAGGGTTTTTGGTAAAATATTGTGCTATGGTTTATTTGAGGAGGCCTCAAACCGGTATCTTACCTAGAGCCCCATGAGGTCTAAATTTAATTCTGAGTATTCACTACCACCCCCCCATCTCCCCCCCTCCCCATGTATTAGAAATATATCAACCTGACCCCTGTGTTACGAGTAATATCATTTTAAAGAATCTAAATTGTATATGTAATGTCTTAATGTCTCAAGATGTATTATTGTATTGCAAAAGGAGATAAAAAATGTTCTATAATAATTAAAGCCTACATTTCAGAGCACAAAGTAAGAACTGTTAACGCCTTCAAATCTTAAATAATATAGCATACTGTATCTTCTGTGTGTGTGTATATATGTAACCCACCTATGTTCCCCTCTTTTAGTGGTACCCATTGAAATCAGAGCTTTTATTTCAGTTTGACCAGAGTGGTTTATGAGATACAGTAGAGTACAATGCTCCTTGCAGGTAGCTTCCTTTCCTCTATTTCCATCAGAGCACAAGTAATAAGATAAATAAATGAAAGTAGAAAGGCAGTGTTACTGTTTGTTATAACATTAAACTTTAATATGCATGTGTTCTAAGTGACATCATTTCCAAATGAATTGTATGCACTGAAGACACACGTCAGACAATTGTACTCTAGGGAAAGACATTCTCTATGGTATGGAGGTATGGATTTAGGGGACAGGTCGCCCCCAGGCACATTATTGGCTGCTTCCTTGTCATGTCACTGCCCTCTTAATTTCGGCTCCAGTGCAGATGCTATAGCAGCCCCGATCTCACCCTACTACCACCTCCGGGGCCTCAATTTGCTGCCCTTTTTCTCACTTAATTCATTTGCAAAATAAAGTATTTGTTGTAATTAAAAAAAAAAAAAAAACCTCTGACCTCCCACCAAGTGCTGTCCCTAGGCATGTGCTTCACATGCCTAGTAGGAAATCCACCACTGGGTATCTATCCATCTTATATGAGGCCAACACTGCCTGGACCTCACCTCATTGAGGGGAATTCAGGTGTTTTGCACCCGGGGCCACTATATAGTGCTCGGCAGAGCAATTCAAATATTGCTCCATTAGGACACGCACAGCCGCTGTCGCTGACATTACATTATATTGTTACGTCGTTTTGACGGTATAGTAACTACTTAAGAAAGAAAAACCCTACTGCCAAACTGCATTTCATTTGTATCAGTTTGTTTATTATGATGCTTTCATTAAAATGTTACTCATTGGAAAATTATTCTCCAATTGCTCGTTAGTGAAATCAGTGAAGACTCCAAGAGACCAGGGCTTTGCAGGACACCCCTCCATTCTCTGATGGTTACTGTATCTCATCTTATTACAGCAATCTCCTAAATGTGAGCAGTAGTGAATGGGTTAAAGTAGCATCCAACTTTTTGATGATAGTTCACTATAAACAATGCATATTTTATACTGTTCGGATTGCTTTTTTAATTTAGTTTTTATTAAATATCTGTCTACCCTTAACTAGTAAGATTCCACTATTGTGTATAGAAATCTAGATATATATACTTAGATGTAAAGAAGGCATTACCGAACTAGTATTGCCTAGTGTTCGGATTGCTCTTATCCACTCTTCCCTTTGCAACCACTGTAAGTATCCCCCTGACATCACCAGCTGTGGCATCCTTAGAACATGTTTTAAAATTAGCTTTGATGCATGGATAATTGACGATCCACTCGCTGACATTTTTCCTCTCTCTCTCTCCTCTCCAGGTATTTTTCCCTCTGCGTATCATTGTTCAATCGCAGCTTTTGTCATTCCCTACGGGCTGCGAGGAGGGCGAAAAATAAAGGCAGAGACTTGACAACGTGTGCATATGAGGAATAGGGGGCAGGCAGGAAAGATGAGAGGCAGAAACATGCTGTGAGCAGTGTGAGGGAGAGCAGGCATGTACGCTATGAGAGAGGAGCAGCAGAAGATTGGGAGTGACAAGCTCCCAGGAAGCTACTGCTATATATATTTGGACTTTCCCAGGTTGAAACTTGAAAGAGCACCAGGCAGCACCCAGAACGCTGGTAACCCTGGAGACACCGGTGAGTAGTATAGCGGATTCTTGTTTTGTAAGTTATTAACCCCTACTAATGACAGTTCTGCCACAAACCACCAAGTAATGCATCCCTGACTCTGGTGCTGAAGGCTAGTCGGTACCCATAGCACAAGGGTATGGCAGTGACAGTAACAATGTCCTAGCCTGCTATCTCTGTCTCTGACATCATCCCTTCAATGTCACGGATAGTTATGTCCCTATCCGCTGCTTAGAACGTTTCATTGTATAGTTTTCATACAATAGCCTACATCATGATAAATAATCCCACGAGTGGATCTTCAGGCTGACGCCTACATTACAATGAAAAGCTCTCAGACATGGTATAGGGCAGAAGAACACCACTGGATTTCCAGGAAAGCACAATTCCCAATACAGATATGACCTAATGCTAGCAGCTAATTAAGCAGAAAAGGGAGGTTGTATGGTCTTTTTTCTGACTGAATGCTAATAGAAAGTGTTTTGATGCAACATAATGCAGATCTATATCTATACCAAGCTGTTAAGCCATCATTGTGGGGTTTTTATTTGTTTGGTTGTTTTTTTTTTTTGTCGTATTCTACTACAACTACTGTTCTCAATATAAATCCATAATTTGCATGTGTTTATGGCATTGGATCCCATCAAAGGTGGTTGGGATAAACATAGGGAGGAAATATAGACAGCCGGCTTTCCTGAATAAAGACCTTGGATTAAATATGGACTGATGTTTTAAGTTGGTCGGATAAAAGCAGATTAGATGAGTCTAAGCTGTTCTGATCTGCAATCAATGTCTCTGTGTGACTGACTGTCATAACACTCACCCTCTGTTGTGACATATTACGGAGCAGTTGCTATATCATATGAGGTTAGCACTATCATAAGGTTCCGGTGTGGAAGTTTCTAGAGTTTTTTTCTGCGGAATACAGAATATTCCGTTGCTTGGCACTGATAATGTTATGGGTTCAGCAGAACTAGATATTTATGGTAATGTTTTCTGCGTTCATACTGTAACTCCTGCAGAGGTTCCCCGGAGATCACTGATTATATAATTTGTGAGTGGATTTTCATATCCAAATTAACCCTTATGTTGTTGCTCTGCTCACAAAGTTAATCTAGTGAGTCTTTCATTGAGAACTCATGAGTAAAATGCCAATATAATTTGAGCATTAATATGACTAAAGAAATAGGATCAATTGCAGACATAGATGTGACTGGGTCTCATGATGACTAGCCCTGGTCTTGTCCAGTATTATAACTGTGAAAAACTTTCTGGTAAAAGTTTATTGCTACTTTCCTAGGGCCCTCAGCTCTGATAGCGTAATTTCTATGACTGAATAGCTGAAGCATATATTCTGCTCTCCTTAACCTACTTTTTATTTATCAGTATACAAGCACCTTAGCCATTAAGTCATTTACAACACAGAACTTTTTTTGCATTAACATAGTGAATACTAAAAAGTTATTCTTGGGTAGAGTAAGTGATGGTCACATGAATAATATGTGTTTTTGCTTCCCTGGGACCACCACTGTTGTATTTAGTAATTACTTAAAGCCAGGATCCTCCTGCATTCTGCAGGAGACTCCCTGAAATATCAGCAATCTCCCTCTCTCCCTCATTAGTCTAACAATCTCCCTCATTTCACCTAGTCCACGTTACACGGTTACATTTTTTGGTGAAAAAGGAATGAGAGATAGACACATTTACATTGAATCATCAGCACCATTTCCCAGCACTATACCAAGTATACCTTGTAGTAGCTCTTACCAACTGCTTTGGAGCTCATCCACATTTGGATATGTCATTTTAAAAGATTCCTCTCAGATGTAGCAGTACACACCCATGCTTCTGGGTGTCACACTCACAATCTCTCCATATATTGAACTAGACACGCCCTTTGGGTGGAGCATGATACGCCCCTTCAATGGGTGCTTTGCAAAATTCTATTACCAACTATAATCTCCCTGAAACTAGTTTTCAAAAGTAGGCAAGTATGAGTAGGGGAGATCTGTTACACCGACTATAAGACTGTCAGACTCTTTCCTGGATCTCATGTGAATATGTCAACATGCTTGTAACTTGGAAGCTCAGTATTGTTTAAGAAGCACTCTGCTGTGCCCTATAAAACCAACCCTAATATCTTCAGTTACTAATAAATGTGCAACCAACTCACAATTACAATTGTATCTAATGTCTTTGTGTTGATAAACAGCAAGCTTTTAGACAAATATAAATGTTATCAATAGCACTTTAAGGTTTAGCAGGTCACACATTCTGTAATATCGCAGTATACGCTGGACAAGGAGGCAGTTATTACAACATGAGGGCACCAAAACAGATTGCAATGGCTGATAATGATCCTGCTTACAGTATTTAGACAAACACGTTGTAAAATAGAATTCTCAGTTTGTGTGAACAGCTATTTTTTATACTTCAATAACAAGGCGCAGTGACATCAGATCAGCCCAAGCCGCAAATGATCGCCCTCCATGACTACAACACATTAACTTATATTTTAGCTTTAATGAATCTTTAAAGGCCCCCTTCCACTAGGGCGAAGTATCGCATGGGGTACCTTTCATGTGATACCCGCCAACTACTTCAGTCTCTTAATGTTACTGAAGTGATTTTCATTGAATGGAGTGGACCAAATGTAATAAAGACTTTTAATAAATCGTTTTGGACGGCAACACTCGTACTTCACTGGATTAGGACGTTTTAATCGATTAATACTGTACAGGTTATTTTCCTCTATTTTAGAGGTATTTACCAACCGATTACTGTTTTTATTTATCTATTGTTGTTCTCCACCTTCAGGGAACGGGATGCAGTCAATTTACCTACAATCAAGATAACGACAGTCAAAATACCGACAACCATCGACCGATGGTCAATATACCGACGCGGTCAAAATACCGACATTTAAAATGTTGACACGGTCAAAATACCGACATATGGAATGTAGACAGGTCAAAAAGTCAACATGAGTTTTTCATTGAAACCGACTTGTACATACTTTACCATCCCAGTGGACACGGCGGGGAAATATAATAGTGTGCCGTGTGCAGCGAGGCACCGTGCCCGGAGCACGGGGTTCATGTCGACCTATGTCAACATATAGACCCCAAAAAATATGAAAAACATGTGTCTAATTTTTGACCTGTCTATATTTTAAATGTAGGTATTTTGACTGTTGGACAATTGCTGTCGGTATTTTGACCGTCAGGATTTTAATTGTAGGTAAATCATACCGAACCCCAGGGAACATTAGAGAATAGGCTGCCTATTTATCACTAGTTTGTTACACTCTAATCTGACAGAGGGCATTGTTTTACTGTAATATATATATATATATATATATATATATATATATATATATATATATATATATATATATATATATATATATATATAAAATATTTGTCCCTTAGCAAAAACCATGAGAATGAGCTATGGTTCTGCACTGTTAGAGGAGGACCCTGCAGTCCTGCAAGTAACCAAATAAAAGCTCATGTTGTCAGAATGGATGTTTGTGTAGATGTAACCGTATTAGGTAACTAGATGCAGGCTAGCATTATTAGTTCCTGTGTCTTTCTAGGTCATGCAATAGTTGTTGAATCTAGGTCCTAATCGTACTGCAATGTGATTTTGATCTAGAGACCACATCAGCAATGATACACGTGACTAATGCGCAGCAGTCCACCCAAGGGCTTTAAGCAATAGTGAAGTGACCTGGATTTAAGTCTCCTTTACTATATCTTTCACTTCTCCTTTAACCCTATCAATACAAGAAACGTCTGTTCTGCTCAATAACATCAGATACTCTTTTACGTACACGCAAAGCCTCATGTTGTGTAAATAGTCATTCATAATGTCAGTATAATAACTATAATTTCCCCCCTAGGTATACTCCTGCTAAGTCTTAATATTTGTGTGTATTTTTTTGCAAGGCCCAGTTCCTGTTCTTTCATGCTGTCCTTGTTGTACCACATGGTAAGTTCATGTGGGCGTTGGTTGCTAAGTAACCAGAACTCATCAAGCTGAGTGCTAACGAATTGGTAGATAGGTGCGATACTTGTGATGCTGAGATTAACCCCCTGTTTTCCTAATATCTCCTGTATTGGAAATGTCATTTAAAAGCTAATCTGCACTGCTATAAGTGTTTCCAAGTAGGTAAAGCAAGTCCTGAATTTCTTTGAGATTTCGGATCATTTAAGTGTATGCAATTCTCTGAGCGAATGCAGTAATGCAGAAAAAGTGAATTCTTGTCCTCGTTCAGGAAGAACATTTGGGGGGGGGGGGTTGTTATTATTTAGCTGTAACTCGAGGTTCCCAACCACAGTATAACAGTCCAGAATTTAAGAACAGACATACTTGGACACAGGCGACATATTAGTAGTACCTGCCTGAGTTATCTGTGTCAGAATGTTAGTGTACCATGAGGTCCAAGGTTCTGAAACACTTATCTAATTACTCCATGGACGGCATGTACATGTATATGTACATATTCGGACTCATACAGGGGAGCGTGTCAGCAGAAGTTCCACACAGCGTGCTTGAAACTAAATGAGTGGTACGTTGGGACCATTGATGCCTACTGTACTGTGCTGAGTAGTATAAGCTGTGTCAGAAAATCACTGGGAAATCTTGCAGACACAGTTCATTTTAGACTGACCTACAGGTCATACAAGTGTTTATAAACATCAATGCTGCAGAGGCTTAAGGAGCAATTACTTCAATGGCTGCAATATTTTACAGCATTTGCAATTCACCATGAGCAACTGCCTTTTTGCTCGCTGCCACTACATTTTCTGGAGAATCATTTGCTCTCCCAGATCTCCATCCACTTTAAATCACACGGCATTGCACAGTGTAGGGCAGCAGCACCTGACACTTAGACCTTCGCTCTGAGATGACCTGGAAGGAAGGTCCCAAAAGTAGGCAAGTGTGAGCTAGGTGCGGGTCTAGACTTTTTCTTTGAGAGTGAGAGAAGTGGAGGGTGGTTTAGTTTATCAAATGTCCTGTATTATGATCATTACAAAACACATCTATATGATAATACAACATTGAAATCCCCTTCCTGCTCCCTCCCTCCCAACTTAGCTCCAGCTGTTCATTTAATAGCCATGCTCTCTGAGCCAAGAGCCGAAATTGGTACTGGATGGGTTGGGGGAGATCATGCCTTGCATGCACCCCCGTTAGATCTGAATAAGGTTATATATTCCTGGTCTCTGATCTAAATCTGCAACTTGAACTGCAGTTGGTAACATTCCCTTAGCTCTCAAAAGAAATGTTTTACATGTTGTGGGCAAGACTTCACAGAGACATATACTTCTGTGCAGCATAACAACTCTTGTTCCCCACATAAGAATATAAATGAGCATACTAGTATACCACATGAATATGAACCCATAACAGTGCTAGTAAATAAGATTAAATGACAGTTTAATATGTAATGGCCTTTACGGTATCCGGATGTCTCACAGACAATGTCTAGGTTGACAGTCAATAAGTCACCACCAAAAGGTTGACATGTACTAAGTCGACAATGATAAAAAGGTTGACATGCACAAGGTTGACATTGATAAGAGGTCAACACATGAAAAAGGTTGACATGGGTTTTACATTATTCTTTCCCTTTTTTTTTGTAATTTGTTTTCAGGCTTTGCCAGCTACGTGTTCCTGAAACATAGGGGTTATTTTGGTTCACTCTTTCTGACAAAGTCCTTAGATGGACAAAACCATGTGCACTGCAGGGGGGCGGGGTGCAAATGTAACTTGTGCAGAGACAGTTAGATTTAGGCGGGGTTTTATTTCAAAGTGAGGTCTATTTTGCAGTGTAAAAATAAAGCAGTCAGTATTTTCCCTGCACAGAAACAAAATAACTCACCCAAATCTAATTCTCTCTGCACATGTTACATCTGCCCCACCTGCATTGCACATGGTTTTGTCCATTTAAGAAGGAATTTGTCAGAAAGAGTGAACCAAAATAACCCCCATAGAGAGCTAAGTGAGCCATGTAAGGGTACATAGTACACTGTTTGGGGGTCCACGTACTCAGGTGTTGAATTTAAAAAAAAAAAAACCTTTTCCTAGTGCATGTCTACCTTTTGTCAGTGTTGACCAAGTGCATATGTTTGAGGAGTTGTTTGTATTGCACTCTACCTGTTGTGGGGAAAAAATGGGAATGGGACTGAGAGGGGTGCGGGGTTCGGGGGTTGGTGCAGCTCGTTCTGGGGTCTTCCAGATCCATTTTCTGTTTGTTTAGGAGATGGAGGAAGAGCGCACTTAGGAAAATGGGGAATTGTGTATATCTAACTGTTTGTCAATGTCAGCCTTTTGTGAGCACTGACCTAGTGCATGGTGTTTACCTGATGAATGTTGATCTAGACATTGTCTGTGAGATGATCCACACTCTGCGTTTACCATCCTGTGCCATGCATCGGCATTCACCTGTTTTAACCAGTGCTTACATGTGGTCCGAGGATGGGGACTGTCAATGGAGGGGTTGGGATCGTTTGGACTACAGCAAGCTGGTCGACAGTCATTAGGTTGACACCGTTAGGTCAACATGGGGAAAGGTCGACATGGGACAAGGTGGACATGGGACAATATCGACATGGGTCTAGGTCAACATGGGTTTAAAATGCCCAAAAAACACTGGCCGTTCCCATGAATCGAGCCCCATTCCCAACGCTGTCCGCCCCTGGCCCACCACGATGGTTGCGTATGGTTCGGCGACTATGCACGTTACCAAAGACATTGACAACAGAGAGCTGCACATGTGCATAATAGAGCATTTACATTTGCAGTCCCCAAAGAATCAGGATGGGGCCAAACTCGCTATATAGCGTGTAAACAAGAATTACCACCTTGATCTGCCTCCACTGATGGACCTTGAGGGACATCATCCTAAGTTCATTCTTCTACATTGCCTTGGATGTTTATTTTTCTGTTTCTCTGTTGGTACTTATTTGTACATCATAATCCACACCTCAAGATCCTTTATCTATCTCAAGCTGTGTACACATGCATCGATGTTTGGCTATTTTCGTTTCGATTTTGCTTATAGAAGAAAATCAAATCCACATCGAATGGTTTTTAGAACACTTTAGATCTGCATTCAATTTGATGCGTGCTCCCGTTTTCTCAAAATCGAACAGAAAAATCTAAGCAAAGGAAATATCGAATTTGATCCACTAAATCGAATGTGTACAATGTACCATGAATGTAAATCAAATTTGATATTGAATTCGATATCTAATACAAAAGTACAGATCTAATGCCAAATTGAATGGCAAGATCTAATACTATATGTAATAGAAAATCGAATTTAACATCAAATCTATAGCAAAATGAAGTGTGTGTACATAGCTTAAAGCCCTGTACACATGCATAGATTTTTCCCTATTTTCAATTCGATTTTGCTTATAAAAGCAAAATCAAATCGAATCCTAAACAAAATCGAATGGTTTTTGTGTCACTTTCGATCTGCATTCGATTCGATGCGCGCTCCCGTTTTCACAAAATCGAACAGAAAAACTACTGTGCAGCCAAGGAAATATCGAATTCGATCTAGTAAATCGAATGTGTACACTGTACCATGAATGTATATCGAATTCGATATCGAATTTGATATCTAATGCAAAAGTACAGATCTAATGCCAAATCGAATGGGAAGATCTCATGCCAGATCTAATAGAAAATCAAATCTAACATAGAATCTAAAGCAAATCGATGTGTGTGTACGGGCCTTGAGTCCTATGCCTCCCTCCTCACATACGATTCTCTGTTCACTTCATTCTGTACATTTCAAGTACTGTTACAAAAAATAACAGTGGCAAATTTGAGAAGGCACAGAACAAGTATATTGTCCCATGCCATCACATAACTAGAAATGTACGATAAGTAGTTACATAACAGTAATTTCCGCACGGGCAGCTGTGCGCACCTGAATAGAACAACACTTGAGTTGCTCTGTCCTAATCCCTTGAATTCCTCCCTTAGAGGTGAGGAAGGGGGTTAGCTGTAGATATTAGCTACTGGCTATTAAACTGCTGCACACACTACAGAAATCATTAGATGCTTATGTGATGTGAATGGATTTGCAAAAATTTGGAAGACTGAATGCCATTCGTAACCTTGCACATGGGTGGGATTTCACTGTGGTGGGGTGGTGGCTAAATGATCATTGGGCCCTGAAGATTAGCAGCCCAGAGTTTAGGTCTGAATTAGGCCCAGATATCTGTTGCGATCCGTCCATTTGTAAAACCCCACTGGCACTAGGTATGCATAATTGTACCCCGGGTCCCCAATTGTCAGGGGGCCCCTTATCCAGGGCATACTGACATCATTAGCTGTCCCTCTTATGCAGCAGCAGAAACAGGCAGCCAGAATGTGAGCAGAACAGCATGTAGTGCAGGCAGAGATACAGAGCTCGATTTTGGTTGACTTGTGTTTGCACTCTGCGCACGCGTATATTGTCATGTAAAAATGGTGGGTGCGCACAGAAAAATGCTGGGTTTCCCCATGCGAACGCAGGTGGGCAGCTGACGTCACATGATGTCAGCCACCCCCGCCCTGTTCTGGGACCCGGACATGGCAAATATAGGTCAGTCAATATTAATTTATATTTGCGATCAAGGGAAGAAAAATTATTTGATGGTCGGCGACCATTGAATGATTTCACCCCTGTACGCTCCCCTGTGAATTGATGTTTAGGCTAAACATCTATTTGCAATGCAGTGGGAAAATTCATATGTATAAGACACTGGTCTTTTCCCTAGGGGGGGCGGATTTGTGTATAACGCTGGGTGGGAACTTTGTGTGTATGACACTGATCCTTTACCTAGGGGGGGGGGGGCGGGTTTGTGTATAACGCTGGGCGGGAGCGTTATACACACAGGAGATGAGTGACAGATCTGGCTAAATATATGAGATTGATAAATGGGCACCTAAGCCATTGATCATTTAACCCTACTTTTCAAATTCTTTAGAACTACTGACATATGATCGCATATTTTCTTTCTGTTATTATATACTGCCCCGAGAAAGAAAAATCCTTGCCGAATATGTAATGAATGGCTTATTTCGCACTTGAAATCCCTCAGTAATGATAATAACAGTGTAGGGCAAAATTCCAGTTTATCTGAGTTTTCGTCTCACTCGCCAACAATCATTTATTTGCTGTAAACACGTTTCAGCCATAACCCTTTTGATGATCATAGACTTTACCATTAGCATATAATAATAAACACTAGCTTTTATCACTGAGCAAACAAATGAATGTTGTTTCTACTCTGTCAAAAAAGAACAGCCTTCTGAAGTGACAGCAGAGTAGTAACAGCAGAGAATGGGAACCGCAGACTGTCATAAGAGATGCACTTCAGCATCTGTCAGAACAACAATGTTTGCAGGGCTTCCTTTGTGCCTAGAAATTCACAATGTAGTAAGCAACTGGTCCGCATGGTCTTTTCTTACTCAAGGGCCTAGATCAGTGGAGTAACTATAGTCCTGCAGACCCTGCAATGGCGGGAAGGCGCTGAGTAGGTGAGGGCGCTGGGGGTATGTGGGGCTATTGCTGCGCAGCACTGCCAGTGGTACCTGCTTACCTCCCACCCCGCCCTGCTCGCCGCCATCGTCGGGACCCGGAGATCTACTTTTCTGAGCCGTCCCGGTGCTGCTAGTGTCCTCTTCTGCTCTGCCTTAATGAAAAATGAAAAAAAAAACGATAAATAAAATCACAGCATCTGGGAAAAGAAGCCAAATATATATGTGTATACAATGTATCAAAAGATCATATATCAAAAAATCTAGATGGTTGCCTGTTGACACACCGTGAAGTTGAAACCATATGTGGCTAAATATAACAATAAAATTTGATCTATTCAGTAGAAATTTATTAAAATTTTACACATATATGGAATATTTTGATCCAATCAAATAGGATCAAAAAATGGAACAATAAAACATACACATAAGACAAAGATCACAAAGAGAATATAGCAGTAACAATTATGTCCTTGCAAGGATTATTATTAGCACTTTGGCGCCAGCGTCCCGGCAATGGTGGTAAAAAGCAAAGAGAAAAAACAAAAATAAGATAAAAGTGAAAATGTATAAAAGAAACAATGTTCTCAAAGTCCCTTTTGTAAGGGTGCACTCACCGCACTCTGCTTGGAACAATTTAGATTAGTGGGAAAGTCCTCCTGAGTCCATGGGTATTTGTAGGGGATTATGCTCACTGATAGGGTAATTTCGAACTGCCTCAGAGTTGATGAAATAAACAGCCTGTAGGGTAATGATGGTGTTGGTAACCCTTCAGGTGCTTCCACCGCTGAATGCGGGAGCACCTGGAGTAGTATATCCGGCTGGGAATATAGAGGCACTTTAGGTCCAAAAAACCTCGTTCAGTGTAGAAATGTCTGCTGAGGGTAGAATGGACAAGTCCGTTCACAAGCCCAGCTATCTATATTCGATAGTTGCACAGTCAGGCTGCTATATCTGCATACGGTTAAACAGGATCTTATTGGCTATCAGCTGTCACATGATTTAGAGTCAAAACATGTGACACCCGATAGCCAATAAGAAAATCCAGGTAAATCCGAACCTGCACATCTCTAATTAAAATTATGTGCAAACATGCATTTCCAATCCCCATTATTTAGCAAAAGATGAAGGGCCTAATTCAGCAGTGATCGTTCCCCAGCGTATTTGCACCGGGACCGTGCAGAAGTAAAACAGAGATAGCACTGGTATGCTCACTACACCATGTCCATCAAGGCTGTATCATTCAGCATGGTCTCCAGAGGGTGACGGCCTAAACAGATTTGCTGGTGGATCAAATCACATTGACAAGGGCATGTGGACTAGGAAAACAGTCGTAGGGGGCTCCGTGTGGCCAGTTTCTTGCTTACTAAACTATAAGTGGCAGACCTGTCGTTACCTGTTCAAGTAAGGATGGTACAGGTGTTGAATCACCCTGCTATGATCCTGAGCACGTTGGGGCATGCTGAAGTGGCAAAAAAATAAAAAATAAAAACAGGGCCAGTGACATAGGGCACACAAGTGATCAGGAACGCAGCAGTATATGTATGGCCATCAGTTTTAAACTGGGGTCTAGCATACAGTACTAAACTAGTGCATGAGTCAAATGGAACATGTGGCTGGATGTGTAGAAGTTGAGCCCCATACACACTAGACCAGCGGTGGTCAACCTATGGCTCTTGAGCCACATGCAGCTCTTTCTTTATTCAAATGCGGCTCCCATCATTGACAGCCTCTGAGTATCCTGCCTTGTGAGTAGTGTACCAGAAAGTGGGGGTTATTCAGACCTGATCACACCTTGGGCAAATATTGATGGACTGCACATGCAGACATGCACAAGGCCATTCTGCGATGCATACACAAGGTTACCCAGTGTTAAAATCCAGAGACTTTTTTAATTGAAAGCCATTCGCAAGTTGATTGACAGGAAGCCGGCGTTTGTAGGTCATTTCCTGAGAGTATCAGGGAAAACTCAGGCATGCTCAAGCGTTTTTCGAGGAGGGTTTGTGACATCAGCTCCGGCCACTATCAGCCAGTTTCTATCGCAGCAGCAGCCGAGTAAGTCCTGCATAGACTGCACACACTGGGGAAATCATTCAATGGTGAGTGGTTCTGAATGGATTTGCAGATAATCAGAGGGCTGGATTTCCCTCTGGCTTGGTGGTGATTACCTGATCGCAGGGCGCTACAAATTAGCAGTCCAGTGATCAGGTCTGAATAACCCCCAGTGTGCTGACTAGTGCAACATCTCTCCCTTCCAGTGTGTCATAAAACTAGCAGCCGTGAAAGTCAGCGCATACTTACCTACCCTACCGGAGTGGCCTGGAGGGTCTCAAAAATCCGGTCCCCCTTCTGACCCCCACACCCACTCCCTCAAATACCGGCATTCCCGCCTCTTTGGGGAGGGGACAGAGCTAAAATAAGGCAAATCGTGTCATTTAGTATCACTCCCTCTACGAAGAGCAATGAGAGTCGTAAAGGCTGCAGAGAGTCATAAGGGGACTCATAAGTTAGGCATGTTTGAGTCAGCAAGTCACGGCATGCAGCCATCTCCCATTTATAGCTTTTGTCCACCTGCCAGCTGGACCACGTATTAAGTTGGTCCCATTGGCTAGTTCCCTTTTTAAGAGGCTTCTGGGCATCCTAAAACTTATAACACTGCAGTGATTTCTGACTACAGGATACACTGGAGGGCTGCATTGACAATATTAAAAGCTGCTGCAGTGTCAAAATGGGCTGCTGGAATGACACATGAAGTTGGTCTGGTGCAGGAGCGGACATTTATAATGTGAATCTGCCCTTTTCAATGTATTTTTTTGTTGGATTTGGCCTTTTCAATGCCTTTTTCTCTGACTGGTTTGCCATGCCTGCACTAGATGATCATTGGCAATTACATACACACTTTCCAGGGTTATTGCGCATGAACGAGCATCAACACGGGAATTTGTTCAATGTGAAATTTCCTGGGTTGAACGTCCCTGGTCGCGATCAGGGTTGAACAAGGGATTGACCTGGGATGCAGTGCTGTGTAAACGTGCCCTACCCGGGATTCTGTACATGGGACTGTAAAAATGCCTCTGAATTGAGCTTTCTTGAGCTTGAGCCCAAGAAAACTCAAATCAGAGGCATTTTTAAGATGCATACCCTCCAACTGTACCGATTTAGCCAGTACAGTACTGTACAGTACTGTTTCTTTCACGGTCTTTACTGAATAAAAATGGATGTACCAATTGTACCGGGTTTCTGCCAGAGGCAATGGAGTCGCCACTTTGCCATTGTCTCCGGAATCCAGCTCCATGTGTTTGGGGTCGAAGTGAGGAGGAGCGGAGCTTAACAGCAAGCGCTGTTTCTCCCGCTCTGTGACGCTTACTGTAGGTTCCTGTGCTCTAGTTTCTGGTCGCGGACATGATTTATCATCCGTCCGCAACCACAAAGAATCTGGGTGACCGTGACGCTGCCTGTGAGGGCTCTAGTTCTGGTCACGGACATGACATGTCATCCGTTCACGACCACAGAGGGGCCAGGTGGCGGCAACCTTCCTCCAGAATGAGTACATAAGATGCAGTGTACAACGCAGCTAGGTGAAACACCTTTCTCCTCCAGACATCCACTGGCAAGCAGTGGTGAATGAGGAGGTGCCAAGAGGCATCTTGGAAAAATGCCCAGTACACATTTGGAAAGGGGGTGTGACCCCCCCAGAGCTCGGGAAAGCAGAAGAGACAGGCAGCATGGCGCCCTGGACGAATAAAGAGATCAGAGAGCTGCTCAGCATAAGGGGGAGGAGGAAATAATGAGACTGATAACAGGCACAGTGGTATTGTTTATAAGCAAACTAAACAAAGTTTAATTAACCAAACATGATGTTGTGATGACTTTTCTAATACTCAAGTTTTCTAATAATGATGAAAGGGTTATGACTACTATTGAAACAATGCTGCAAGGTATTTCTATTGTGACCTCATCATTGTGAGCAAGAAAAACGTCCTTTTCTAATGACATACACATGTATTTGCGGGATTTTCCAGGATCATTGTAAACGGGGCTGTCCGGGGTCGATCCCAGGTCTGAGTGCAGTGTGAAAGGAGACATTCCCACCTCCCCACCTATACTTTGAGAATCAGCAGCATTGTCTGTGGTAATTCACAATGTTAACGTTTGTTTTGAACCCATGCTATATCTGATTCCTCTTTGAAGGCAACCCCAATACACTTGGTGACCTACGACCAGCAATGTTACTTACTGTTAACTTTAATTCTCTTCTTCGACTGTCCCATAGCTCTTGCTGTAGCGAGAAGGCAGGGCATGCAGCCGCAGAGCGCAGGAGCAGATGGCATGGGGTGCCTCGCATGTGCAATAAGTTAAGCTGTCCATCAGGGCTGTTTCTAGACAATTTGGCTCCCAGTGCAAACAGTTAAAAATGTCCCCCCCCTCCCCCGATAATTTGTCACAGAGCAAAAAAAAGGGTGTGTTCTAACAGGCGACAAAAGCCATGACATAGCTAGAAAAAAAAATCCTTCTACCCCCACTCTTGCAACATGCATGTCCAGACATTGGATACCACAGAAATGGTCGCTGCCATGCTTAAATTGGTTTTCTGAAGGCCTCGCAGTGACATAAAAACATGTAGACCCACACAGTGACCCAGAAGGCCTCACAAGCCGAAACAATGTCAGGCTACTTATATCAATATACACTGTTTAACAATAATGCCTATTACACACTATACCATGCGGCGTAAAGCCCATTACACATTATACCACACATTGTAATGTCCATTGCACATTATTCTGCACACCATAATCATACCTCCCAACCTTGGCAGCTCAGCAGGCCGTAGGAGCGCCGAAATTTTCGGAGGCGTGGTCTAATTTGGGGGCGTGTCCTATACTCGCGGCTCTCTCGCGAGGCCACGCCCCCATTTTGCCGCTATGGGGGCATGACCCAGAGGCTCTGTGAGCCTCTAGCCATGCCCCCAGCCACCTGGCTGCGGGAATAGACGCTGTGCGCATGCGCACAGCGTTTATTCCCCGCTGCTTAGCAGCTGACAGGGGGGACTCCCAACAGCTCCCCTCACCGCGGGACACTGCCGCCCGCGGGTGGGACAGCGGGACAGGCCCTGATAATCGGGACTGTTGGGAGGTATGCATAATGCATGATACACATTATACTGCACATGTAATGCCTATTACATATGCCCCACGCTGTAATGCCCATTACACATAATGCCATACACTATAGGTGTACAGGGCAGACGGGACGGAAAACAGCCGACTCGGTTTATGAGCGCTGAGCAGCTGCGGGCGGCCTGCACTGCACAAAGACACACACAGGGGAGACGCGGCACCCGGTGCATGGCACACAGAGGGAGATTCAGCGGGCAGCGGCCAGTCCACACACAGAGAGGTGGCCCGCAAAGTAGACGGCAGCAGGGGTGAAAGCTGATTACAGACAGGCTTTTCAGGGGCCCATTCTGAGAAGTGGAGGAGGTGAGGCGAATGCCATTGTGTGGAAAATTGACATTCAATTGTAATACTTATGATTTATGACCAACCTTGTGGCTAGCTGGTAATAATCATCCTGTAATGATGATGGGCCTATTTTTATGCGGAGGCCTGGAGCTGCAGCTCCATCAGCCCCCTTGTTAATCTGACACTGCTCAGATAAGCAACTTGTAAAGTTAAGTTAAAACAATAAAAACCCTTTATATAGTCCAAACTGCTTTATTCATGGATTAAAGCATTTATGAAGTGATTCAATTTTAAGTTTTAACCAGAATACAGGAGGTATAAGGGAATACACATGGGGAATCGTTCACTTCAAAAGGGGGGGGGGGGGATTATAAGCAAATGTTTCTGTATGGTTTATGGGGGTTTTAAGTCTGATAAATAGGAACCCAAGACCTACAGCAATTTTGCATACTCAATTGATGTGCTTTAAATTAAATAGCCAATAGATGGCGCCATAACTCCATTTCATCCAAAAAGAAACCCTGCTTATTTTTGCTATTTATAAGCATTTATTTATAAAGCATTGGACACGCATACTCTGCATTTACAGTTTGGTCCTGATTCAATGCGGGTCGCCGTGGCCGGCGAGGGGGTTAAACAGTGAGGATCACAGAAAACCAGTAATTCTCGCTGTTTAACCCCCTCGTCGGCCGATCGCCCTATTCAACGTTCCAGGGAATCCTCACTGTCACAGGACAGCGAGGATTCCCCCTAACAGCGAAACCAGCGGCTAATGCATTGAATCAGCTGCATTTCACCGCGGGTTTCACTGCTTCAGCAGCAAAATACTCCGATTACCCCTTGCTCCAAAAACGGAGTGAGGGGGAATCGGCGTATTAGGGGGGTCAGTTAAATACTGTGGGGACAAGCGGTGACAGCAAACAGGCAGCCCTGCTCGCTGTCACTGCTCGCCCCTGGCATTGAATACTTGCCTTTGGATCAAAGACAATAATAAATCAAGAGAGGGTATTAATGCACAAAGAGGTGTGAGAACCCTTCTCTCTGTCTACAGACTACATGACAAATATATATGAATATATATATATATATATATATATATATATTCCCTGTTGTTAATACACTTCTTAAATAGGAGAAAGCAGTGGGAACAGGATGCAGGCAACGTCCTGGTGGTCAGAATCCCAGAATTCAATATACTGAAGCCGGCATCCTGACTGTCACCAGAAGACCAATGAAGGAACCTCGAAAGGATTAGGATGCCGGAATGACTGTATACGGCATTCTGATTGGTGAGAATGTGGGGCAAGTTAGGGTCATGCTGGTGATGGGGGTTTCAGGTTAAGATTGTAGTGGAGAGACTTAAGGCTAGGCTGCGGGGGGGGGGGGGGGGTATTATGGTTAGGCACTAGCAGGGAGGGGTAGGGTCCCGCTGCAGGTGAGGGAGGGTTAAAGATTAGGCACTTAAAAGGGGGGGGGGGGGGGGTTTGGATTGGGCTGCGGGCAAGGGGGGGGGTTACGTTTAGGCAGTGGTTCACAGGGCATTAGGCACTAGTGAGGAGGGTTAGTGTCAGGCTGCGATGAGGATGGTTAGGTATAAGAGGGAAGGATTAGGTGAGTTATGGAGCACCTGCCAGGATTCTCAATATTGGGATGATGGGATCGGTCTTTTTACCACTGATATCCTGAACAGCAGAGTTGGCCCTAGGAAATTGAATGACCTATGCAAAATGTTTGTTGGTGTCCCCTTGCAGATTATTCCAACACCAAGTTTAGTGTTGCCATTTGCTGTGGTCCTCTTCATTGCAGTGCATACCTCCCAACTGTCCCGCTACACGCAGGAACGTCCCAATTTTTGTGGACGTTCCCGCGTCCCTCCCGTGTCCGGAAATGTCCCGCTGCGGGGGGGGGGGGGGGGCAGTTGGGAGTTCCCCCCAATCTGACCGAATAGACACAGCGTCTATTCGCGGCCGAAAGGGGGTGTGGCTTAATTTGCATAAGCCGCACCCTCTTTTGCATAGACCATGTCCCCTTTCCGGGCACGCGAGTGTCCCTATTCTACTATTAAGAAAGTTGGGAGGTATGCAGTGGGTACTGCACCACAACTTCTTCTGCCACTGACCCAGCACTGCACCCGTCACCCAGCAGCACAGATCACAGCACCCATCACCCCTCACCCGGCCAGCACATTGCACCAGCACCCCTCACATATACATGCTGTGCTGAATTTAAACAAACATTTGCACAAGACCAAAACTTACACTCAACCACTCAAGGATCATAAAGAACACACTATATATATATATATATATATATATATATATATATATATATATAGTTTGGTGTGTGGACCCGGCACTCCCTCAGCTGTACAAACACCCTGGTGCCCTCTGGGACAAATTTGCAGACAGGTAGGAAACAAGCAGCGGCACTCAGACGGGATTTCAAAACGTGTATTAACACAAAAACAGCATATAAAAGAGTGGGGATATATCAATAAAATAGAAGGATAAATCAAAAAGAGAAAAAAAACTTATTTGAAAAAGCATGTTTGATCATAAAAGATATATAGACCTTATATGTAGTAAAAAAAATTGCAAGTATAAAAGAAAATGGCAAAAGGTAATTATTTAAAAATAATATTGCTTATCTTAGGCAGTGCGGTGAGAGAAAAGTGACCGAAGTTTTTCCAACATGTTTTGTCCATCCGGACTTCATCAGGGGTAAGGGACTACAATGACTGGAGCTAATCTTATACCTGGCACTAGTTCTTAAGTGCCGCCATTTTCTTTTATAGGATATTATATTTGTCTAAAAGCTTGATGTTTATCAACACCAAAGATATTAGATAAAATTGTAATTGTGAGTTGGTTGCATATTTATTAATAACTGAAGATATTAGGGTTGGTTTTATAGGGCACAGCAGAGTGCTTCTTAAACAATACTGAGCTTCCTCTAAATATTACTGTTCACCCATAAGTGTTTATAAAATTAGTAATAACAGATATTATGAATTCTGTGTTTACTTTTTCTGTATGTTTTATTTCTGTATACTCACATATCATATAAAAGCTGGTGAAAAGTAGCAGCTGGCTTCTTACATTGCGATTAAGAATTTTCAACATTGCTTATTTGCTTTTTCAGCATATTGCATACTTAATAACGGACCATCGTGTCTTAAGCTTATTCATGACCATGAAATACTAGTACATCACTTATTGTTTTCTACTCATTTTGTGTTTAAGATGCCAACACCCAGATGAGCCTCGTCTGTGTCGGAGACCCAGCATGGAAGTGCCACTTGCCAAAGACTTCCAATGGCAGACACTAGCACCTCTCTCCAGCCCTCGTGTGTACTGTTCTCTAGTAGACTCTGGAGGCCAAATCTTTGCAATAGGAGGATGTGATGATACAGGAAACCCAATGAATTCTTTTGAGGTTTTTTCCCCAGAAGTCAACCGGTGGACTAGCCTGGCACCCATGCCTTCTGCTAGAGCTGGGGTCGCAGTGGTCTCAGTTGGCAAGAGAATCATGGTTGTTGGAGGAGTGGGAGAAAACCAGACACCCCTCAAGGTGGTAGAAGTCTACAACATTGATGAGGGCAAGTGGAAGAAGAAGAGCTCCCTAAGAGAGCCAGCCATGGGAATATCAATCACTGTGAGAGGTATAAGTATACATTAGTAACCCCTGCTAGGAATGTAGAAACACTATAATGCTTACTATACTAGCTGCATTAGGATTTGCCCATGCGTCTTAACCATGGTTGCCGACTTTCTTGCTTGAGGGGCGGTCCACTGGTGGTTGCAGGGCAATGCGGGAGGGTTGCCCTCCTTTCCGGGGGGCCGGGAGGGTGACCCGATTTCCGGGACCCTCTCGGTCATTCCGGGAGGGTAGGTAACCCTGGTCTTAACTTCAAACTACACTTTGACAGGTACAGGTTCTCCATGATCATAAACAAGTGCATTTTGCATAACAAATTGAGTAGAAGTCTCATCATCAATCGCCACCTTTATCTTGTCAGAACACTACAATAAAAATACTTTAGTAAAGTAAGTTATCAGTGCACTATATCTTAAACCAGGCATGTCCAAACTGTGGCCCTCCACCTGTTGCTACACTACACATCCCAGCATGCCTTGCCATAGTTTTAGCTTTCTCTAATAGCAAAACTTTGGCAAGGCATGATGGGACTTGTAGTTTCACAACAGCTGGAGGGCCTTAGTTTGCACATGCCTGTCTTAAACAGTCCTATAAATCCACAACATGGGGCCTGATTCTGGTTCACTTTTAAAAGCAATTTCTCTCTCTAATGGACAAAACCATGTGCACTGCAGGTGGGGCAGATGTAACATGTGCAGAGAGAATTATATTTGGGTGTTTTTGTACTGCAAACTGATATCTATATTGCAGTGTAAGATTGAAGCAGCCAGTATTTACCCCACACAGAAACAAAATAACTCACCCAAATCTAACTCTCTTCGCACATGTTAGATCTGCCCCACCTGCAGTGCAGCATGGTTTTGCCCATTACAGAGAGAATTTGCTTTTGCAAGTGGATCAGAATCAGGCCCATAGATCCACTTGACACATGGCAAATAATCTAAAGAGATTTTCTTCCCTCTTTGCAGATTGCAGGGTGTATGCTGCTGGAGGAATGGGTTCAGATCTACGACCACATTGTTTCCTTCAGCAATTTGACATGTTAAAAGATATATGGGTCCATTTTGCCCCGATGCCAACTCCCCGGTATGGTGCTACCTCCTTTCTCCAAGGAACCAATATTTATGTACTGGGTAAGCACTAAGACCATCCTACGTATGATTTCTTTGGCACACAAATCCTGACATGTATAATCTTGCCAACACAAAAAAAAAAAAAACATCTTAAATTGCACTAAAGGAAAAATGTACGTCGGGGCTTCAGTGCGGAGGATAATGCCAGCAAAATTACAATCAAATTACTAACCTGATACAGGGATTTGTTATGCCAGCATGGTCAAATGTCGAAGTTTTGACTGTGTCAGTATTTTGACTGTGTCGGAATAATGAATGTCAGCAGTTTAAACATGTAGATATTTTGACTGTCTGACAATGGTTTTCAGTATTTTGATCTCCTGTATTTTGACTGTCAGGGAGATAATTGCATCGGGTAGGGCCACAACTGATCAGTAATGATCGGACAGTCTGGCATGGAAAATCTTCCAACATGTCCAACTGATCTAATCATTGGGCATCTGGTATATACACTGCTTCAGCCTTCTGCCCAACATGTCCCCTATTCCAGGGACGTGCAGTGAGGTAAATGGCTAAGGAGTCCCTGGCATGTACCAGAGACAGATTTGCACATAATATATGAGCCCAGGCATAGGTGCTGATTTATGTTTTTGCTGGTGGGTGCTCAAGCCAAAAATATAGAGGAGTGGCTTTATGGGGAAGGGGTGTGGCTACAAAATAATACCAATTTATATTACGGAGCACAGTTGTCTCCAATATTCAAATTACAGCAACAGAGTTACACATACATAAATGCCCCCACAGTGCAGGTACATAAATGCCCCCACAGTGCAGGTACATAAATGCCCCCACAGTCAGAGGCATAACTAGAACTTTGTGGGCCCCATAGCAAATTTTTTTTAAGGGCCCCCAATTCAGGTCTCCAGACTGTCTATCGCTATGGCACCAGCCCATAAAACTCTATTGGTTCCAGGCCGTGACGGAGGTGGGGTTAAGGATGGGGGTCACCATGACTGTGTAGGTTCTTCTGCCCGTCACAAAGCATACAGATAGTGGTAGATGCTCAATTAGTTCAGTAGCATTTCCCAGGTGCATGAGGGAGGGGTTAATCACTGGGTAAGTAAAACAAGACATTTTTTCCCTCAACACACTGAGCAATGCTAGTAACCAATCTAGAACACTACATGATAATAGAATTCAGAGATATTGGTTACATATACCTGCGCAGGTGTATGCTATGCCCCCAAGCCGCGTCAAGGCTTCTCTGTATATTGGGGGTCCCTAGCGCTATATCTAGGTGCAGGGTGCGGCACCCCAAAAAACCATCATAAGCTGGGAAGCCCAGCGCGGCATGCCAGTGATATACTAAGTGTTAATAATTAGTGATAGGAAGCCGAAGCTATATAAAAAGGGAGAGATAAATGAATGTAATTAAAATAGGATAGAGATAGTGTTAGTGAGGGAAAAGTGTTAATAGAATGTAAGGGCATGCCGCACTAAAGCCACCCAGCCCATCCAGTCCAGGAGCACCGCACCCCACACCACCGTTACCCTAAATTGGGTCTACGATTAACCAGCAAGGAGCCACATGATAATGGCTCCTTACTTGATATATCCAAACTAAGAGCTACCTACCTTGGAGCAACCCCGGACTACTCCATGTGGCATATCAGGACCCACATCTCCTCCTAATATGGGCTCCCTTCTGCCTCTAACAACATACATACAGATAGTGGTAGATGCTCAATTAGTTCAGTAGCATTTCCCAGGTGCATGAGGGAGGGGTTAATTACTGGGTAAGTAAAACAAGACATTTTTTCCCTCAACACACTGAGCAATGCTAGTAACCAATCTAGAACACTACATGATAATAGAATTCAGAGATATTGGTTACATATACCTGCGCAGGTGTATGCTATGCCCCCAAGCCGCGTCAAGGCTTCTCTGTATATTGGGGGTCCCTAGCGCTATATCTAGGTGCCCGTCACAAAGCGGCAGGACTCTATTTATTTATGTCAAATCTCACATATTTACATTTTTTTTCTTTCTAGAACATTGCCACTCCCATACATATAGTGCCGCTATCATACATATTGTACATACATACAGTGCCGCTCTCATACAGTACATACAAACAGTGCTGCTCTCATTCATAATGTACATACATACATTGCCGCTCTCATACATACTGTACATACATACAGTGCTGCTCTCATTCATACTTTACATACAGTGCCACTCTCATACATACTGTATGTACATACGGTGCAGCTCTCATTCATACATATTATACATATTGTACATACATACAGTGCTGCTCTCATACATACTGTACATACATACAGTGGCGCTCTCATCCATACATACTGTGCTGCTCTCATAAATAATGCATACTGTGCAGCTTACATACATACATACATAGCAGCTCTCATGCATGCATACATTCATACATACTGTACATACATACATACATACATACATACATACTGTACATGCATACATACTGTGCACCTCACATACATACATACATACATACATACATATATACATACATACATACTGTGCACCTCACATACATACATACTGTACATGCATACATACTGTGCAGCTCACATACATACATACATACATACTGTGAAGCTTTCATCCATACAAGCAAACTCCCACCTGTGTTGGAGGTTTGAGATTCATCAAAATCCTGATGTTGCCAGCTGCGGGGAACATGCGTAAGGCTTCATTGTCTTGCAGGCAGAGGCGGGTATGTAAGCAGGAGGGGCAATCCGGCTGGCAGCGGGGGACAAATGTGTTGCTGATGGCTTTGACTGGGTGCGGTGCGTGCTTGTTCTGCTGAGGTGGAGGTGGGTACCGGGCCGTCTTCCTGTCTGGTCAGCTGAGCTCCTCTATGGTGCTGGTGGAGGGAGGCTACAAAGTGCTGTTGAAAGTGCGCGGCTGCGCGTAATCATCCCTCCGACTATCCGCTCGGCTTCTCCGGGTTTTCTCCCAGCGTGGTGCGCACCCCCCACTCCCCAGCCTAGCACGGTGCGCGCAGCTCCGTCCTTACTCTGTGCACAGGCGGCCGTGGCGGCTCTTTGAAATAGTAATATAATTATTAAGCATCACGGTGCAGGGGAGTGCTTTTTGTCCATAGCAGCTGCACCCCCTGCACCCTCGGTAGTTCCGCCACTGCCCACAGTGCAGGTACTCCGCGGACAGAATACACTCTTCCCGGCATACTGTTTCCCAGGTGGCGGGTCCAGCGATGTGGGTGCTGCAGCCGCAAATTAACAAGTTAATATGGCGGCCCAGCAGCGGGATTCGAGCCCGTGGGTGCTCATCAATTTCCGTGGGTGCTCGGGCCCTTGAGCACCCACAGAATCGGCACCTATAAGCCATGGGGTACATGCCAGCATTATACACATGTGCAGCAGTATATACTGCTGGAGAATCGATGACTTTTGATAAGAGATGTCCAGAAAAGGTAGCCAGGTGAGGCACTGGCTCACCTGACATAGACTTTTCACTCCAGAGTTTTGACTATAAAAATGATTAGAATAATAAAAATATTTTTTAATATATATATTCTTTGTATTTTTGACATACTTTATAAATTCAAAACACCAGCATATATGCTAGAATGCTTTTATTGGCAAGCTGCTCAATCAGAGGTCTGTCATTCAGGTGCCAACAGGGAGGGGTAAATCTGGTTAGGAAAAAAAACAGTTTGTATCCCTATTGCACACTGAATGAGAAATATACATATAATAATCAGATAATACAGAGATCTTGGTTGCATATATCTGCAGATATAGGGTTAAGCCCCCAGGCCGTACGTCAAGGCATCTCTGTCACTGGGGGTCCCTAACACTGGGTATGGGTCTGGGGTGTGGGCCCCTAATATGCCGACACAGGCTGACTACTCCAGGGCAGCACACAAATGAAAGTTAGTAGGTGTTAAATAAGAAGCACATAAGTGCTATGTAAGGAGGTGAAGGTGTGGTTAAAATAATACATACAATGTGATAGGGAAAAACATAAATGTTAATAAAGTGTTAGGGTGTGTCAACCTGGAGCAGACCAGCCATACCAACAAAGAGGGAATCACACTCCCAAACCCATCCCATGCACAATAGCAAATTTTTGGGCCTAATAGCCCAGTGTAAGGCCACATGATAATGGCTTACAACATCTGAGAGCCAGCTTACCTGGAGATACCCCTGGCTTCTCCAATGGCACTCAGGTGTCAGCAATCCCTCCTAATGCTGACCCATCTATGCCTCTCTCAACTGCACAACACTTTTATTGGCAAGCTGCTCAATCAGAGGTAATGTCATTCAGGTGCCAACAGGAAGGGGTAAATCTGGTTAGGAAAAAAAACAGTTTGTATCCCTATTGCACACTGAATGAGAAATATACATATAATAATCAGATAATACAGAGATCTTGGAGTAGTCAGCCTGTGCAGGCATATTGGGGGCCCACACCCCAGACCCATACCCAGTGTTAGGGACCCCCAGTGACTGAGATGCCTTGACGTATGGCCAGGGGGCTTAACCCTATATCTGCAGATATATGCAACCAAGATCTCTGTATTATCTGATTATTATATGTATATTTCTCATTCAGTGTGCTATGCTATATGCTAGAATGACAAGAAAGGCTGTGCCTCACCTGCCTCAACCCCCCCCCCCCCCCCCCCCCCCCCCCCGCACGCCACTGCCCTATTCGCAGTAGAGGAATGGAAGAAATGGCTTCTCTACAGGGGTGGAACCCAGGTTTTAAATCCTTTAACCAACAAAGAGATTAGCTATGGAGTATTTTATAAAATGGAGGATTCACTACAATATACAATAGAGTTAGCAAATTAGAATAAGAAGAAATGCTTATAGCCTAGATATTATATGATTTTTTTTGCATATTATTAATGATACACATAGATTTATTCAATGCTAAACAGCAGGGTGAATCACCTTAACTTTTGATTTGGTAACAGTATTTTGTTCCATAGACGTAACTATGCAGCCAGTTGACTCACACAGAGCTGACATGACCTTTGTGCGAAACAGGTTGCCTCCACCTGCAATTGCCGATCAGTGTATATGCCACCATCACTGACTGTTTACTATAACATTATGTGTAGCACCTGGAACCTGTCACAATGTAGGAGCCAGCATTGCAGCCAGCACCGTCAGTGGGCAGCTTTAATCTCCGGGACCCCCAGAGTGATGAAAATATGGTTCAGACCGCGAGGCAGGTCTCCTAGCGAGGCCAAGGCCGGGGCACAGAGTACCATCCTCCCTCTCTGCGCCACTGGGATTGCTTATTGATTCCTGCTGCCACTCCGGGTATTACAGAGATTAGTGCATACTTGCCTACCTGACCCTCTCCATGAGGGAGAAAATGCTCTGTTCCTGGACTTCCCTGGTAATGTAGGATTGCCATCACCTGTGGGGAGCTAGGTAATTGATAAGAAAGGTGTTTCACCAGAGGTGATGGCAATCCTACATTACCAGGGAAGCCCAGGAACAGAGTATTTTCTCCCGCATGGAGAAAGTCAGGTAGGTGTGGATCAGTGATGCCTCATCACCAAGGATCTGATTACCTATCAAGGGCGTAACTACCATAGGTGCAAGGGGTGCAGCTGCTATGGGGCACAGAGCTGAAGGGGGCCCATCTTTACTATATACTTTATATTTGCCATATACATTTATCACCATTATTTGGTAAATTGGAGCCCTTACAAACCATTGCTATGGGGACTATGAATATCTAGGTACACCCCTGTTTACGATCATCTTAACACATACACTGGGACTAAAATAATATTGACCATAAGTGACGGGTCAGGCATTATTAAAATCCTTTTAATTTTAGGAGGTATTTAAAACATGGATGTGAGTTTAGGTATTGAAAACAAATATGAATCCTTAATCTGATCAAAATGGGATTAAAGGACCTACTTAGTTTAGCAATATTTGATCGATAGGAAATATTTTCTGTAACTGCTTATATATAGAATATATATATGTATATTTTTCCATGCAAACCCCCCCCCCCCCCCCAAACTAAATAGCCAAATTGCCATTGCACCTAATGTATTTCTAATATTGCCGGAGGCACATACATAGGTGTGTCCGAATGCTCACATATTTCCTCCGTCTAGTAATACTGTACATGCTGAATCTGGCCTGGTCCCTGCCTAAGTTATTCAGCCCTGTCTAATGGACTCTGCATTCTTTTTGTATTTGCTCTGACTCTCCTTCCTGTAATCATGAGTTCCAAATATTACGGTTACATCTTTCCATTTTTATTTATAAATATTATCTCTGATTTAGGTTAATTTGAATGGATGTTTTACTTGTTCTTGTTGCTGTCAAGCAGCCCTTTTTATGTTTCTCTGCACTGCAATCTACACAGTGACTCATTATCAAATAACACATGGATGGATCTGCCCATGCTGATTCAGTCCTCTTGCAGCTGGTTACACTAAAGGTTGCGTTAATATAGTTTATTGAGGTGCAAACTATACACTGAATAATAATATTAATACATTTAGGTGGGATTAATTTACCAGACGTAAATTAACTCAAGAGAAAAACAGATTTAATCGGACTTCCAATTTCCCCCAGTAGCGTTGTTAATACCCATTAAAGTAGCATGTTAACACACAGGTCTGTGAAAAGTTTATGGATTTGTGTGTTAACAGAATTGCAGCATCCATTAACCCACTGGCTACCACTGCATGCCATGTACCTAGGTAGTGAATGACACCTGAGCAATGCCAGTCCATTTTCACAGAGCCATCCTTCGGGTACTTTCCTGCTGTTTAGTCAGGTCTGCTTGCTAGTTCACTGCAATGTCCTTGGATAGCAGGGGACATAGCAGTAAAATGCTACACAGGGTCTCCCATTTTCTTCATTAACATATGGCATAGTTGCCTACCATCCTGCATTCTGCAGGAGACGCCATGAAATAACAGCAATCTCCCTCTCTCCCTCACTAGTCTACCAATCTCCCTCATTTCACCTAGCTTACATTATGTAGCTGTTACATAAAAAAAAAAGAATGAGAGATTGTAAGCACTACTGGGGCCGGGACTGATGTGAATGTTCAAATATTCTCTGTAAAGCGCTGCAGAATATGTGTGCGCTATATAAATAACTGCTAATAAATAAATAACTGTTCATTTGTATGTAAGTAATTTTAAAAGATTACCCTCAGATGTAGCATAACACACCCACATTTCTAGGTGCCATGTCACAGTCTCTTTTCACAATCTCCCCATATATGGCACTAGACATGCCCTTTGGGTGGAGCATGATATGCCCCCTCAATGGGGCACTGTACAATATTCGACTACCAAATATAATCTCCCTGAAACTAGTTTTCAATAGTAGGCAAGTATAACATATAGGGGATTGCTCACCTGATGTTCACTATGAACTATCACACACAGCAGGCAGCAGAATTAAGTGCATGGTAATCACCCTCATTTCAAACTTTATTGCTAAATTTTCTTTCTGACACGCATTGATCCTGCTGCATTAGTGTGCATCGCGCTACTTGTAACAGGTCTATCTCATTCACATACCCTCCAACATCTGAACGGCCAAAATCGGTACACACAAAGAAAGTGGGCGTGGCCATAAGCAAAGTGGGCATGGGCATATGTAAAGTGGGCGTGGCCACCCACTTTCCGGGCATTTAAAATAAAAATTGAGCGCTTATAATATAAATATTTAAATATTACATCTCCACACTTCTCTTGACTCTTATCCATCGTGACTGCAGCAGGTGCGTCACGATGGATAAGAGTCAAGAGAAGTGTGGAGATTTAATATTTAAAGTACCAGTACAGCCAGGCCTGAGCCACCTAAGTTTCTGCAGTGCACTTACAGTGTGTGCGGGTGGCAGGCTCCTCCGATACGAGTCCCGGCTGGCCACTGGCAGAGATTGGCACCGAAAGGGAGAGTAAGGCTGGAGGAGTTCTACTCCTCCCATGAGTGGTGCGCGGTGCCGGCGCGTGATGTCATGACGCACGGCACCGGCCCGCGCATTGCACTCTTGGGAACGGGTGACGGGGAGGAAGGGGGAGAACTCAGGCAGCACATGGAGCCAGGGCTTGAAGTTACATATGCGGCGCCGCGCATATGTAACTTCATGTGAGCCTGACTCTGACCGCTGAAAATGCGGTACATTCGGCACAATTGCAATTTGCCGGTACAGACTGTTACAAAACAGTACTGTAGCGGCAAATTCAGTACAGTTGGAGGGTATGCATTCAGCAGGGTGAATTTACTTCTTTCCTCCAACCACAGGTATGACTAGAGTCCGTTCACATATCATTCACTACCTAGGTCCATAATATGCAGTAATAGCCATCACCACACCATGAGGCTGATTCAGGCCTGCACGCACAGGTCCGAATTCGGCCTCTTTCTGATGGTGGGACTACTGCACATTCACATTTTCTGTAATGTACATGTGCAGGGTCCAGCTGCGTGCGTGCAAATTTAGCCCTTGCAAAAAGCGCTCACAGCCTGACTGACAGGTGAGGGGCGTGCCGGGTGGACCCCTGGCGTTTCATGGGCATGCTCAGAAACGGTGGGCGTGCACATAGAGAGGCTGGGAGTGCCTGGCTAAATGCAGGAGCTTTTTTGCCTGCTAGGGGCGGGTGCATGACATCGGTGCCCGACCCAAAATCGCTTAAATCAGTTGTTCCCAAACTGTGCGCCTAGGCTCCCTGGGGTGCCTTGGGACACTTGCAGGGGTGCCTCGGGTTGGTCATCCAGGACCAATTCAAATTATTTATGATCAATTATTTCTGGACAAAACCAGTGCTGGTGGCTGCCAATCATACAATGTGTACAATCAGAACCAATTCATGCCCTTTACCACATAACTGAACCTAAGAATCACATATAAGCACAATCTACTTCATTTGATATATATTTTTTGGAGCCTAGGGGTGCCTTGGAAAATTTTGATACTCTAGGTTGCCATGATTAGAAAAAGATTGGGAACCCCTGGCTTAAATCCTTGCAGCCGCAGAGTGACTTCTGGGTCACGTGAGGGCTGCGAGCGCCAGGGAGAGGAATCATTCAATGGTCAGTAACTGTTGAATGATTTTTCCTCTGCACGGGTGCTTGCGAAAGGATGTATAATCGTCATACATACGTTCGCAGCCCTGCACATGGGCATGGACGGCCGGGGTCTGAATCAGGCCCCAAATGAAGGTTACTGCTTTGTACTATACTATCATAACACACACACACACACACAGTGGCCCATGGGTGGCAGTGCCCTACAGACAGGATTATCCTTCCAAAATTGGGGTATTTGGGAGGTATGCATTTGGCTTCATTATACAGAAAATCCTTGCTTTGGTAATATATTAGAGTGCTAATATTACGGGATACGGTCATTAGGTCGACAGCATGATTGTCGACAGTCATTAGGTCGACATGGTTCTAGGTCAACATGGGTCTAGGTCAACATGGTTCTAGGTCGAAAGGTCATTAATTTGACAGTTCGTTAGTTCGACAGTGTCTATGTCGACAGTCATAAGTTCGACATGGGGTTTTTCACTGTTTTTTTAACCGACATGTGCAGAAGGCAGTATTTCATGCCCTACCATCTACCAGGACATGGTGGGAGAATAAAATAGTGTGCCGAGCATAGCGAGGCACTGCGCCCGACGCATTGCGAGCGCAGCGAGCGATGCAAGGGGGTGCGGTGCACTTTAAACTGTGTCCATGTCGACTGTGTTGACATTTAGGTAAAAAAACAGTGAAAAACCCCATGTTGACCTTTTGACTGTCGACCTGATGACCTGTCGATCTAATGACCTTTCGACCTAGAACCATGTCGACCTTTTCCCATGTTGACCTAATTACTGTCGACCATCATGCTGTAGACCAAATGATCCCAACCCAATATTACCTACATTTTTTAATAAGGGGAGCTGCTGACATTACAGTGCATGGTACACCATGGCCCTGGAGGGGTATGAGGAGAGAAGCTGTCCAGATTTTATTGTTTAAACTATGTTTTGTTGTAATGCTGTGCTGCATAATATTGGGCGCATTGCTTTAGGCAACTTGTTGTCTAGTTCATTCAATGTAGAATTTGTGAGAGAAATATGCATGTGCCTAAAGCAGAAAGCTATGAATGCTCAGGTGCCAGCTATTATGTGCATTATAGAAAACCCAAATTGAATTTTAGTTGATCACTTAAGTGCTGTGGCTCTACATGATCCTGCCGAAACTTGCAGTTCCACATTCCATGGAGCCGTGGGAATTTGCCTGTGAGATCACTTGTCACTAATCCACAGCTGGTTCAGGTGCACGGAACTGCATACCTAACATACATTGCAGATATTGTGCATAGTGTACATTTCACTTCCAGCATCTATGGCCAACATTGTCCTGTTCTGAGAAGGAGTTGCCCTTCATGCAGGGTATTTTATGAAGTTTTCATGCTGGGCAAAGGGCACATGCTCATCATAAGCAGCAGTTTGAACCTGTGTGTTACTGTCCAGTAGGGACATGGAGGTTATTCAGAGCTGATCGGTGACTATCGATATACTGCGCGTGCGTATGGATCGTAGCGTGCATTCGCAAGGCCATACTGTGATAAAATCCTGGTGAAAAATCATTCAATGATGAGCGGTAGGGGTGTCAATCTCGGGGCATTTTTTTAAATATCGGGAATCGGGATTGAAAAATATCCCTAAAAGCAAAACGACCCTGTCCCCACATTTACTTACTTGGGGAGGGGGGGGGGGGGGGGGGGGGCAGGTGGCAGCGTTGTGGCGGATCTGCGAGGAGGAGGCAGTCAGCAGGTGTTATGGGCACTTTGAGCAGTCCTCGGTCGGAAGGCAGTCGTTGGGTATTGTGTGCCGCCGGGAGAGGTGGTCGGGAGGCGGAGGGTTCTGGAGGCGGAGGTTCATCCTGCACAGTGTGACTTATGGTCAAGTCACGCTGCGCAGGCCACACGCTGGGGGCAGATGCTTAGATGCTGCGCGGCATTAGACTGCCCATGCGCAGTCTAATTCCGAAATCCCGGGATTGGCCATCCTAGGAGGAGATTATCTAAGAAACTCCGCCCCCCTTCGCCGCCCATCGCAATTATAATTATTGCATATGTTCTAACACATGCGATAATTATAGCAAAGGACAGCTCTTTCGTTAAGAGCTGTCCTTTGCGATGAGAGTCGCCGGGTACCAGCAGGTCCCGGCGGCTCCCCCCTCCCTCACACACCCGGCGCTGCTGCTGCTGCTGCGCCGGGCTCTCCTCCTCCCTGCACCCGGAAGAGGATCAGTGCAGGGAGGAGGTCACAGGTCCTGGCAGCACAGCTCTGTGCTGCCCGGACACAGGTGAGGGGGCGATGCGGGGCGGCGGGGGTTCATTGCGGGCGGCGGTGCGATGCGGTAGAAGCCCATTGGCTTCTATGGGGCATCGCCAGATTTTTCTTACAGCATCCCAAAATGCAGTAAAAACCCTGATAACAGGGTTTTTACCGCATTTTTAGCTTAGAGAATCTCCCCCCTAGTGAGGAGCTTGCAAATTGGTTTGCAATCAATTGCTGATGCAGCTAATTTTCGCAAGCCGTACTAAGCAATTCACAGGCTTGCATGGGCAGGATTTCACTCTGGCTGGGCGATGTATACCTGATCGCAGGGCTCTGCAATTTAGCAGGGCAGCGATCAGGTCTGAATAACCCCAGAGAAACCATCCAGATACTATCAGTGTTCTCTTTCTTGAAGGAATGAGAACTCTAGAAAGAGAGGACGGTGATCTGCCATAAATATACCTAGTGTTGGTAATAAGCACTTCCATGAACATTGGTGGGTGATCTTACACCGGAACCTGGATGCGGTGGACAAGCCCATACTAATGGCCATTACCATGCTAATAACCTCAAATGCAATATAGCAAGATATTAAAAGGTCTAGCATATATATTTAGTGTGCACCTGCAAACTCCTCCTCCTGCTTGCTGCACTACAAGTCTCAGCAGGTAGCACCTCATATGTCCAGGGTGTGCAGTTTAGGGCCCCTCCCCCTATGATCTTACACCGGCCCTGGGAAGAGCATACCCAAACTCAATATTATACACATGATGTGCAGACTCCACTTAAAAGACATTTAATAGGGGGTAAAAATTGGCTTTAAGATTTGAGTACAATAAGCCAGGGAGGTAGTTAGGTTTAGGCAGCAGGATTAGGTGTAGGTGAAAGTTAGTCCTGCCACCTGCAATAGCGCTGGGTATACACACTGTCTAGTGCGTACTCAGCTTTATTGGTATATAGCAGTGCAGGTATTATAGTAGTGTAAATGTTACAGTACTATATAGGTAGATTGTAAGCTTGCGAGCAAGGCCCTCCTACCAGTTTGTTTAATCACTGTTGTTTCCAATTGTAAAGCGCAACGGAAGCTGCTGCGCCATATAAGAAAATGTAAATAAATAAAACAAATAAATATAGCAGTGCAGATAATACAGTATATAGCAGTGTAGATAGTACAGTATATAGCAGTGTAGGTATTAAACTATATAGTTGTGTAGTGTTAAACTATGTAGGTAGATAGCAGTGTACACAGTATTATATTATATAAGTATATAATAGAGTATGTGTTACAGTATATAAATATATAGCAGTGATAAAGGGAACAGCTGAGGGGAAGCACACAGATAGGTGGCCAGAGAGAAGAATAAATACCGTAGTGGAGGGTTACGGTTAGGGAGGCCAATCCCGGGATCGGGATCGGCGGGATCCCGGGATTTAGGCCTAAAATCGTCTGAAGGATTTGAATCCCGGGATTAAAGGTTTCAATCCCGGGATTTCGGGATTAGTATCCCAGTGCTAAATGTACTTTTTTTTCAAAGCCGGGCAGCGCTGAGCACTTTAGAATGCTGCCCGGCTGTCTGCTCCGTACCCCCCGGTGGCCGATTGGTCCGCTCTCCGCTGTGTGCAGGTGCTCTGTGATGACAGGCATGACGGCGCCCAGGCTGCGCAGCGTGACCCCTGACATCATGCCACGCTGCGCAGCCCGTCCGCCGCCATGCCTGTCAGTGCACTAAATTCAGCACAAGCACACAATCGCTCAGCCGCCCGCCCGCCCGCTCCGCCGCTGGATGGATGGAGGAACATCGCTCCTGCTGCTGCCTGTCACCACTACCTCTGTAAGTGACAGCGCAGGGCAGAGGGATGGGGAAGAGTGGCGGGCGGGCAGGCGGGGCGAAGTAAGAGGGCATTAATATTGATATTTGGGGGGGGCGGGTCATTTTTTGTTTTTTTATTAGGGAGCATTTTTCAATCCCGAGTCCCGGGATTGAAAAAAAGCCCCGGGATTGGCCTCCCTAGTTACGGTATAGATGATAGACAATATCTAGGCCAACAACCACTAGATCAACCACTAATGGTGGTCCATAAAGCCCTGTACATACGCTTAGATTTGCTTTAGATTTGATGTTAGATTTGATTTTCTATTAGATCTGGCATTAGATCATCCCATTCGATTTGGCATTAGATCTGTACTTTTGCATTCGATTTGATTTCGATTTCACAATGTAGGCACAATGTACTCATTCGATTTACTGGATCGAATTCGAGATTTCCTTGGCTGCACAGTAGATTTTTCTATTCAATTTTGAGAAAACGGGAGCGCGCATTGAATCGAACGCAGATCGAAAGTGTCCTAAAAACCATTCGATGTGAATTAGATTTTGCTTCTATAAGCAAAATCGAATTGAAAACAGGGAAAAATCTAAGCATGTGTACACAGCTTTAGATTTGGCCTATTCAACTTCCTTTCGATATAGTCTTGCATGCAAAATCAAATTTTTTACTTGATATAGACAAAACGGGAGCGTGCATCAGTATCGAATTGAGATCGAAAGTGGATGGAAACCGTTCGATTTCAATTCGATTTTGACTATATAAGCAAAATCGAATAGAAAGTTACTCAAAATCAAACCATGTGTAAAGGACATCTAAAGGAAATCTAATAGAAAGTAAATCCAACTGTGTGCACAATACATAAGAGTGATCACTGGGATCACTCAACAATTTGTTTTATGCTACTTCGCCTGTTTCATGGGTGTCCTATATTATAGGGAGTATTGTTGACTTGTGTTAGCATATAACTTAGATATATTTCTCTGCAATATCTCTAGTGACACAAATTTCTATTTCCACAGGAGGGAGGCAGTCTAAGTATGCAGTGAATGCCTTTGAAGTTTTTGACATAGAGACCCGTTCCTGGACAAAGTTCCCCAGTATTCCCAACAAGAGGGCATACTCGAGATATGTGCTCAGCGAAGGATCACTTTACAGTTTAGGAGGGCTGCGGCAAGGGGGTACATACCGTAGGCCGAAATTTACAAAGACTGTGGATACATTTGACCTGGAGCAAGGTATGTATAAACCTACATCACTCTATAATAAAGATACTATTTTATTTTAGGAAACTTATGTTTATATTTAAAATGGTATTGCTCACTAACCTCCATCTACCTCTCTTTTAATACTTTAATACACAAGTTTACTCCCATTCAAAAGATTTTGTTTTAGAATTTCTCATTAATTTTATGACTATAATAAATTATAAAAAATGCAGTGGCAGCTATTCTGCTATATCTGCAATCTGTATATCCATGGAGTAAATTTACCAAGATGGGAGTTCTATTGTAGATGGGATGTTGCTATAGGCAACCAATAAGTTTCTATCTATTATCTTCTAGAATGTGCTAAATAAATAAGTATAATATTAAGAGTAACCACCATTTATGTTTAGATGCCCAGGCAGAGGGCATAGTTAGGAGCCTGTTCAAAAGCACATTATGGATTTACTTGATCCTTAATAAAAATGGGAAAATGGATTTGTGACATCATATTTGTGGATATATTGTACCTCCCGGTTATCCATAAGTCAAACAAGTTTCCTTAAAACAAACTTATGTTCCAAACATTACATACATATGCCAATGCCCCCTCATGGCTTTTTATATAGGCATCATAGTTCCTCAGATGTCATAAATACCAATTGTACACTTATGGAGTTGGCATTGGGGCTGCTGGAGGTGGACAGCGGTGCCGGTGGAGGGGAGCAGTGACGGGTAGTGGGGCAGGCACAGAAGGGAAGTTAGGTTTCTGAGGTCAGACAGAGTTTTGAAGCTGGATTGCCAGTTCGATGGATAGTGAAGAAGCGACAGTGGGGCTTTGATTTTTGCATATTACCCGTCTGGCAATGGGATGCGGTCAAAATCCCGACGGTTGAAATACGACGCCGGAATCCCGGCTGCCGCAATGCCGGCATTTTGTCTCTCTATGGGTGTCCACGACACCTATAGAGGGAGAATAAAATAGTGTGCCTTAGCGTAGCGTGGCAAGTGCAGCGAGTCCGCAAGGGCGGGGGCGATCCACGTTCCCCCCCTTGTCGGCATTGCGGCGGTCGGGATTCCGGCATCAGGTTTTCCATCGTAGGGATTCTGACCGCCGGGATTTCAAACTGATCCCCTGGTAATGGCAACACCAGGGGCATGAGTTCACTGCTACTGCCTTCCATTGACTCCTGTACATATGCCCCTGAATTTTCAGACTATATGAGGCAATCCCAGATGGGTGCTAAGCCTAAACTTGAAAACCACCTCTGTCCTGGAAAGTTCTTGACTAAGAGCACACAGAAGGTCCTCTCCACACTTGTCCTGACAAAGGATTGTCCATATAAAATTAAATATTTTAAAAAATGGAAAAATTACACCCCCAATATAGAAGGAACTGAGTTTATCCTAGACAATATGTTGACCTCTTTCAGATATTTACACTCTGCTTCCCTTCAGGAAGTGCATTTTAAAACTCTTCAGAGGGCTTATGTTGCCCCCAACCAGAGAGCCCATATGATACAGGGGGAGTCGGGGTGCTGTCCAAAACATAATATGGGGTCGGCTACCTTCTTCCACAATATGTGGACATGTGGAAAAGTTTCCAGATTTTGGCACAAAGTAGTGCCGTTCATAAATAAAACTTTTGATACCAGGGTTATGAAAAATCCTATGGCCTATTTATTTTGGAATTTTCTTGCTGGCCGTCTATTACAAACATGTCTGAAATTATACTGGTCATATCAGTTATATTGACCATTGCCAAAAATCAGATATTATTTAATTGGATAAAATGATCTACCCCTTCCTTGGAGGTGGTAAAGAATGTTCTCATTAGGGTTTTATATCGTGCTTCCCTTTCAGACATGATGTTAAAGAGTTTATAAAAAAAATGGGAATAGTTTATTGTTGGCTTGGCCCCTGACGTACAGACACATATATTTAAACTTTTTTAGACTACTGAATGGTTTTTTGAACAGACAACTAGATAATACACTACGTACTCTTCCTGCATGATGGATTAACTGATGTCTCAATACTGAAATTGCTTTCCCAAGTAATGAGGTGCGTTATGTGATATGTTCTGATCTTGATAGTCATCCTTTTTTTTTTTGTCTGGTGTCTCTTTCTCCCCTCCCTCTCCCCTTCCCCAAATTCTCATATCTGTTTACTATATGCGTTATGCTTTAGTGATACTCTCTCTTTCTCTTCTTTTTCTGGATATGTAGCAGATGATAATACTGTGTTTTATGTATACAGCTGTTTCTTATGCAATCTTTGCATTTTTATATGATTACTTTTCATCTGCTTTTGGGATATTGTTAGTACATTTGAAATGCCAGTGTATTCTATATATTATATATATTTCATTGATGTGTTTTCTCTACTCTATATGTTAAAAAAGGAATAAAAATTGTTTATTTAAAAAAAAAATCACACAGAAGGAAAAACTTTGTATCCTGCCAGCATGGCCTGAGCTGCAACTAGAAATGTTACCCCCCCCCCCCCCACCACCACCACCACCACCACCACCACCACCACCACCACCCATTGTAAGAAGTGACAATGCCAAGCCCTCAAATTGACCTAAAATATGAATTTCCTGTGCTCTTCTTCAGATTTGGTCACTGGGCGGCTGCCCCGCTCACACAGTCCTAGTTGTAGCCCTGAATACATACATGTATTCATTTTATATACAGTCATTTTAATTAGTGATGAATACTTAGATTTAAGTAGTGTAAACAGAATCAATTGGGTTCTGTGTGTGTCAAAGGATTAAATTCAGGCCTGTGTGTAAATGTAGAATACAACCTGGAAGACGATAGATGAGCACGCCAAGTAGATATTTACTTGTTATTCTGTATAAAGGAGACATAATTTTGGTTTGTGTTACCTTCTCATGAGCTACTGTATGGTACTTGGTTCTCCTATCAAAGGGAAGCATGACCATTAACTAATTTATAGAGTTGTGAGTAGGTGGATGTGACTTTTTATGGTGCCATGCCCTGTAAAATGATTTCCTAGGGTTTAGGGAGTTTTCCTCTGTCTACCTGTTTAAGTGACTCACATTCATATCACATTTATCAATAAGGTACTGTACTTGTGATCTAGACTGCAGTCTTCATAATATCTACAAAAGTAATATAGAACTTAATATTTTGTTACAAGGTCAGATAGAAGAGCAATGACTCACAGGAATAGTAGTTATTTGGTGGCTGCATACACATTCTTAATATATTCTTATTTGTAAGTAAGACAGCAGTGTAATTGGTATGGATCTGTTCAACGCTGTACCCTAGGGGAAAGGATTAAATAAATTATATATAAATCTGCTTAACTTAAAATATCTCACAGCTCTGCATCTCTAATTCACACTTACCTCTCCCCTTTAGAATGTAAGCTCTTATGAGCAGGGCCCTCTCTCCTCATGTGCTTATTAAATTCTTATACATTTCATTTCGACACAATGAAATTGTAATATTTAAAATAGTTTGGCAGGCACCAATAAGTGTGCCTCTAAGCAAGTGAAGGGGATGAAGTGCCGGGAGGCAAGGCTAAACCGTGCGCTAGAAAAGCACATTAAAAATAATGGCAAAAGCAGTACTTCGAGAAGTGCTTCATTGACAGGGGCTGCTGTGATTGGACAGCAGATCCAGCTGCAATCATAGCAGCCCCTTGTCAATTAGTTTCCAGAAGTCAACGTTTCGGGGACTAGCCCCTTTGTCAAGGTGAAAACGAGGTTTTCACCTTGACAAAGGGGCTAGTCCCCGAAACGTTGGAGATTGATTTTTTGCACCAATAAAAAATCCTAAGGAGTGCCGCCGTCTGCCTGCTATCTTTCTGCTACCTATCTAATCCGGAGGGCACCCAGGTATTTGCATCGGAGCGTCGGAGTGCCGATCCGCCACCAAAACTTTATATATATAATCCTTGTGGTGGGACCGGCACTCCAAGCCTAGAAATACAGCTGCCGAGGTGCTTATCCAGAATGATGAATATATGAGCAAGAAAGAAAAAAGCACTCCCTCGGACTTCCGCATGCAGCAATAACCAGCCAGACACACTGTTGGAGGTGGTAACGTGTCGGGGTTTGACTTCCTTTATCAAAGCAAACAAAATGTGCATCATGTCCGAGGGAGTGCCTTTTTTCTTTCTTGCTTATAGATTATATATATACTGCTTGGTGGCGGCCTGGCACTCTCCCCACTGATTCAATGTGCCCCGGTGCCTTCCCAAAGGGAATAGGTAGGCTGGTAATGATGGGCGGCACTCCGAGGAAACTTTCAAAGGTTTTAATAACGTTATTAAAACCTTTGGAAGTTTCCTCGGAGTGCCGCCCATCATTACCAGCCTATATATATATATATATATATATATATATAATATAATGTTGGCAAGTTGTAACTACTATATTATAATTTTTATTATTACTTCTTTGAACAACATGGTTTATTTGTGCCATACTGTAGTGTAAACCAATACATAAAGTGTGCAATTTGCATCTTGGATTACTTTAGCTAGCATTAAATGACTGGTATACATTACATTACTTAAATGTGACCCCATTATGTAAAATAAATATAACATTTGTTGCCTTTATGTATAACAATCGGCACTCTAGCATAAGTGTATATCTACAAATTATTGTGTGATTCTGTGCATCTAAAGAGCACTGATTAGCCTAAGTGAGCATCACTAAAGGAATAACCCTGATCTCATCTCTCTTTCTCTCAGGGAGCTGGTCAAAGACAGACCGTTCCTGTTTCCTAAGGAAAAGAAGAGCTGATTTTGTTGCAGGTGCAATAAATGGGAGAGTTGTCGTGGCTGGCGGTCTTGGTAAGGGCAAAAGATTTGTTCAGCCTTCACAATGGTTATTTACCATGGGGAATTTTTTTATATATTTATTATACAAATATATAAATCCCACGCTCATTTTTATTGTTGCCACATACATTTACAGTGAGACTAATATTACATAACACAAATAAAGCAAATATGCCTGGAGGATAGGCATGTCACACAGAATGTAGTACAGTATGTCTGCATACATTATACAGTGCCGTGGACATGATGTGCTGGAGATTAATGAAAGCAGATAAATACAACCCTGTAATTAAATAAACACAAAGAGATGCTGACAGAACGCCAATTAACTTCCACTCATTTGACGCAGAGCAATGTGAGGAGTCATTACAAATGTGTCCTCATCCACATAGCGTTTTTGCTTCATATGGTGTGAAACACTAGCCACAAGTAAAGCTGGCCATACACTACTGATGTACAGCATGCTACCCTGTTCTCCGCCGCAGGGAGGGGGGTCCAAGTCTGCATGAAGAATATTGCAAAGGATGGCTCTTGCGGTAAAACCTGTCCTTTGCAATGATAGAACTTCCAGTTTTTGGACCCAGAGTCCTATCTGTGCATTCAGTGAGGCACGCGCCGCCAGTGATGCTGGGAGGGAACCGTCATAGCAGAAGTCTGCGATAAAACTCCATAGGCCAGTGGTTCCCAAACTGTGTGCCTAGGCACCCTGGGGTGCCTCAGGACACTTGCAGGGGTGCCTTGGGATGGTGGACCAGGATCAATTCATATTATTTATGGTCAATGTACCAGGCAAAACCAGTGCTTGTGGCTGCCAATCATAATATGTGTGGACAAACAGAAGCAAATCCTGTCCCTCACCAGATAACTGTGACATATAAACACAATGCACTTAATTTAATATTTTTTTTTCTGAATTTCTCTATAAGAAGCATTTGGCCTAGGGGTGCCTTGAAAATAATTTGATGCTCTAGGGTGCTGTGATTCAAAAAAGTTTGGGAACCGCTGCCATAGGCTATGGCAACGCTGATTTGAAATCATGTTGCCTGTGATGGCGTACAGGGCTTATCTTTAAAGAAAGGAGGATGTGATGTTATTGTGTTAGAATGCGTAATAATTGTAGACACTCTCTTACTAATATGTGTAAGCCTGAATCTTCGGTGATGGTCCCTAGGGGACCAGGGGAATGCTGGGAAGTGGGTGGTCCTGAGGCAGTGTGTCTGGAGTTGGATGGAATAAGACAGCACAGCAGTGAACTAACATGTCTCTGTGTCCTTATGACTGGATTTACAAACATATGAACAAAACATTGCCCACCGCATTGGAACCCAAGAATATACCACATTCCAGAATTGGTGCATATGCAGATTGCGGCCATCTTGCCCACATAGTTTGAGTAACGAACCTATAGTGAATCACATGGTGTGGCTAAGTGGTCCATAGGGGATGTAATTGATATCCCTGCAGTCAGAATGCTGACAGTATCATCCTGACATTCAGGATCCTGGTGTGTATCCCTTTTCCAAACTCTAACCCACCCCTCCTGTAGCCTTACCATAACTATCCCCTCCTGCAGTCTTACCAGAGTCATTCCCTCCAGCAGAATAACCCTAAAAGTGTAACCCTACCCTTAACCCCAGTACTTAAAGTTGGGATCCATCAAGATTCTTACCATCAGGATGCCGTCTGGATTTCAACTGCCAGGTTTCTGATGGCGCCTCATTTGGCACGATTAAGCAAAGATGTATGTAGACACATATGTACATAAGAGAGTTTGGAATGCAATCATATTTCAAAGTTAGGAAGGGAAAGTATTTTTAATACTTTAGCATTTTCTATCTCTAAATCATTTTTTCAATTGTCCTATTCATTTAGGAAACCAACCATCGGTTTTGGAAACAACAGAGATCTTCCATCCCCAGAAGAACAGGTGGGAAAGCCTGAGTCCAATGCCTACTCCGCGGTGTGCTTGTGCCAGCATCGTACTGAAGAACAGGCTCTATGCCATAGGAGGAGTAAATCAGGGTCCCAGTTCCACAGTAGAGATGTTAAGCTTAGTAGATACTTGACTGAGGTGTTTACATGTATGTAGTAGGTACTTTATGTAAGAGTTGTTTATGCTGAGTACATCAGGAAATAGAGAGCACTGGGGCAGATGTATGAACGGTCGTTATGGGGGAGAAGGGGTATTAGCGCACGTTATGTGCACTGATACCGCTTCTCCCCCATGTATGATGCGGCCGGGATGCGGTAATGGACAGGGGCGCTATGCGCCCCTGTCCATATCGGCGCTGCTATCAAAATGATAGCAGGCCAAATGTATGAACGGTCAGCATCGCTGACCGTTCCGCACGAAGCCGGGTTTGGCTTCGCCAGCATCAGGCTGGCAAAGCCCTATCTAAACAGCAGGGACAGCGCTGTCCCTGCTGTTAGGTCTGGGCTGCGCTGGGGATCTCGCGTGAACAGCGAGATCCCGCGCATGCCCAGTGCGGCCGGCCGGGGGACAGGAGATAGCGCATCAGTATTAACTGATGCGCTATCTCCAGAAAGGGACATCGCCGGAGGGGGGAGTTAACGCTCCCCCGCTTCGGCAGACAAGATGTTAATACATCTTGTCGATGTCCCTTCCTGCTTCGCCTCGCTATTGAGGCGAAGCAGGAAGTATCATAGCGGCGTGATAAGCGCTGCTATGATACATCTGCCCCAGTGTGTTTTATATAATAACAAGCCATGCATCTTCTCTTGATGGCATGTGTATACATATACGCACATAAGAGATGGTAGTATTGTTATCAGAACTAGAAGATAATCATTAGTTCCGGTAAAACAAGTTGATAATTTCAATATGGAGGTTAAGGGAGATTATTTTTGAGATGTTAAGTGGTGTCCAAACACAAATTCTAAAATGAATCCTTTTGCACAGTATAGGCCAGTGATGGCTAACTTTGACACTCCAGCTGTTGTTGAACTACACATCCCAGCAAGCCCTGCATCAGTTTTAGCAGGGCCAAATAGTAAAACTGTAGCAGGGGGTGCTGGGATGTGTAGTTCAACAACAGCTGGAGTGTCAAGATTAGCCATCACTGGTGTAGGCACATTATTGTAGTAATATTATAACACATATATAAAGATTACTTAAGCAGGGGTTGATTTGCGAATGATTAGCAGCATACCTCCCAACAGTCCCGATTGTCGGGGCCTGTCCCGCTGTCCCACCCGCGGGCGGTAGTGTCCCGCGGTGTGGGGGGGCTGTTGGGAGTCCCCCCTGTCAGCTGCTAAGAAGCGGGGAATAAACGCTGTGCGCATGCGCACAGCGTCTATTCCCGCAGCCAGGGGGCTGGGGGCATGGCTAGAGGCTCACAGAGCCTCTGGGTCATGCCCCCATAGCGGCAAAATGGGGGCGTGGCCTCGAGGGAGAGCCGTGAGTATAGGCCACGCCCCCAAATTAGGCCACGCCCCCGAAAATGTGTCCCGCCTGCTGAGCTGCCAAAGTTGGGAGGTATGTAGCAGTGATCTGAAGTACTCGCTTATTTCAGACCCAATAATCATCAAATGCCACACAACAGGGTTTATGTGACAAATCAGGGTTTCTGCAATTTTTGTGCAGGAATTAAATCAGCAATTTTTCTAACATGATTGATCAAATCAAATCAATGAAAATTCAGTTTTGGGAAATAGCAGCTGTTTTTATCCTGTTGTTTAGATCAACAGGAAAATGCTGAGTCTAAATAGTTTGTTATGTCCAGTGTTCTAGTGACAGGATATATATATATTTTTCGATTTTTGCGTACCACAATCCTGTATGCACAGTATATATCGGGACATATTTTTCCTCAGATGATCCTTTGTTTACTGAAGATAACATTTTATTTGCTGTAGAGGTGTGATTTTTTTACCATTGAATTAACGATGGTGGCTCCACTTAGATTTATTCACAATGCATTATTTTCCATCAAGTAGATTTATTTGGGCATTTTACCACTGATAATTATAAAGTACTATGTAGTGCCAAATACTGTATAATAAAAACAACCTTTTTCCTTAATTGCACATAAAAGCCTGATTGAGTTGCCGGAACTTAGTGCAGCCAGAGGGGTTCTAGTATGGGCAGCCCAGCATCTCGTGGAATGCTGGGTACACCCTTGGATTGATGAAAATGGGATGAGGGGAAAAGGGGGGGAGGCTTGTCGAAGCACCATCCATCGTTGATCCCTGTGACTTCCCTGCATCCCTTTCTATCCACTTGGAAAAGCAACAGCCATCACTATTAGTGGAATTTTTTTTACCAGCCCTATTCTTTTCCCTCAAAGTTCAGATGATCCCTCCATGTACTCACCTCTGATCAGCATGCAATTACCTCTATTGTATATGTCTCACATCATACCCGCTGAGCCACAAGTGGAGATGAAGGTGAGTTGAATACAACTCTGAATTGCCTGTATAGGTGCTCAAAGTTGTGTATGTCATCTTCTACACATGCAGAGTTCTATTAATTAAAAAAAACACACAAGATCTGTCTTGGAAGCAACTCTGAATCATGGCTAAAATACTCAGCAATGTATTGAATGCTGAAAAAATAAACGTTCTTCAAAGATCTTATGGTGGGATGTAAAGTCAGTTTTTGGGGCTTTGGAAGCAGTTTCCATATGGACTGACCCCGGCACTGACCACACTATGGACAGATTTTTAATTAGCTCCAAACAGAGTGGCCCTGAATGATAATGCACCCATGGCACCTGTGCATGGTCCAGCAGGCTAGACCAGTTGTAAAGCGCAAAGGAAATGATGCGCAATATAAGAAACTGTAAATAAATAAATAATGTAAAGCAATACCAAGGTTCCATCACTTCTTAAAAGTTTTATCATGAAGAAAGTAAAAAAAAACAAGAAAAAAAACAGGTTTAAGATTACTGACAAGCACCAGAGGAAGACATTTAGGTTCCGTTTAATTATTATCAGAAGCTGCCTGATCCTGTTCCTCAACTGATGGAGGTGGAGATGTATAATATCATGAGGCCATCTGATACGAAGGATGAAATGTAATAGGGTAAGAGAATCAGAAAGTGAAAGATTTTGGGGCCCATTTATCATGGATCACATTTACAATGGAATCTGGGTGGAATGTTACCGCCCAGGATCACATTGTAAAATGCCATCCCATCTGTGGTATGTATCATACCTGAGGCGCAGGGACAGGGTTTCGAAAATAACCTGTCCCTGCGAAGTCCTGACATGGAAGCCGGGGGGTCTGTACATACGCAGTTAGCGCTGAACCCCCGCTGACCCTGCTGACCACACTGCCGCCGGGGTAGTGGCGATAGCCCAGGGATGCGAAGCCGGGCTGCCGATGTTGATATATTGGGCAGCTTTATTATAATTTTATAATTTTATTTATAAGCTTTGCATCCCTCATAGAAACCTGCGGCGATGCAGGGGGGATAGAAGCAGGGATCGGAGGTCCCCCTTTTATACAATCGGGGGATACTTAATATTTGCTGCTAATCCCTGAAAATTGGTGTTTCGGGGTTTAGCCACAAATGTTGTTTTCTTACCAAATCTCTCAGTTTCTGATTCTATCTCTCTATTACATTTCACCCTTAGTAGCTTCTAAAAACAGTTTTTGGGGTTTAATTGCGGCAGAGGTGGAACTAGTGAGTGGTGGGCCCAGGTGCAACAATATGCTTTGGGCCCCAATTTGGAATCCCAAAGTAGACTCTTCACATGTGACCAGAGAAAAGGCTATTTTGCATTGTACATGAATAAATACTGATGCGCTGTGTAGGGGGTCTGCTGTGTCTGTAAAGAATGTGTCAGATGGCACAGCACAGCGGTCACAAGATTGTGATTTCAGATCTGTTGCTTGCTGCGGTAAAGGGGCCTACACATGGGGCGATTTCAGAGGATTTTCTAAGCGATCTCACTAGATCGCTTAGAAAATGCCCCTACATTGCTCTGTGTGTAGGGGACATAGTGATAATGATGTACGGCTGTCTTTCTGTGTCTGGACCTGGTTGCGTGTTTACTCACTTTGGGGTGGATTCAGAAGGATGTGTTTATGATGATCAAATTTATGATATGAGTATATGATGATATAGCGATTATCTGGCTGAAAGAGCAGTATTATTATTGACTAGCCAGATAATCAATATATCATATACAGTAATTATAATGCTCTAAAGGTGGGCGGCACTCAGAAGGCTTGAAAGAAAGTAGACCAAGCGGCTTTGCATCAAGCACCGGGTGCCATTACAACGTAAAAGGGCAGTGGAGTGCATGTATTTACCTATTTATATATATATATATATATATATATATATATATATAGAGAAGAGATAATCCGGCACTCCACTAAAGAAGTAAAAAGGCAGCTTGCTCCGGTGCCTTCCCAGAACCACGCAGGTCCAACACAGGTAAATCAGGCAACAGGCGTCACTCGGAGTCTTGAAGTAAATAAAGTGCTTTATTGCAATAAAGCACTTTATTTACTTCAAGACTCCGAGTGACGCCTGTTGCCTGATTTACCTATATATATATATATATATATATATATATATATATATATCTTCCCCAATAGTGGTTTAGCGCCAACATCATGTGTCAGTCCATGTTCTCCATAATTTAACAATATTCAACGGTAATAAATGAGAGTGATCTTCAAATTGATGTTTTTTATTTTTTGTCTCCAAAGAAATGCCAAACGTCCCGGGACGTTTGGCATTTCTTTGGAGACAAAAAACAAAAAACATAAATTTAAAGATCACTCTCTTTTATTACCGTTGAATATTGTTAAAATATGGAGAACATGGACTGACACATGATATTGGCGCCAAACCACTATTGGGGAAGATATTGGTGGAATTGGTCCCTACAACCCTCAGGGACCACTGTGGTTGAGCTGCCTTTTACTGTTTTGATCTACTTAGTGAATGTAATATTCCACTAAAAATAATCACAATAGCATATAGCGCGTATAGGAGTTTTGGAAAACATATACATATATATATATATATATAGGCGTCCTTGTTGCTGTGCACTCCCAGCTTACAGGTATACTGTCCTGGTGCCGGCTGTAGGACCTCCTCGCAGGGAACTCCAAAATATATCACCCAACTGCCTCGTGGGGCAGCTTCAGCAGCACTTCGGTATGAGTAGAGAATAATGAATAGCAGACTCAGCTATACTGTATAGCTGAGTCTGCTATTCATTATTCTCTACTCATACCGAAGTGCTGCTGAAGCTGCCCCACGAGGCAGTTGGGTGATATATATATATATAAATATATATAAAAGTCCAAAGGACAAGCACCCTCCTTCAACCCGGCATCTACTGCGGTGCTCAGCAAATTTCTTCTATACACAAACACTCCAAGTTGCGAGCACCCAAGGGTTTGTCAAAAGAACATCCAGAAAACCACACGGGTTTAAATGCAAGCTTTCGGGCTCTTTATTTCAGCCCTTCGTCAGGCAGCACATACACACATGTATGTGCTGCCTGACGAAGGGCTGAAATAAAGAGCTTTTTTTTGCCAAATCCGTGGGTGCTCGCAACTTGGAGTGTTTGTATAATAGAATACTGGAATGGTTCTTATTGGGGTAATAATAAATGAAAGCATAAATACTTGTCGAGAACCAGTAAGTCTATTTTAGACACAATAGCATCATAACAATGGGTTTACAAACAATACATTTCTTGAAAAACATGCATATATTGTGGAGAGAGTACAACAATGGATGGTACATACCAGAATAAAAAGGCGAAATGACACACCTCTCCGACTGATGTCAATTTCAGATATATAGTTGATTCTAAATGTCAACACATATGTCTGTTAGACAATTTGCAGGTATACAGAAAGTGCTATAGCACAACAGATGGGGGTTAAGATGTGATAATCTATGAGGGAATGGGGGTTGGGGCAATTAGGATACTGATATATATCAGTCCCAACGGAGATGTCAGCCATCCAAAAGATATAAAGAAAACAGCTGTAAACAACACCTAAGTGTATAGTGGCCAAATGGGTGCCCGTGTATACTGATTACATCAATAAAGGTTACACAACCTTCTATGGGTTTTACTGATACACAAAATCACTTATTGATGTGGCCCATTAAAGAAGCGTATAATACACTGAGTGTGTGTAACCACTATGGGTGTCCAGGGTCATAGCAGAGCCCCCTTTGGAAATACAGAGTTCATAATATACAAATAAAGCTCTTACAATGAAACACAGTATATAATTACATGTGTTGTATACATGATAGGTGGTACCTTAACATACATAGGTTATTACTATACAGGACCAATAGGGTGAAACCTACCCGAATCAGCTATCCACAGTCTCGATCAGCAAGGAGAGAGATAATGACCCTCTACTGAGAGGTGCTATATATACCAGTCAGTGAGTGACCTCACTTCCGGTTTTCCGGCTATGGGCATAAAGAGGCTTTTCTACATGTAAAAGGGTAGCAGGGGATAAAATAAAATAATGATGAGAAGGGCGCTAGGTGATGAAGTAATAGGGGGATAAATAGTAAATAGTCGGCGGTGTCTACCTGTAAGGTGAAAAAAAAACGTCAAGGAGTGTGTACTTCCGGGAACACTGTGCGTTCCATCTGCGTCTCAACCCTCGGTCTGGGAGGGTGGATGCCTAGATGCGCTAACTATCGGGAACGTCATGTGTTCCGTTTGCGTCTCAGCCCTCGGTTTAGGAGGGTGGACGCCGTGTGAGAGGGCTTCCGGGAACACCGTGCGTTCCAAATGAGAGTATCCGCCCTAGATATGCGTATCAGCCCTCGGTTTAGGAGGGTGGACTCCATGTAAGTGGGCTTCCGGGAACGCTGTGCGTTCCAAATGAGTGTATCCGCCCTAGATATGCGGGCTGGTCACGGGGGCAAAAAAGCCCAATCTAATAGGTGCTTGTGAGAAATGGGAGGAAACATATATCGAAAGAGCAGGCGTAGCGCTGCGTTCAGTAATGTTATATGGTTGCCTAGGTAACGTGGATAGGGCTGATCGTGCTGCCAATGTTCCATGGTTACCTGAGTTACAGGTACCTTGGCTAATGGCGCTATAGGTGTCAGCGTGTGGCTGAATGAATATGGTGTGACTATAGGTATGTGTGACAACCAATTAGGTATAAAATATGTTAAAGAGTAGTATGGTGACAGCTCCTATGTGTTTTAAGTGACACGCTATGCGTGTCAGCGTGTGACCCTGCTATTTTATAAGAGTAAAGAGCAGGGATTTTAACGTTAAATCAAATGGGAAATAGTGACTTATAATCATGGTGTTGGGTGAAATATTAACAGGGGGGACCCCCGAAGGTGTGTGTAGTGTTGGGGTGGCCTACTCTCTGTGAGTAAAAATTATGGACTGATTAGTATTATATGATAGTTTAAGATAGGATGGGTAAGGACTGTGTATGTCTAAGTGTGACCCCAGAACTTTAAGGGGTGAGAGGTTATATTCTAAGTGCAGTGTTATAAGTGTCTAAGTGTAACCCCCTTACTTCGAGGGGTAAGGAGTATATTCTGTGCAGTAGTGCCTAAGGGCCACATACTCCCTTCCAAGAATGGTAATTAAAAAGTGAAAGGATGATGGGTGTGTATAGGTGGGCCGGACACAACCCTTATGGGTATAGAAGCAGTGAGGGTGATAATAATAAGTAGTGGGTGCCACCTTTAAAGGTGGGGTGTGGCAGACTCAATATGAATAAATGGCCAATGTGTTGAAAATAATAGGGCCAGATATTATCCTAGAAGCCCTACTAAGGAGACTAAAATATGACAATTAGAGGAATTAAAAAGTGAAGGGATGGAGGGTGCGAATAACCTCTTGGGAATAAAGTGGTCCCTAAAGTGGAGAACCCTATTTCACTATAAGAGATGAAAGTAATACCGGCGGGGCTGGCAATCTTCAATTTAGATAAAGAACATTGATTAATCGAAATCGATCGATGTTCACGTTACAAGGTTTATAGCCCCACTGGTCCTGTATGTACAGATGTTTTTTTTGAGGACGGTCAATGAGAGTACTCCAACTTAAGGTGGATGGAATGAAACAAAGAAGAAGAAGGAAAGAAGGTTCAAAAGTAATGGCTACAAGAAAGAGACTATGTCTAAGTTTTCGTTGAGACCATTGGGTGAAAGGGACCCCAGGGTGTATATCCAGAAGGTTTCCCGTTTGGATAGAGTAAGTTCTATATTACCTCCTCTAGGGTTCAGGGGAATGTGTTCTAGAACAGTAAATGAGAAGTTTTTTTCCGGGTTGGAACCATGTTCGCGAAGATAGTGACGGGGTAGGTTGTGCGAGGTCAGTTTGTTTTTAACATTTCTCAGGTGTTCTTGAATTCTCAACTTTAACATTCTCTTGGTCTTGCCTATATAGTATAGGCCACATCCGCATGTGATTCTGTATACCACGTAGTTGGAGGTACATGTACATGGTAGGTTTAAAGTGTAAGATTTGTTTTCCGCTGTCTTCCACATGAATGGTTGCTTTTCCATGTACTTGCAACAATTGCATTTGGTGCATGGAGTGCATCTGATGGTATCGTTCAGAAAATGTTTTCCCAGTTTAGATGTAGTTTTTTCTGGACAAAAATGACTGGGGGCTATCAAGCTTCTCAAGTTCGGGGCTCGTCTATAAACCACATTTGGTGAGGGTGGTAATGTATATATACACACGCATACACACACAGTATAAATAAATAAATATGTGTGGTGAGGGAGGGTGCCAAGACCCAGAATAGACTTACCAGAGCCAGAGGACTGTCTCTAGGAACAGCAGCGGGGCTGCGAGCGGCTGCTGCTGTACTTCACAGTATGGGAGGTGGTTTCTTCTGCTGCTAGTGCTTGTTAGGCTGCTGGTGCCCAGAGGCTGGAGCCCCTTGGCGACGGCAGAATGGAAGTACCCACACAGTGTCATGACTTCACAATACCCATCAAGACCATACCATGTGGTAAGTCGAGGGGGAGGGGGCGCACCAGAGCTTGTCTGTTATATTAATTGCTCCGGCGCAGGAAAGCTTTCAAACCCATCTCCCCGTTGCCAGGCCTGGGTATAGGTGCCAGAGCTGCGGCCCCAAATCACCAAATAAATGCGTCAGCGGCAGCACGCCAATGAAAGGGTCATCTGCCATGGACAGAAATAGGAATGCAATTTTAATGATTTATGGACAGCCATGTGGCCAGCTTGTGTCTGTTTGGTGATCATCATGCTGTAATGATGATGGACCTAGGTTTTTGTGGAGTCTGGAGTTGCAGCTCCATTTGCCCTATTGTTAATATGGCCCTGCTTCTTCAGACAGCACTAATGTTTGGAGCCCCAATCCTTTCTACCAGAAGGAGTTCCAGGATATAAAGAGCAAACTGGTCGCATCTCTTCTTCTCTGGCTCATTCTAAGAGAATGAGTGGTACTTGTTTCCTAGCACGGCGCCCATCGCATCGCAGACCATAAGGCATACGATGGTATGCGATGCGATTCGATGTTACGCGATGGCATCCGAATTGTATATATTGTATACCACCGAATTGTATGCCATTGTATGCCATATACAATGTATATAATTCTATACCATCGAATTGTATGCCATTGTATGCCATATACAATGGTATACAATTTAAAATTGTATAAGCACCCTAATGGGTGTTTTCAATGTTAAATGTGCCCCCTATAAGATAAATACTTGTATAAGCTCTGTAATGGGTGCTTACAATGTAAAACTCACCCCTACGCCATCCGTACTATCAATGCCAACCCGAAGCATGGCGAGCGCAGCGAGCCCGCGTCCTACGACCTTTTCATACCCCCACTATCCACGTCGGCGTGTAGTTGATTTTATATACAGATGTATCGGGTCTCATCTTTGCAGGGGATGGCGATGACGTCGAGGTGCGCGCGCGTCCCCTTCCGACGATGCTGCCCTCGGTCGCTTGGTGCCCACACCGGGCGACCGCACCCCCCCGCAGCCTCCTCGGGTCCCCCCCTGCCCCCTCGAGCGGGAGGCGGACAGTAATGCGTCCACCTCGCCGTCCCGCCGCCCGGATACTGAGACGCGCGTGCGTGGGGGACGCACGCGCGTCTCAGTCAGATAGCGGCGCCGTGTTGCTGGCGATCCGCCAGCAGCATGCTGCTGGTGGATCGCCAGCAAGGACGAGACCCGATACATCTGTAATGTGGTGAGTGCAGCGCGCCCCGCGAGGGGACCCGGAATACATGTAAAGTAATACGCGTGCGCTCGCCACGCTTCGTGTTCAATGGCTCGCTGCGCTCGCCACACTATATAAAATCAACTCCACGCCGACGTGGATAAGGGGGGGTATGAAAAGGTCCAAGGACGCGTACCGCCGCCCCTCGCGGGCTTGCTGCGCTTGCCACGCTTCGGGTTGTGTGGGTGCATTTAACATTGTAAGCACCCATGCGATGCGATGCCGTACGACTGAATATCGTGGTTGCCGTGCTAGGAAACAAGTACCGAATGAGTGAACATGCATTTACACTGCTCGACTATGTAATCTTTCACAGCAGACATATAAGGAAAGATTTAGTTAGTCACAGTGGGCCTGATTCTGGTTTGCTCAGTAAGCTGCGAACATCACAGCTTACTGAGCACCTGAGGAGCTGCCCGGCCGAATAACCCCCACACCGCCAATTCCCCTTGGTACCATGCGAGGGGATGTTTAATGAAAACACATCCCTCGCATGCCTCCGCTGCAGGAGAAATCATTCTATGGTTGTCGACCATCGAATGATTTCTCCTGCCTTAGCAAATAGAAGTCAGTAAAAACTGACTTTTATTTGCATGCCTGGATGAAGACGGGTGGGTGGCTGAAATACAATACAAGCTTAATAGTAAAAATGCTTGAGAAAACAGGAACGTCTTGAGTCTATTTTTAAGAATTCTACAGTGGGGGCCTCTCGAACTGTGTGGGAAAGAATGTTCCATAGAGTCAGAGCCACAAAGCTGAAAGCTCGACCCCCAGATGAATTTGTGGAGATTTTAGGTACAGTTAATAGTCCTTCATCTACAGAGTAATTAAGTGGGACAGCAAGGAAGCTGCTTTAAGTCCTCATCACCTTCAACCTACTTCTCCTCTCCGGGCATCTCCCAGATAGAAAAACCTTAAAGTAGAAAAGTATGCATGAAGGGCTTTGAAAGTCAGAAGCTAATATAGAAAATGATTTTCCATCTTTAGAGGTAGTCAGTGAAGGAAGTAGAGAATTGGTGTTATATGGCTGGCACACAGTGCCAGATTAAGCCTTCGGGGGGCCCGGGGTACTTTAGACCGGGGGGCCCCCTTGCACTTGTCATTACTGGCCGCACACTGCATGGGAGAATATTATACTGTCAAAACACAGAGTAAAGGCAGAATAAACTTGGTCAATGGTTAACTGCAGGGGATATATATATATATATATATATATATATATATATATATACACACACACACACACACACCACATGAAAAGCCTGTGTTTGTCCCTCTGCCCCTTACTCTGGAGGAGACCTCACAGTCCTAGTGCTGCCTCTGATTAAAAACCCTCACATGACTAAGCTGCTGCTGCTGTTCTCCATGGACCTGAGAAGCATGTAATGAGCTCCACCAATCAGAGCTCAGCACAAACTTCTCAGCCTCTGTCCTCTGGTGCAAAGTGTCATGGGACTTAGTCAACTCCCAGAAATGCACTGCACACTTGTGCAATCAGTGTGCCTTGGCTCCCGATGCTCAGCACCATAAATCATTGTCACATTGGCAGATAGGTGAAGCTGCAGCACTACCCCACCCATGCACAAAACCTTTAGCTAAAAAAAAACAAATAAAAACTTAAATTTTTTTTTTTTTAAATACATGACAACCACAGGGGGCCCCTAGCTAGAGGGGGGCCCAGGGGCACTGACCCCTTGTGCCTCCATTATAATCCGGCCCTGCTGGCACAGGATTGTTTGGTTAATAGACTGGCAGCTGAGTTTTGTACAATCTGTAAACAGTGCAAGGTAGAGGACATTGCAGTAGTCTAGGCATGATAATACAAATACATGTATGACTTTAGGCAGATCTTCTGAGGGAATTAAGTGCCTAATTCTGGCTATGTTCCTCAGATGACACAATGAGCAGTGGCGTAACTACTGAGGGTGCAGGGGATGCAACTGCTATGGGGCCCGGCGGCTGGGGGGGGCCGAGGTCCCAGCAGGACATCCCCTGCACCCTTTTTATATTATTCTTTATTTATGTTTTTTGTTTTTTTATTGTTGGGGCAGACTGGTCCCCGCGGGAACACTCTGTCTTGTGCTCCCTTCAGTGCCTATGACTCGCCAGCGCCGGGGATTAAGAGCAGAATACCCGGCGCTGAAACTGGGAGCACTGTGATGCCGGGCCCAGGGAGAGGGAGATCAGCGCGTTCTGTGATTGTGATCCGGCGCCCCGGCAGGTGAGGGAGCCCTCCGTCAGCCCTGCGATGCTGGGGACAGGGATATCAGCGCTGGCAGCGCCTGGGAGCTGGCGTCCCAGCAGGTGAGGGAGCCCTCACCCTCAGTCAGCCCTGCGATGCCGGGGACAGGGAGATCAGTGCTGGCAGCGCTTGGGAGCTGGTGTCCCAGCAGGTGAGGGAGCCCTCACCCTCAGTCAGCCCTGCGATGCCGGGAGAAGCAGTTTTGCGCCCCGGCGCCAGTGAAAGGGATCCCCCAGCCAGCCTGGCTTTGAGCTGCCGGACGGGAATACACAGCTAAAGAAGAATGCCAGAGACGGGAGCCCTGTGATGCTGGGAACAAGCAGTTTTGCACTGCTGGCGCCGGGCATCAGAAGGAGCTGAAGACTGGAGATGGGAGCCCTGTGCTGATGAAGGTACATGTCCTGCTGATTGAACTGTGGACAGAGCCCCCCCTGGCTTCTGCCACCCCCCTCCCTGTCCTCTACAACCCCCCTCTTATCCTCTACCCCTCTCTCATCCTCTACTCCTCCTGCCATCCTCTACACCCCCTCACCTACTCATCACCTACCCTCTCCTCACACTCTCATTCTCTAGCCCCCCCTTGTCCTTTACCCTCCCTCATGCTTTACTACCCTTTCCCCCTCATCCTCTACCCCCTCTCATCTTCTAACCCAGGGGTGGGGAACCATTTTTGTGCCAAGGGCTGTTTGTATGGGGAAAAAATCCTTCGGGGGCCATATGTAAAAATGTCTCTTACAAATTGTCCTGCTGCAGCTGCCCCACGCTTCGGAGGCTGCCGCTGAATAGGACTGACAGTCTCCAGTTGCTGTTGATTAAGAGGAAACTTGCGAGAACTACCGACCTCTCGCAAGAATTCCCCTTTAGGACTGACAGTCTCCAGTTGCTGTTGATTAAGAGGAAACTTGGGAGAACTACCGACCTCTCGCAAGAATTCCCCTTTACTTGACTCCCGGCAAAGCTGCCTGGTGGGAGGGCCACTCAGACGGCTACGGGGGCCGCATACGGCCCCAGGGCCTGAGGTTCCCCACCCCTGTTCTAACCCCTCCTAACACCCCCGTCTCCCCCTTTCTCTCCCTGACAACCTATGTCCCCCTTTCTCTCCCTGACAACTTCTGTCCCCCTTTCTCTCCCTGGCACCCTCTCTCACACCGTCTCTACACCTCTCTTTCCCTGGCACCCTCTCTCACTCCATCTCTACCCCTTTCTCTCCATGGCACGCTCTCTCACTCTCTCCCTTTCTATCTCTGACATCTTCTTTCTCCCCCTCTCTCCCCCATTCTCTCCCTGGCACCCTCTCTCACTCCCTCTCTCTTCCTTTTGTCTCCCTGGCACCCTCTATCACTCATTGTCTCTTCCTGGTAACCTCTCTCAGTCCATGTCTCTCCATTTCTCTGTTTGACACTCTTCCTCTTCTTTCTTTCCCTCTCTCTCTTCATCATTTCTCTCTCACAGTGAACAGCACCATGAGAGAACTCCCTGGGGCTATTCCAGTAAATGGGATGCCAAGTCCTAACTAGTGGATTTCGGGTTACACCTAGGGTTACCACCTTTTTGTTGAGAGATTCCCGGACAGTGGCCCGCCCCTTGACACACCCACTTGCCCCTTGACACACCCACAAAATCAACATAAGGTGGGTCAAAGGGCGGAGCTGGGGGTGGGGCATGGGCGGGACGCCCATGCCCCACCCCCAGCTCCGCCCTTTGACCCACCTTATGTTGATTTTTTTTTAACCTTTGCTTCAATTTCATTCTTGATTTTGCATACCATAATGCTAATTACATGTTACATCATACACAGTAATACCCATTACACGTTATGCCCCACACCTGGATGCCCATTACATGTTACAACATACACTGCAATGCCCATTCCACAATATGCCAGGACTGAAAATTTGTTTTGTAAATTCTCAACATAATGCCGACTACACGTCACACACCCATTACAATAGTGTACAAAATGCCACAATGCCCATTACATGTTATGCCACACAGCTTCAGGTGATAAACCATTGTATTTATCATATATGAAGGAGTCTATTTGTTGTTTTTAAATAAATGATGTAAGTACATACTTTATATTTCTTCTAAGAGACCCAGGGTCGATGGTGGAGCCTGGAGGCTGGGTGGCTGACCTGGCTCTGCCGCTCTATCCTCTCTGGCAGCTGATGGATGGTGAAGCCAGGACTCGGAGCCTAGGAGGGTGGGTGGCTGAGGGTGAAGGAGGCTGGCTGGGTGGAGGAGCCGCTGCTGACTGAGCTCCTGACTGTCCTAACCTCACCTTGGCCTGCCTGCTTTGCCTTGGTCGGTGACTGTCAGAGAGAGAGCAACGAGGCTGGCTGTGTCACCCTGAGGCAGAGCGCCAAATGCGGAGGAGGAGCCGGGAGATTGAAAGAGTTGGAGTCAGACAGTGACACACACACACACTATCTGTGTGTGTGTCCAATCAGTCTCCGTCCGACTCCGCCTCCCTCCTCCCAGCGAGCGCCCACCGCCTGCCCTGCATCGATCCCCGCCTCCTTGCTGGCTTCAGCAATCATGGCGACCCGCAGTCCCGCACCCGCCCGGCGCCACTGCACAGCGGAGGGAGACGGGCGGCCAGGGCGGGCAGAGAGGGGGACTCATTCCCGGACTATGTATAGTCCGAGAACGGCACCTGTCCGGACTCCGGACACCCGGTCTAATTACCGGACTGTCCGGAGTAATCCCGGATGGGTGGTAACCCTACTTACACCCCTGGAGAGGTCGGAGCAGAAATCTGGCAAAACTACTGTATCTCAGCAATGCTGCTTTGAGCCCTAATACGGTGTAAACAGCATTGTGGCAGGGCACATTAGTTGGAGAATGCCAGTACTTGCGACTAAACACCCGTGAGTACTGGCATCCTCCGACATAACAGCATGCTGATTCGACTAGCCGTGGGAGCTCCCTCATGGCGCTATTCATAGTGTGCTGAAATAAATTGCCACCCCAATAGGCATTGATGTGGCAATGGTGGTGGTGGTGGTGGTGGGGGGGCCTTTCAAAATGTTGCTATGGGGCACACAATGTACTAGTTACGCCTCTGATAATGAGGATATGATTGTGGGCCTGGTGTTTCGGTGTCATGCCAATATCCAGTACCATGTGAAAATTCCACACATGTTCAGTGTTTTGTAGTTCTGAACCTCCAAGCGGAAGTCACCCTGGTTATTGCAAAATAGACCCAATAATTATGTAGTGGTGTTTTTGTTTTAGATACGTGCAATATATTTTCCTTTAGTATTACATAATGAAAAATCCAGGTATAAATATCACAAACTCCTCTGTAATAAAGAGGCAGACAGGAAACATGAGTCATTGTTATACTGTTCCTAATATACATAAATGATAGTGTGTGTATACAGAACTAAGCACTTTGTGTATCCCACTGTTTCAATAAAACTATTTTAGAAAATAGAACATTTTCTTTCCTCTCGTGCTGAATAATGAAATAACTATCTCTATTGACAACATAGTTACATAGTAGTTAAAGCTGAATAAAGACTTGCGTCCATCGAGTTCAACCTTGGTTTAATAGAGTTTAATTTGCATTAAGTTGTAAATAAAAGATACAAATAAAGTGCACTGCAAACAATCAATATCATGGTGTCTACTGATCAGTAAGAAACACATCTACAACTAATTTGTATTGAGACATAAGAAGCCAGCAGAGGATATGGATGATTAGGCGTGGAATAATGAATTGCCTGTCCTCATTGTGCAGGTGTTAAAGTCTAACTTTGAAGTACATACTGTATATTTAAGAGGGAAGCGGTCATCTATCGACTGGTCATAAGGTCAACATGGGTTTTTCACTGTTTTTTGAGCCGACATGTGCCGACAGGCGGTATTTCATGCCCTACCATCCACTAGGGCTTGGTGGGAGAATAAAATAGTGTGCCGAGCGCAGCGAGGCACCGTGCCCGAAGCATTGCGAGCGATGCGAGGGTCCTATTCTCATTGCCAACTGTGTCCATGTCGACTGTGTCGACATTCGGATCAAAAAACATTGAAAAACCCATGTCGACCTTATGACCAGTCGACCTTCCTCATGTCAACCTTTATGCAAATTCGACCTTAAGTCATGTCGACCTTGGCCCATGTCGACCTTCCTGCCAGTCGACCTAGTGGGGTCGACCTAATGACTGTAGACCTAAGTTCATTCTGACAGATGTACTGATTCCATTTAAGAGCCCTGTGAGCTTGTCTGTAGCATCCTCTAGTGTACATTATTATAATGCAGGCCAGAGCTAGAACTACTTGTTTTATACAGACCCACTTCCCTCATTTCCTAAGTGTACAGCCTGAGTCTCTCCTTTGGCTTGGACACACAACGTTCTAGGCACAAATGCTGCAACAACAAAAAAAGGGAGAAAAAGTGGTTTACCACATAATTTAACACAGTCATACCTCCCAACAGTCCCGATTTTAGCGGGACAGTCCCGATTGTCAGGGCCTGTCCCGCTGTCCCACCCGCGGGCGGCAGTGTCCCGCGGTGTGGGGGGGCTGTTGGGAGTCCCCCCTGTCGGCTGCTAAGCAGCGGGGAATAAACGCTGTGGGGGCATGGCTAGAGGCTCACAGAGCCTCTGGGTCATGCCCCCATAGCGGCAAAATGGGGGTGTGGCCTCGCGAGAGAGCTGTGAGTATAGGCCACGCCCCCAAATTAGGCCACGCCCCAAAAATGTCAACGCGCCTTCGGCGCGCAGCAGCAGCGTCCCGCCTGCCTAGCTGCCAAAGTTGGGAGGTATGCAGTCTCCAATATAGTTCTCTGTAGTTGAATGTGGTATAATTACAAAGTATGTCCACCACCTTGAGAATTGATCCAGGAGTCCCACTGTGAAGCTTGAGCAACTGTGAAGGTCCCCAAAGGTTGGTGGCTTATCCAGATCCAATAAAGTGGTGCAAAAGTGTCAGTGATGGCCTTTCAGCTCCTAACGTGTTTCACTGTCACTAAGTACAGCTTTTTCAAAGGCTACTTAGTTAGCATCGTTGTTACAAATGATGCAAAGTAAGAATGCTTTACAAAAAAATAATGTGTTAATAGTTTATGTTTATCAATTAACAAAATGCAAAGTGAATGCACAGAAGGGATCCAGTATTATATGTGATATACTGGATGACTTGATCATAGAGGAGGTGGCAAGTGGGTGGAATGGTGGCCCCGCCCCCTTGATGGTTTCCTGTTATTCCCAGCATTGTGAACATACTGCCCACTTTGTGTATGCACAGTGGGATTCAGCGCACTTTACCAGGACCCAGGAAATGTCTCAGCGTGTGTACCTTAGAGCATACACACAGTGAGATATGCACTATTTTTCTATTCGATTTTGCTTATAGAAGCAAAATCGAATAGAAAATCGAATGGGAATCGAATGGTTTTTCTACATTCCATGCAGATTCGATCCCAATACGTGCTTCAGTGTAGTGTAAATCGGAAAGAAAAATAGTCTTGGCAGCCAAGACTATATATTGCAAATCTAATGTAGATAGAGCAAATCTAATGTGTTCACTGCAGCATTCGATTCGATGTCCATCTCCTGCCTGAAGCCAGTGTTGATCTAATAGCAAATCTAATAGCAATTTGAATGCACATTGAATGGAGAATTGAACATAAAATACAAAATGGCATCGGAGTCAAAGATTGGACTTGCAACCTCCTACATGGGAATGGGGTTGCATGTGATACATTGCATGCAAAAGGTCCCGGACGGTTCAAGGGAATTATTATGTGACTTCTCCCTCCAAATAGTCGCATAAGTGTATGGGCCTTATAGGTAACATTGCACAACTTAAAAATTGCACTTTTATTTCTATTTTCTCTAGTTTCTCTTATTTCCGCAGTGATAATTGGTATTTATTTCATTTTTATTTTATTCTTGGGTGCAGTTTCAGAGGTGCAAGCAAAATATGAGTAAATAACTCAAAAGGAACATGCTTACATAGGCAGAACATGCATCTCTTTTTGGATAAGTTGCCAATACTATCTGAAGGCCCCCCGTGCGATGCACCACATGCACATTCCTAGTTACAGCCATGTATGCAGTCTACTTTCCCTGCATTGAACCTTCCCTATATGAAAACACCCATACTCAACGCAGTTCTATTTCTCTGGTTGTTAAGGTTTAAACATACAAAATGTGTACAACTCAAAAAATATTTAATTTCCCCTGCGCTGTATGTATGCTTTGATGTTGCATAGATTGGAGTCTCTTTCTATGTTCCAGCTGTCACTCTGTATACATAATCTAATGAATGTTTATCCAGCACCATCTACAGCACCCCCAAGTAACAGCCCTCTTGTGTCTCCTCACATGTATTGATGTTAATCCTTTTTTTATTACACTGCTTCCAGGAAGTGTGATGAGCTGAGAAGCGTGATTCTCACACTTTGTATGTGAAAGAAATTTGCAACTTGCTTTTATATTCATCAATCTTAATAATAATTAGATTTTACACTTACTGTGACTAGTAACCCTTTCTTCATAGATGAGAACACAAATAAATACAATAGTTATCTCTACCTAACTTTTTAATAGGTATCTCTTTCCCCAGGACCTACTGTAATAACAGTGGGCGTTTCGGGATCACTGGAAGTACAGAGGTACAGTATATATTTTGAGCCTGTAATTGTCTATATTGAACTAGTAATACGGTTTAAGGGTTCTGAAATGAAGGAGATTGAGGCAGTTGTCCCAGGCCAAATGTTTTGGGGGGTAATTGTAGAAAGTCAATTAAAAAAATACTGTTTAAATTTTGTTTTCTGATAATTTCCAAATATTGGAATAAGTCATTCCCTCTTTCTTTTAGAACTTATCCTTTACAATTATACTAATATTTACAACATGTGGCGCATTCATTCCTAACCAGCACATTTTACTGATCCACCAGTGTCTGGAAAACATGAACTGTTGGTAGATCCTGAGGACCGGTCTAGCCAACCCTGCTATAGATTGTCTGCTGTAACATTCAGCTCAGACACGATGGCCCTCCAGCCACATTTAACAGCTTACTGTGACAGCTGGCCCAGTAGTATACTTGTATCTTTCTAAAAGGCAAACTAAAGCTTGTAAAGTGTTAATTATTCCCTTATTATGGACTAGCTACACTTTCAGATGAAAAAACTGAGTGGCTTTCACATACCTCCCAACTGTCCCGCTAAACGGGGGAACGTCCCGATATTTGGGGACGTTCCCACGTCCCTCCAGCGGCCGTCGGTGTCCCGCTGCAGGGGGGGGGCAGTTGGGAGTTCCCCCCAATCTGACCGAATAGACGCTGTGTGCATGCGCACAGCGTCTATTCGCGGGCGAAAACGGAGGCGCGGCTTAATTAGCATAAACCATGTCCTCATTTGCATAGACCACACCCCATTTTCGGACGCTCGCCGCGAGTGTCCCTATTCTGCTTTGATGAAAGTTGGGAGGTATGCTTTCACATGAAAGTCACCCAGTGTGTATGGGCCTTTAGTGTCCATTTACTATGTAACACTCATTAACCACTTACCTAGCATGGTCATAATGTTTGCAACCAAACCAATCAGTGTTTAGTGATACAGATCCTCACAGTCCTTCTGCTTTCCTGTACCCTCCCCCAGGGTCTGCCATGCTGCCAATCACTGCTGATCAGTCAGCACAGCAAGATCTCAGCATAGTTATGCCATGTTCACACTGCTCTTGTGAAATACCAGGCTTTTACCCTGCATTTTAATGCCGGTGACTGCAACGATGGACCCCCTTCCTCACAGCTAAGGCAAATTCCCGGGTGAAGCAGTTCTACCCAGTAATTTGCCTTTTAACACAGGTTTTTTTTTTGCAGTAAAAAGCATGGTTGAAGACCTGGGAATTTCGACACGGGTTGACCCGTTCACACTAAAAAAAAAAACATGGCAATTGCTAGACCTGGGAATTTTACTAGCAGTGAGAATGGGTTATTAGAGTATTTAGGGTTAGGATTAAGGGTGAGGGTAACTCTAGGGTTGTTACAAAGAAAAACAGGGAAATAAAGAAAACATAAAATTATGATACGCATAGGTTGACTACAAAGAAATAAAGAGTAGCGGCCACAGGAATAACAGTGATGTCACCTGCCAGCCCCCTGCACCCACGTCACCACTTCATTACCATGAAACGCTGAGCGTTCCCATATGATAATGGAGCAGCCCGGCGCCCCCCACCCCCCAGACGCCGTGTAGGGTGCGTGCACCCGGCGAACCAAAAGTTTGTCATGGGTGCACACACCCTACGTCTGCACATACACAGAAATGCAACATCTGTCTTCTGTGTGAATTGGGGGGGGGAGAGAGGATGCCTCAATGTGGGGGGAGAGGATGCCTCAGTGGGGGAAGGGGTGGGTTCGGAAATGTCTCCCTCCGCAACTGCCTCTGTGCATATCTACTGAGTGCAGTGCATATTTAATAAGTGGGTCCCCGACCCACTCATTAAATATGCACTGTGCTGGGTCCCGCTCATTAGATATGCATGGAGTGGGACCAATAGTGCTCACTGCTGCCTGGGTACAGTTTCAGACCCGTTCAGACAGCAAAATAAACAGGTCTGAAAAGGGTAGGACCCTGCTTTTTTTACCGTTTCCAAATACCGGATTTTTGGAAACGGTAAATTCTCTCTGCACCTTTCAGACTGCACATATTACCGTTTTAAAATGGTTAAAACTGGCAAAATACTGGCTTATAAGTGTGGTTTGAAAGGGGCCACTTGCCTACCTGACCCTCTCCAAGAGGGAGAAAATGGTATGTTCCTGGACTTCCCTGGTAATGTATGATGGCCATCACCTGTGGGAAACTGGTTAATTGATAAGAAAGGTGTTTCACCACAGGTGATGGCCATCATACATTACCAGGGTAGTCCAGGAGCAGAGCATTTTCTCCCTCTTAGAGAGGGTCGGGTAGGCAAGTATGTTACACCTTCTGCGGTAATGACTCCCACACTAAACCAGGGATTGCCAACTCCAGTCCTCGAGAGCTTCGAATAGTTAACGTTTTCCAGGTCTCCTCACAGAATCACAAGTAATTAGCTCCACCTTTGGATCATTTATAATGTGTTAGTCAGTAATGAATACACCTGTGCCCCAGCTAGGTGATCTAGAAAACGTGAACTGTTGGTAGCTCTCGAAGACTGGAGTTGGCTACCCCAGCACTAAACTATAGCAAGTACTAAACCCTCAATGCAGTAGTTGAACTAGTCTTATGTAGGGTACACACCAGGACGACCACCGTCGTCCACGACCGATAGACGACCATGGAACGATTTCCCTTGGACTTCCCGGGAGCTCCCAGGCAGTCCCCAGCAAACGATTAGCAAAAATTGTGTTTTTTTTGCGGAACGATCTAGATCCGATCCCGATGCGCCCGCGATGGTCGTTAAGACGGTCGGATCGCTGGTTTTTGTTTTTTTGCAAGAACACATGCGACCGTCGTCAGATTGGCCTTTGAAATTTGAATGAAGGGGCTGGACTAGCAGAGGGGGATAGGACTAGCAGAGGGGGATAGGAATAGCAGCAGCCATTTTAAACCAGTGTATTTCTGCTTTGTTACTAGTGAGGCTTGGTTTATACCTGCTGAACGCTGGACATAGCTATTTACACATTACTTTGTTTTGCCTGCCATTACAAAGTGTCTTTTAACCCTGCACTATGGAGAATGCAGTGATGGGTAGTCACCAGCAACAGTACCTGCTCTATTATGCAGTGTTGAAGCTCAGGCGTCAGAGAGCCCAGCGCAGGAGAGAAAGATCATGCTGGACAAAGCAGTGGCTACTTCAGCGTCAGACTCGTTCGCACATGCCACTGCTCAGGGACATCAGGGAAAATAACCCAGACGATTTTCGTAACTTCTTGAGGATGGATGATGCCACATTCCAGGAATTGCTGCGTCTGGTGACTCCCCACATCGAGAAGCAGGATACCAAGTATCGCATGGCTATCCCTGCTGAGGAACGGCTGGTGGTGACCCTGAGGTTTCTGGCGACAGGACGGTCTCTTGCTGACCTAAAGTTTGGATCCCTCATCTCCCCGCAAGCTTTGGGCCTCATCATCCCGGAGACCTGCAAAGCCATTGTGAAGGTGCTGCAGTACCAGTATTGCAAGGTAAGGATGAAATATACACCGTACACTTTATTGTGCAAACAAAATATTTTTATTTATAATTTAGGCCTAGGACAGAAACAGGTTTTTTAGGCCTTTTATAGGTAAAACATGTAAAATAGTAAATAGATTGTGTCAACACAAATATATTATAATACCATATATAAAAGATATTGTACAAAAACACACACTATATATAAAGATTTAAGTATGTCTGACCCAGTTTAAACTTTCCCAATAAGTACGGGCTACTGTGTGGCAGAGGATGTCTGCCGCAGATAAGTAAAGGCTGCGGCCCACATGGCGCATGGCGCAGATTCAATGGTCCCGGCCCCATTGATGTGCGCCATACGACATGTGAGCAGTGGCCATCACATACCTGCAGCTGAGACCATGTCTGCCGCACAGTACCCCATACTATTGGTAAAGAAAAAAGGGCAATAAATGGAGTTTGCTCTCCAGATTGAGGAGAATCCTGTTCTCCCTCTGGTAATGCAGGTACAGGTAGCAGCATATAAAAAGAAAAAAAAACACACTCTGGTAACTTCTGGAACAGGCCCTTACAACAGTAGGGATAAGGTACTGTGTGGCAGAGGATGTCTGCTGCAGATATGTAAAGGCTGCGGCCCACATGGCGCATGGCGCAGATGCAATTTTCCCGGCCCCATTGATGTGCGCCAAACGCCATGTGAGCAGTGGCCATCACATACCTGCAGCTGAGACCATGTCTGCCGCACAGTACCCCATACTATTGGTAAAGAAAAAAGGGCAATAAATGGAGTTTGCTCTCCAGATTGAGGAGAATCCTGTTCTCCCTCTGGTAATGCAGGTACAGGTAGCAGCATATAAAAAGAAAAAAAACACACTCTGGTAACTTCTGGAACAGGCCCTTACAACAGTAGGGATAAGGTACTGTGTGGCAGAGGATGTCTGCTGCAGATATGTAAAGGCTGCGGCCCACATGGCGCATGGCGCAGATGCAATGGACCCGGCCCCATTGATGTGCGCCATACGCCATGTGAGCAGTGGCCATCACATACCTGCAGCTGAGACCATGTCTGCTGCACAGTACCCCATACTATTGGTAAAGAAAAAAGGGCAATAAATGGAGTTTGCTCTCCAGATTGAGGAGAATCCTGTTCTCCCTCTGGTAATGCAGGTACAGGTAGCAGCATATAAAAAAACAAAAAAACACACTGTGGCCCTTGTGTGGCAGAGGATGTCTGCTGTAGATATGTAAAGGCTGCGGCCCACATGGCGCATGGCGCAGATGCAATGGTCCCGGCCCCATTGATGTGCGCCATACGCCATGTGAGCAGTGGCCATCACATACCTGCAGCTGAGACCATGTCGATGGTAAATGATAAAATAGCCTATTTTTTAAGACAGATCCTCAAAAACAGGAGACTCTGGATCTTCTATCAGTAAAGAACTGTAGAATTGACGGTACTGGGGGGGTTGAGAAGGCTGTGTAGGTGTTGACTGGATATGTGTTGGAATTGTGCTCGACTGGCCTGGTACGGTGGCAGGCGGAGTAGGCACTGGTGATTCTAATGACAGTGGTGTGTCTGGTGCACTACCCATGCCAACTATTTTAGTGCCACTGTTGAGATACCCTTAACTGCCATTATACACCAACTCCATGCATAACTTTTCAAAAGTAAGTTGCTGGTCCGGAGCCATGTTGCGAACACACTCTGCCACATAAGTGAAGTAGTTGTCATGTTTGTCCGGGTTTCTTTGCAGGACTTGATGTGCCCGCATCATAAATTCTTCATGTGCTGCTGCTTCTCCTTTTTTTCCTTTGCCACGCATTTTTTTTGGCACGGGGGAGTGGTGGAGTGGGTTCCAGGGTGGGTGGCAGAGTGCGTGCCGGAGTAGGAGCTTCGCTCGATGTGCATGCATTATCAGATAGGACAGATAGGTCTGGGGTTGCAGGTGGGTAGTCACCAAGCTGTAAAAAAATTGAACATGTTTACTAATCAATTCTATTTACTTCTAATTTCAGTTCCCTACCAGCGTGAATGAATGGAAAGTCATCGCAGAGGAGTTTGAACAGCGATGGAACTTTCCAAATTGCGTTGGAGCCATTGATGGCAAACATGTCCGCATAGCCCAGCCTATCAATAGTGGTTCCTACTATTTTAATTACAAGGGCTATTTTAACATTGTACTAATGGCTGTTGTTAATGCGAACTATGAGTTTATCTTCCTGGATGTAGGAAGGAATGGCCGTGCATCGGATGGTGGCACTTTCAAGGACACAAAGTTCTACGAAAGGCTCATAGCGAACACCCTTCACTTGCCGTCTGTCCAGGAAACTAAACAGGGGCTTAACTTTGTGTTTGTGGCAGACGAGGCTTTTGGCCTGCACGAGCATGTCATGAAGCCATATGCGCAAAGGGGCCTGAACCATGACAAAAGGATCTTTAACTACAGGCTATCCAGGGCACGGCGTGTTGTGGAAAATGCTTTTGGCATCCTGGCAAGCCGGTTTCGCATTTTCCACACTGCCATTAACCTGAGGGTGGACAAAATTGACTGGGTTGTCACGGCGTGCTGTGTCCTGCACAATTTGCTCCGCAGAAAAGCCACACAGCAAAGGGCTACAAGCACAGCACTCCAAGAAGACCAAGAACTGCCAGAGGAGGTAGTGCAGATATCCTCCTTGCAAACCCCAACACAACACTACACAGGGAGTGCACGAGCCAAACAGGTGAGGGAAGAGTACATGGCCTACTTTAATGGGGAGGGGGCTGTGGATTGGCAGGAGGAATCAATTAGATAGCCAAAAAAATAGACTCACCGATGCAGACTGCGAATTCTCCTCCTCCTGCGCCGTGACTTCTTGGTTTTCCTGTTCGACCATCAGGACTACTCCTGTCCTCATCGACTCCTGGCTGAGGGTGAACGTCAACCTATCATAGTAACAGAGCGATGTTTGATACATCTCGTCAACTCCAGCACCAGACTTCTTTGCAGCCTCCACCTTCTTGTGTTCCTTTAAGAACACCGTGCGCAGATTCTGGATGCGTTTCCGCACCCATTCAACATTGGCCTCTGGGTGAAATGGGAGACTGTAGCGAGCCAAGTCCTCCAAGGCTTGGTTTCTTTTCATTTTGTTTGAATATTCTTTGGATTTTGTTCGCCACAGGCATTCGTGTGAACGATATTTTTCTATAAACCCTTCTAAAAACTCTTGTTCCTTTGCATTGGACATTTGGACTGTAAAAAGATAAAACCATTTAATACCACTTTCACATCGCCGACACGTTTTAAAAACCGGTATTTAAAACGGTAATTAAAACGGGTCAGAGCCTTAACAGTGACCCAGATTACCGTTTTAAATACCGGTTTATACCCCTTTCACATCGCATTTTTAAAACGGTAAATTGCCGTTTTTTTTCCCTTTTTTTTTTTTTTTGGAAGCTTGGTTCATGCAGACAACTTTTCTGACAACTGTGATGACTATAAATGCATGAAATCAGCTGGTCATGTTATACAGAATGCAGAGGTCTCAGTGACTCCCGGGCAGCAGCATCGGATGGAGAGCAACCTCTGTAGCACATCTGGGTGGCCAGCCAGAGCACTGCACGACCGCTGCACACAGTCCCCGGTGCTCTGTCACACAGACAATCCCACAGTCTACAACAGCAGCGCGATCAGAAACAACATGAGAAGTCACTGTATGGACAATCACCCAGCAGACTGGAGACAGGGATGCTGCGCGGTGTGTTTCTAGGTGACAATTTTGCAGCTCTCTCCCCCCCTACCCCCCCCCCCCCCCCCCCCCGGTTAAAAGACCCCCCCGGGAGCTGGCAGGGGGGTCCGTGCGGCGCGGAGGTACCTGTATTAAAGGAGAGCCTGGAGGTCCCTGCGCCGCCTAGTATGATGCTGCCGGAGTCCCTGCAGTGAAGTGGAAATAACGCGCTATCTCCAGCGGAGATAGCGCGTTATTTCCACTTCACTGCAGGGACCCCGGCAGCATCATACTCAGCGCCGCAGGCGCAGGGACCTCCAGGCTCTCCCTTAAACAGGTACCTCCGCGCCGCACAGACCCCCCTGCCAGCTCCCGCTGCACCCACATGCAGTGGGGAGCTGGCGGAGATCCACCAGCGCCCGCAGCCCCCCGGAGAGTATATGGAGGGCATAGGACTGACGTCACTCACGGTCATCCCCGGTTATAAGGCGGCCGGATTCATTTCAGGGGCTTCCATGTTAATCCCCGGCAGCCACGGGCAGCTAACACTTCCAGGTACATGGGGGACGGTTTTTTTTTTTTTTTCCCTTTTTAAAACGTTTAAGCCTGTACACATTCACATTGCAGAAAAAACGGCAAGGAACCGTGTAGGACTCTGCTTTTTACACGGTTCGAAATGCCAGTTAACTTGAAACGGTAAATTGGCTGTGGTGCATTCACAGTGCAGGCTTAAACGTTTTAAAAAGGGAAAAAAACGGCAATATACCGTTTTAAAAGTGCGATGTGAAAGGGGTATTAGTTGTTATAGTTATATCCATGTTTTGTTTCATATTTAAATTTTTATAGTTATATCCATGTTTTGTTTCTGATTTAAATTTTTATAGTTATAGTTACCAGTTTACCTAGTTCTTATGTTTTAAGTATTTAAAATGTTAATAAACTTTTATGAAAACCACTATACATTTTATTGTGCAGATTGCTATTCACACACACAGGTGAATGGGGCCTAGCAGAGAGGAGTGCATGGAATACTGCAATGGTGGACAATGGTTATATGTATATATCTATATATACACAAACACAGGTGAATGGGGCCTAGCAGAGAGGAGTGCATGGAATACTGCAATGGTGGACAATGGTTATATGTATATATACACAAACAAACACACACACACAGGTGAATGGGGCCTAGCAGAGAGGAGTGCATGGAATACTGCAATGGTGGACAATGGTTATATGTATATATACACAAACAAACACACACACACAGGTGAATGGGGCCTAGCAGAGAGGAGTGCATGGAATACTGCAATGGTGGACAATGGTTATATGTATATATACACACATGGGGCCCACCCGAGCAAACAGTGACATGGTCGGGTGCATGGTTGCCAAACCAGTGTCTATACACACTATATACATTGGTGGCAACAGTGGGCATGCATAGGAGAGCATTGGGAGTGCAAACATACCAGGTTGTTGTTCTGGGAGATGAGACAAGAAGGAGAGTCCAACTGCTGCGCCAGTACTGTTTGCTATGTGGAAAAACATGGCGCCGGGGGAGTGTTTAGGAAATGCCACTCAAATAGGCTGGATCAAACGACGGACGCACCGTCGGACGGACGACGGAGGCGGCAAAAAACACTCACGTTCTGCATACGATTGACGGTCGGTCGGCCTGGGATTGACGGATCCTACCTGCAGCACGTAGGACCAAAGATGCGACCAAACGAGTGGCGTGTACGCGCATTGGATCGGAATCGGATCAAATAAATGTCAAAAACACACGATAGTACATACAATCTGCATACAACCGGTCGGAATTGGATCTAAATTGACAGAATCGGGCCCTAGTCGTCCTGGTGTGTACCCAGCATTAGCAAGTCTCTGGCAGTTGGTAAAGTTAGGGCAATATGGATGGTGTAATGGTTAGCATTGCTGCCTCACAGCACTGAGCCATGGCTTTGATTCCCACCATGGCTCTGTGTGGAGTTTGTATATTCTACCCATTCTTGCGTGGGTTTCCTCTGGGTACTCCGGTTTCCTTCCACAATCCAAAAATATACTGGTAGGCTAATTGGCTCCCAACAAATTAACCCTAGAATGTCTGTGTGTGTGTGTATGTGTGGTAGGGAACATAGATTGTAAGCTCCACTGGGCAGGGACTGATGTGTATGTTCAAATATAGACCCTTATTCAGATCTGATCACAGTACACATTTGTTCTCAAAATGGGCAAAACCATGTGCACTGCAGGTGGGGCAGATGTAACATGTGCAGGGAGAGTTACATATGGGTGGGGTGTGTTGAAACTGAAATCTAAATTGCAGTGTAAAAATAATGCAGCCAGTATTTACCCTGCACAGAAACAAAAGAACTCACCCAAATCTAACTCTCTCTATACATGTTACATCTGCCCCACCTGCAGTGCACATGGTTTTGACCATTTTGAGAACAAATTTGTACTGCGATCAGATCTGAAAAAGGGCCATTCTCTGTAAAGCGCTGCGGAATATGTGTGCGCTATATAAGAAACTGTTAATAAATAAAGTGAAACTACCCCTCTATCTACAGTTCTGGAAGGTACAAAGGACTGATCAGCTGGACACATTCCTCAGGGCAGTGATCCGTGACCTCAGTGCTGAATTCCTTAGCAGTCCAGAGCTGAGGAGGCCTGACTTCACCCCTAGCAGGGGGTAACTTCAGATTCTGATCATTCTACAACTAGACATGTGACTGGGATCAGAGCAAGCACATATGCTTTTTTTTTTTTTAAATTCAATTTTATTAACTTTTTTTCACATAAACATACAATACATAATTTCCCCTTTTATGGGTCATATTCATATCTCATTTTTAACATTTATCTAACAGAAGATCAAAAAATTCACATATATCATATAAGCACATATGCTTATTCTTCATGCTTAAAGAATGGTAGATCAGCTTTAAAAGTGGACTAAGCACATTAAATAATTAATTATGAACCTCATGTCTCACCTGTTAATCTAAAATTGGAAAATAGCCAACACCCATCTAATAACATAATGACAATTACAAAAATAATAACAACAGTAAACACTGCCACATAAAATAAACTGCAAGATACAAATCCATTGAATCTTTAACATATAAATAATCAAATTAGGTTCATTATATAGTTTGTCTATTTGCTTTTCAAGGTGAAGCAGATTTTTTGCAAGCACATTTTTATGGTTTTCGCAATAGCCCTCACATTACGTAAGCAGCAATAAATCTTTATGTTGATGCATGATGACTGGACTGTCTGGACAGCTGTGTGTCTGTGTGAGTGCGCGGGGCACTAAAGTAGCTTGTGTAAAATGACTGCTGCAGGACAACAAGGTGAACAGTGATGCAGGGTAACATACATAATTGATGTAAAGAACCATAAAATGTGTAATTACAGGGTCATATACAGTTCTTCTGTAACTCAGCAATAGTCTCTAAACTGCAATTACAAGCTCATATCCTAGAGCTATATATACAGGTAACAGAAGACTAGGCAGTGTCACAGCAGACATACTGTACTTGCCATAAAGGGATCTTGGTACTTGCCATAAAGGGATCTGATTACAGCGAGACAGTCCCGCTATCTGGAGAAAGTCCCTCCCATGGGTCACAGTGTATCGCAGGTGGGTGGACATTTGGGGGGAGCAGGTGCTTGGACACATACCCCCCAACATGACCGTCTCCAGGAGGGACACAATGCTCTGTTTCTGGACTTTCCTCTTCATTTATGATTACCTTCACCTGTGTTCAAACACAAACAGTTATCAATTAACTGTTTAAAACAGGTGATGGCAATCATACATTAAGAGTCCAGAAACAGAGCATTGTGTCCCTCCTGGAATGAGTCATGTTGGGAGTTATGCGCACAGTATCAATCAGTGCACAAAGGGGAGTCCATCCCCAAAATGACTAAAAACGGGGGTCTCGTCACTCACCCCGGACCCCTTTGTGTGTGGCTCTGCCCCTCTGAAGCCCCGCCCTTTTTTAAGGATCGGATGTGCCTAGGGCCGCGGTATGTCCCGTTACACTTATCTTAAATGTTGGGAGGTATGTAGACCTACCGTAGAGACAGGATATATTAAAATGCAATTGGGAGCAGGTAAAGGACAAGACAGTCAGTAAGATATAATATAATTAATAATACTTTACAACAATATACATGGTTCAGTATTCCTGTAATGCAGGGGTATTCAACATAGCTGTAGTAGAACTAAATATACCAGCATGCTCTACCCAGGGGCTCCGATAGTTGGGCTAGGCACAAATACTGGGAGGGAGCATTGCCAATCCAGAGAGGAACCCTCTTATGGAAATAACAAAAACATGGGTGTGTCAGCTTGAGGACCGATGTATGGAGCGGGTGAAGTGGTACTTGCGATTGCTGACCACCAGCACATCACCAAGGGAGAGAGATAAGACTAACTGCTTCTGCAGCTGCCTCTCTCCCCAGCCCAGAGCAAAGCAACATCTGTGTTGTGCTGGGATGAGGAGAGAGGCTTCTACAGCATTAGTCAGCTCAGTCTCTCCCTGCCCCAAGTGTTGCAGTTTGCAACAAAGAAGGGGAGTACAGCAGTCCCCCGCTGGCCCCCTCCAACAGTTCCATGCTCGGGTAAGTCCAACTCCCTCCTCTCTGCGCCATGTTATGTCGACATGCACCCAATGCATTTTTCTAGTGGCCGAGCCTTGACCCTAACAGCAGGGCTGTGGTTAACAGATCAAGAGCTTTTAGATCAATAGGGTGACCCCATATGGTTGACATATAAAATCACTTAGATGAAATCCCCAGCCTCCAGCCCCTGTGTACACCCCTTAAGACGGTATCCAAATAAAAGACCAAATGTACTATCAGACAAAAACCTAAGGGGTTTAGTGTTAGACAAATGATTATCTGTCATCAGCAAAGACACTGTCTAGATCGACAGATAACCATATGGTGATAACACCAGGCTAGCTCCAGGGGATATATCTGTGTCATTATGCCCAATTTCGCATCTGCAATAATAAATAGAGGGCTATATGAAAATAAAGTATATAGAAATAAATTGCATTGTTAATACATTGTAGTAACTGTTAATAAATACAACAGCCTAAGGGGCATATGTTCTAAGCCAATCAGCTTCTAACTGTCATGTTACAGGCTGTGTTTGAAAAATGTTATACCCAGAGACAGATTTACCGCTGGCCAACCTAACCACTCGCCTCGAGCTCAGATGGTCCCAAGGGGACCGTGAACAAGCCCCATGGAATCCAGGACTGATCAGCATAGTTCAATTTACACTACATGAGAGCGCACATCTGGATCGAATCTGCTTCAAATGTAGAAAAACCATTCGATGTCCATTTGATTTTCTATTCGATTTCAATTCGATTTTGCTTTTATAAGCAAAATCGAATAGAAAAATAGTGCATATCTCACAGTGTGTACCCTCTATTACAGTATGTGCTGTGAAACAAATGTCAACCCATTAAATCAAATTAAATTGATCTTAAAATAAAATTGTAATCAAACTTTTTTAAATTGTTTCCAGAATATAGAAAAAATATCAACTCAAAGAAACAAAACACTATAAAGAAAAGGATTCAGTATTGAATCCCGGCGGTCGGGATCCCGGCGTTCAGAATCCCGACGCCGGAATCCCGACAGCCGAAATGCCGACAAGGGGGGGACGTGGATCGCCCCCCCTTGCGGGCTCGCTGCGCTCGCCACGCAGCGGGCCCGGTGTCTCGCTACGCTCGGCACGCTATTTTATTCTTACTCCAGGGGTGTCGTGGACACCCCAGGAGGGAGAAAGTGTCGGCGTTTCGGCGGTCGGGATTCCGGCGTCGGGATTCTGAACGCCGGGATCCCGACCGCCGGGATCTTAACTGCATCCCAAAGAAAATACTGTATTACTATAATGTACCAAAGTACATAAATCATAGACATAGGATTCACATTACAGTTTCCAGGCCGCAAACTGTAGTTTGGTCAAAATTAGAAATGTATGAGAAGATATTATGGAGGGGGCCCTGTGACACACTGGGAGGGCACACAAAGGGAATCATGTTACCTTTTATTGCTTAGTAGGAGCTGTGAGGGTGCATATTTCATTATGAATTAATATGAAATGGTCATCATACTCTTAATCAATCGGTGTCAACTGGAGGTTTATAGGGAGTGGTTGGCAAAACGCAGACATATCATGGTTGTTTTCTGGCAGAGTATTTGCTATCAGCTGTGAGCTTTACATACAAATACATGGTTCCTGTGTTGATGCTGCTATGCTCAGTCTGTGCAGCCATATGCCCAGGCAGGGCCGGCGCTACCACTAGGCAGCTTTAGGCACCTGCCTAGGGCGCCGGCCACTGGAGGGCGCCCTTTTGATCTACCCAACATTTACATTTAAATATATTGCTACTCTAGCAATCGGCCAGCAGCTGGGTCAACGCTGCTGGTAAGGGGCGGGCGGCAGTTAGCGCCGCGGCACTATGGAGCCGACGGCACTAATGGAGACCTCTGCCTCCCCTCCCTGGCAGCATAATCAGCCCCCAATGCGACTCTCTCCCATCTGCAGCAAGGCGCAATGGAACACTTTCCATTGAAGTGGCATCATCTGCTGGGGAGACGCCGCTGCTAGATGCGCTGCACTGCAGACCCTGCTGCCCCAGCCGCCCACTGTCCAGCACCCACCTTCCTGTACGGGTAATCATCCCAGCCCGCGCAGTGGCGGGCTACACCAGCAGCAACTCACCTTGCCGCCCCCTCCTCCATCCTGCCCGCCGGTTAATACAGGGTGTCAGATCCAGGTGCTGGTATCATCATCCACCCATACAAGGAACAGGCAGCGCCGACCTGATCCTGATCTGACTGATCAGATCTGGAGGTAAGGTGTCTATGCTAGTGGCCGCTGTTCTATTACTATACAGTTTAATAAAGCCACTGACTTTTAGGCTCTATAATAATATTAGACAAATATATTGCATAGGAACATATACATTTTAGTACTGCTTGAACTTTCATGTGAAAATTGAATCTTTGGTCTTTGCTGTAGCTTCCTGGAATTAAATTCATTCTCGCTGTATACGGAACACTGTAAATATATTATTACACTATGGGGGTAATTCAGACCTGCCCGCTAGGCTGCACATATTCTCACCCTGTTAAGCAGTTTAATACTGTCCCTTCATCTGACTGACCGGGAAAGTGGGTAGTTGTATTTGTGTTTTTTTTTTTGTGGGGGGGGGGGGGGGGGGGGTGTAGGCAGAAGTTAATTGTGGGGCCCAGGACTGACAAAATAGGAAGGGCCCCCTTTCCCCTTCTTGAACCCCTGGCTTGCCTGGTCTGCAGCACTGGCTGCACTACAGTACGTCAACATTACTTTAAGGGAAATGTGAACTTTGTCTATGACAAATTGTATTTGACAGACTCCAGTCCTGGGTCCTCTTTCTGTCTGGGCCCAGCACTGGAGTCCCCTCAGACCACCCACCTGATGGCTGCATATATGCCTAACCATACCACCGATTTTCCTCATTGCGTATAGGTTGTGAATGTGTACACAATTGGAATTGAATTTGTGATTCCCTTATTCTATGCGGAAGCTTCACTTGCTATTTGCAGTTCCGCAGCTGAGGAAATTGCATTTGCCTTTGCATACAAACATGTCAGTCAATACATAAATATAAAAACAAAATCTGAGAAATATTGTGGCATTTACCTATCACAAACCTGAATTCTCTGCTGCTCTGGGCAACAAAAGCAACATGTGACTGGCTGCTTATACTATAGGTGACACCTTTGCACTACTGTCCAGAAATGTAGCATACTGTATGTGTGCACACTATTCTCTCAGGGCACTGTTGCGTTTATTGAGTCAGTGAAATGAAGCAGGAGACCCCATTAGACGGCAAATTGCTTATTGAGTGTGAGGAGGAGCAGCAAATCCCCCAAGATGCCTGCAGCAGATCCTTCATCCTGCGCTAACAAGCCATTCTGTACACTGATGCAGCCTGCTGGCCTCAGGAACTTCCTTCTTGCCCTCCCTCCTCCGTAGCTCCGTTCTCACCTGCTATGCTAGCTTCTGCTTTCCCGTATTAGGTGGGCCGTATAGTGAGCCAATCAGCACTAAGAGGAGGAGACGCTTCAAAGAGTAGGTGATGGAATCAGCAAATCAGCGGCAGGTAGGCGGGGGCGCGGCAGAAGCCGGTAGAACATTGTGGATTATCATTCCTCAGAGTGAGCGCTGGAGCTGGGCAAGCTGTGGGAGAGCGAGAGCCGCCGGTCCTTTGTGCACAAAGAAACAGTCCGAGTCCTTTGTGTCCTGCCCAGGGCTCACCACTGGGAATGGAGCTGCGGGAAGCTGGTTTGCGCCGTCAGGCCGTAAAGAGGCATCTACATAAGCATAACCTGAAGCACCGCTATGAGTTCTTGGAGAGCCTGGGGAAAGGGACGTATGGCACGGTGAAAAGAGCCCGGGACAAGCAGGGGAAAGAGGTGAGAGACTAGTTTTGTAGGTTCAAGCTCCTAAGTAAAAGTAATGTTTCCATAGCTAGCTACTGTGTGTGCATATGGTTGTCGCATGTTCTTTAAGTGACATGTAATATATTTAACAGTGTTTTGGATAAATGATCTCTGGTACCTTGTAGCATTGATGGAAGGCCTGTCCTGCAGCATTATTTATCTGTGGGCTATAATAGATGGTCTGGACATGTCACACTTGGTAGCACTGATGTGGGAGTTATCTGTTACTATTCTTGGTTTCCCAAAGTAAACATACATGCCCGGGAGACCAGATCAGCCAGTGTTACATTTCCTGTACTTTCCAATTACTATTTGTACAGTAAACCTGCTTGCATAATGTTTTGGAGACAAATGATGAACATGGTGCTTAGTCATATATTATTACAACAACAACAACACCATGAACAACGTGCACACCAATGATATTTCAAATTATAGTGTTCAATGCTTTGTATGGTCCTACAATAATCCTATTTTAAGGAGGTGTTCATCAAAGCTCAGGGAGGGTTAACTTTATAATAATCTATTAGCCAATCATCTTCTACCATACATACATTTTACTGAAAGATGACAGGAGCTGATAGTTGGGCACGTTAGCCCTCACAATTTTATCACGCCTTCATAGGTGTCCCATAACTGTATTACTATTTTTTTTTTACTAAATATTTTTATTAAGGATCTAGCATTCTTATATTACAATCAAGGTACATTGAACTATAGTATAATTTCTTATCCAACTTTGCCAGACAGAAAAGTATCAAATATATGGACGAACACGGCCGGAGGGCCACCAAAACGTGAGGCAGTTATGACGTTGGAAGATCTATCGGGGCATCCCCCAAGAGATTCCTAGTCTCGTACCATTGTGTGGACCTAAAACATTTATAAATCTGTGTTTTTAAGATCATTTGATAAAAAGTCAATAAAGCCCTCCCATATTTGGAAAAGGTTACTGTATTACTATTTAAATGACTTGCCAAGTTTAAATACTTTGTTATGTATTATTACTCCTCTCTCACATTCTGCTGTGTAGTAGTGTAAAATAGAGCATAATATGTAGACATCCAACAAGCAGAATATTCAATAATCATAAAGCAATAATGCCACAATACTAAGTGTGACATGCTCGGCAAGAGGCTTTAATAGAAGGTTGCACAGGTAGATGAGGAGAGAGGGCTCTGCTTAGGAGAGTTTATGGTGCATACACACAGTGAGATTTACTTTCTATTAGACCACTATTAGATCTGGGTCTGGGTATGGTGCATACACACAGTGATGATATATGCACTATTTTTCTATTCGATTTGGCTTATAGAAGCAAAATTGAATAGAAATCTAATAGATAGTCTTGGCAGGCAAGACAATATAATACAGATGTCTACTATATAGTCAAATCTAATGTGAACACTGTTGACTTTGATCCTATCATGTCATCTTCCCTCGTCCATAGCTAATGCAAAGCCATTTTCTGTAGATTTATTTTATTTGGATCCTGGAGATCCAAAGTCAGTTTACTGTAAAATATAGGTTTGTTTTTGAATGCTTGAGGATGTGATTACTGGCAATCAATGGGTAACAATATTAGCTGTCATATGTCCTCTACAACCACCTGAGGTTCGTTTATTGTCCAGTCGTAGTTTTTTGAGTTATAAAACTGCTTCACATAGCCCATATGGGTAGAAATCATTAGGTCGGCAGTGAAAAGGTTGATCACTATTGGTCGACATGAGTTTTTTGTGTTTATATTTTTATGTCAACACTGTATAAGAACACTGTATTCAGGGCCAGATTAACAATGTGGCAGTTGGAGCTGCAGCTACTGGCCTTCACATAAAAGTAGGTCCATCATCCTGACAGAATAATGATCACTAGACGGACACCAGATGGTCACATGGTTGACCATAAATCATAGATATTAAAATTACATTCTTATTATACACATTCATGTGTGTATGTTTGTGTAGTTGTTAATGTATGGCAGACATGTCTAAACTATGGCCCTCCAGCTGTTGTGAAACTACAAGTCCCATCATGCCTTGCCACAGTTTTGCTATTAGGGAATACTTAAACTATGGCAAAGCATGCTGGGATGTGTAGATGAACTACAGTTTGGACATATCTGATGTATGGGGTCTACATGGCATTGACCTCACCTCCTTCCACTTCTCATAATAGGCCAGCTCCAGGCCCATTAGGCCCTTAATCTGTTCCTTAGCGCATGGCTCGCCATGCTTCGGGCATGGGGCCTCGCTGTACTTGGCACACTAATATATTCGGTACTTCCTCATGTTTGCAGCCACCGCTTACGCCAGTTCCGTTAGCCACACGTTGATTGCAATTGTCCCCACGTCGGCTCGCCACGCTTCTGGCTCGGTGGCTCACGACGCTCTGCTTCGCTCGCCAAAACTTTACCAAAGGTAATAGATGGTGGCGGGGACCCTGAAAAGAACCCTTGCGGCTCGCTGTATGCTACGTTAGTTCCGTAGTGCAAGCGGTGGCCACAAAGATGACGTAGTACCTTATATTCTCCCTCTATGCCCACTGGGATGGTAACGTTTATACAAGTCAGGTCTTTTTTTAAAAGAAAGCATGAAAAAATCATGTTGACCTTTTGATGATGTCGACCCAATGCATGTCAACCCTTTTTATGTGTCGATATTGGCAACCAATGGTGGCCGACCTTTTGATTGTTGACCTAATGGCCACATACCATCCCATATTGCTTGTCTTTGGGGCTTGTTGGCAGACACCTCTTGAATAAATGGCATTTTATGTAAATGTACTTCCTTATACAGGGAAGATTTATTAAGCTCGGTGAAGTGATACTGTGGCTGGTACTTTATCACCAATAATAATTAATAAAAATAGCTGAGTTATTTTGTAGTTGATCAGAAATCCACTAAACGCCCCAGCAGAACGAATAGAATGTGTGTCTGTTACACTAATGGGGCAACAGTGCTGAGCTATGCTAGGTTGCCCAGTAAGATGGCTCAGCACACAGTGCTGCACAGCGATATACACTGACCCTGACTGCCAATCTGTCTAGATTAATCCTGCATGCAGGATCTTAATCATCCGTCTATAGCAGTGATTGTTAACCTTGACACTCCAGCTGTTGTTGAACTACACATCCCAGCATGCCCTGCATCAGTTTTAGCATAGCCAAATAGTAAAACTGTAGCAGGGCATGCTGGAATATGTAGTTCAACAATGACTCTAATGGACAAAACCATGTGCACTGCAGGTGGGGCAGATGTAACATGTGCAGAGATAGTTAAGGGGTGTACACACTGAGATTTTGGCAGGAGATTTTGACTAGATAGTCAAAATCTCCTAGAAGGTTAGCCAAAATATCCCTTTTTTTCTCCTGCTTAGTCAATATTGTCTATCATAGATTGCTAAGCATCGATTGACTGTGCAGGCAAGGCAATTTTGACTAGATCATAGACTATTATTACTTAGACAAAATCGCTTAGTCAAAATCTCCAGTGCATCTAGCCAAAATCTCTGTTAAAATTGCTTAGTCAAAATGATCCATTACCCAAAATCTCCCCTTGTGTACACCCCTTTAGATTTGGGTGGGGTCTGTAATTCAAACTGCTATCTATAATACAGTTTAAAAATAAAGCAGCCAGTATTTACCCTGCACAGAAACACAATAACACCCAAATCATATTGCTAAGGGACTGAAATTTCCCCATGTATAGGCCCCTTAACCCCCGTTTTTTTCAAAGCATGGAGGGACATAAAACACTGATAAGCAGAAGTCTTTTTTTTTTATTATTATTCCAGGTTTTTATAATGCCAATATTTAATTCCAAATCTTGAAACAATTGTGTTTTGTGTTGTTACAACATAGAACTGTTGTAGCTTTATGTACTAGTGGCTGACTACTGTTTGAGTAGTTGTCATAGCCTCACTTACATTGATAACCGTGTGTACTGTAAGGACTCTTCTGTGCCTGGTGATGGAGAGTCAAGGATGGAATTCCTCTTAGCATTTGCTCTGCTGTTGCACGGTTACCCACAATAGCCGATTGGCTTGCAAACATTTGCAGTAGCCGGTAATCTCTGGATAAATGCTCAACCTCCTTTATAATAAAGCAAATTCCAGGCTCTGTCCTGGCCTGCGGTCACACGCTCCCTGCTCTTAACCCATTCACTGCATCATAGAATATTGATCAGGCACTTCTGTGCAAATAGATGTTTAACATATAAAGCAAAAAATTAAATCTGTAAACACTTTACCATTCTAGGTGAACAACATTACTGCTTGTTACACCTTTTAAAATAGGTATTTTTTACTTGCATATGCGTCTCACTCTAGTGAGCACAAGTGGAGATTTTATCATGGTTTTAATACAAAAGTCCCTTTGTCGGTTTCCCCCCCTAGCTGTCTCATGATAATTCGGTTAAAATTCCCCTGTGCAGTTGTGACCAGGCTATCAACACAATGACACATTCCAGTTCTGGGAATATGCCAACTTCTAGCAAGTCAGTTTTTCAGAGCGCCGAGGGCAAACCTGAGTTGTTAAAAATAGCAGCCAAGTTTCATTGTTCCTTTTTCCTTTAGGCTATTTTCCTTTTTGACTTGAATAGCAGATGATCTCACAAATCCAGGAAATTTTTACCACTGTGAAAGGCTTGGTTAATGACAAAATAAAGGCTTTCCACAAATGTTTAGACTAGGAGTATTTAACTCTGGTCCGGTCTAAGTACCAGCAACAGGTCATGTTTTCTGGATTTAGTTAATTAGGGAAAACAATTCTGAGCAATGGATGTGATTGTTGTTCCGGAAACGCAAATCACATTCCTCTGCATGGCCAGATTTGCTTCATGAACCATTGACTTTAGTTTTTCCTTTGCCAGCGCCTGGAGATGACCGGATCTCCAGGTGCCGGTGATCTGTCTCTCTGTATGCTTTCAGTGTGACCCATGTTGGATGACTTGCTTAACACCGCAGGTTACCCAGGCCGGTGCCAGGTTCAACCCTGGCAGCTACCAGTCTCAGTCCCAGGTAGATCCTTTTACACAGAACTTGGACCTGGGTTGCCACAGCAGTAACCTATGCATAACTGTGGTTTAAAAATAGGTTCCAATGGGGCAGATGTATTAAGCCTGGCAAAGAGATGAACTGGAGAGAAAGTGCAAGGAGATAACGCACCAGCCAATCAGCTGTGTTTGAAATATGACAGTTGGGAGTTGATTGGCTGGTGTTTTATCTCCAGTTTATCTCTTCGCCAAGCTTAATACATCTGCCCCATTATATCTAATATGTTTGTTCCAAAGGCCACTCGTGAGAGAGAGCATGGTGGTACTAGCAAATCTATTGGTTTCATTAACCCCATACCTGTGTTACAGTATGTTAGAATTCTGCTTGCTCTATGCAGTCCTATATCTCTCTACTTTCAGGCCTGTTTGAAGATTGTTTTGTAAGTGGCACAATTCATTGGATTTTAGTCCTAGCAAAATAACAATAATATAGACCAGAGGTAGCCAACTCCAGTCCTCGAGAGCTACCAAAAGTTCACATTTTCCATTTCACCTCACAGGTACACAGGTGCATTCATTACTCACTAACACATTATAAAAGATCCACAGGTGGAGCTAATTACTTAAATTGTGATTCTGTGAGGAGACCTGGAAAACGTTAACTGTTGGTAGCTCTCGAGGACTGGAGTTGGCTACCCCTGATATAGACTGTAGTGTTTAGAGCCCTGGATATTGGAGAATGTAAATTCTCTTTTTATTCATGCTCTTAAATAGTAAATGTTTTTTTATACTGCTTGGAAATACAAGGTGCGCTATACCTTTCCCCTCTGTGTACCTTTGCAGAAATCATTGAATTGGTGCACACAGGGAGTGGAGTGTTTTTGTGCTGCACAACTTGCTCAATATTAATGCTTTGTGGTGTGTTTTGAACATGCTAGTACAACACAAAATATGCTGGCCATACTTCAATGTCTCTAAATAAAATATGCTAAGTAAAAGCAAAGCCCTACACGTCTGATTTTTAAACCAGGAACAAAAACTAACACTGTAATTAAATCCTGTGAGTGATGTAATACTTTCTAGTTGCACCCACCTGAAACAACACTGCATTATTGTACTGATTGTTGTCATACCCCCCTCATGTACATTGTGATAACCGTTGTCCTCTGAATGGGGATGCTTGGGGTCAGGAAGTCCCCTCTTCTCTACATGACGCACATACACTGTCCTCCCTCAGTCTGTTGTAGAACTCCTTGTTTCTGCATTCCTGCTTCTACAAATTACATTGTACTATCTTTTTCTTTTGTTTTTTTTTTCTTTTCTTTTTATTTGGTATTGTTTTTCTCCAAACACTAAGCATTGTCCCCTCCCTTCCTAAGAATTTCAGCACTTTATAGTCAATGCTTCCCTCAGCGTGGCTTCCTAACACAATGTGTGTTCCTTGTTCCTGCCAGCTCTAGCTCTGTGGTAATTTAATATGTGTTATTAATATTATGACTACTACTCAGGCTAGTTTTCTGATGAACCCCGTGAGTTGTGCAATTTTCTTTGAACTGCTTCAAAGACGGAAGACTGAAAACAGGATTAAACTAGTTGGAACAAACAGCAGTTATCAATGTACTGAAAATGTAGTTGGCTTTTACTAGTCCTATTTAAGTAGTCTCCTTTATGCTGCAAACTAGAAAGCTCCTTTTTTGGCAGCTCGGTTCCTTCTCACCTTACAGTGCCATGACCCTTGCGAGCTGTAAGGATCAAGTTCTGTCCTACCTGCCAGATGATGGGAATATAAAGCTTAAGGGCCAGATGTATCAAGCTTCAAAAAGTGATAAAATGGAGAGTGATAAACACCAAGCCAATCAGCTCCTAACTGTCATGCTACAGGCTGCGTTTGAAAAATGATAGGTAGGAGCTGGTTGTTTATCACTCTCCACTTTATCACTTTTGAAGCTTGATACACCTGGGCCTTACTCTGTTGTAGCGACTATGCTATTAACTATTTATACTTTAACTGCTCTGTTAGTGTTTTGTTGCAATGTACCTAATGGCATTGTGTTGATATTGCTACATGTGTTACATACATGTCTGTTACATCTTTGTCTTATCATTTATTTTTTTTTGCCAGGTGGCTATTAAGTCGATCCGTAAGGACCGTATAAAAGATGAACAGGATATGCTCCATATCCGAAGAGAGACAGAGATAATGAGTTCCATCTGCCACCCTCATATCATCTCAATATATGAAGGTAAATCGAGCAATTTTTAAAGAATAATGGTGACAGGGAATTACCACCTAGTAGATTATATAAAATGCCATATAAGAGCCATAAACATATTGCTGGTGTTACACCTATGTTTTGGAACTGCATTTGGTTCGGTAAAAACAGCAGATATCAGCTGCTAATTGACATCAATAGTGCTATGGCACCTGCTGTTTGCTTGCTTGTCTAGACTCTAGAACAGCGGTTCCCAACCTTTTTTGTCTCCCGTACCCCTTGATTAGGCTTTTCATTTATGAGTACCCCCTCGTGAAATTTTAAGGGGGCGTGGCCTAAAAAGGGGTGTGGCTTAACAGGGGCAAGTCATACTGGCAATGACGAGAAAAAAAAAAGTGCAACCACTTGGCCACAATATAAGCTCAGCCCATTCTGCGGACAGCATATAAAATAACAGAACACTGTCAAATCTCTATTACTGAAGCAACAGACATTCCAACGGATCACGTTAGCCTTCCAATAGTGCCAGATACACATATGCCCCCAAAAGTGCCAGATACACATATGCTCCAATGGTGCCAGGTATGCCCGCACAGTGCCAGAAATGGGAATGCCACCACAGTGGCAGGTATGACCCCATGGTACTGGGTATGTGCCCACAGCGCCAACAATGCCCCTACAGTGCCAGCAACAAGTATACCCCCATAGTGCCAGCAACAAGTATGCCCCACAGTGCCAGTAACAAGTATGCCCCACAGTGCCAGCAATGCCCCACAGTGCCAGCAACAAGTATGCCCCACAGTGCCAGCAATGCCCCACAGTGCCAGCAACAAGTATGCCCCACAGTGCCAGCATTGCCCCACAGTGCCAGTAACAAGTATGCCCCACAGTGCCAGCAATGCCCCACAGTGCCAGTAACAAGTATGCCCCACAGTGCCAGCAACAAGTATGCCCCACAGTGCCAGCAATGCCCCACAGTGCCAGCAACAAGTATGCCCCACAGTGCCAGCATTGCCCCACAGTGCCAGTAACAAGTATGCCCCACAGTGCCAGCAATGCCCCACAGTGCCAGTAACAAGTTTGCCCCACAGTGCCAGCAATGCCCCACAGTGCCAGCAATGCCCCACAGTGCCAGTAACAAGTATGCCCCACAGTGCCAGCAATGCCCCACAGTGCCAGTAACAACAATGCCCCACAGTGCCAACAATGCCCCACAGTGCCAGCAATGCCCCAGTGCCAATAACAAGTATGCCCCACAGTGCCAGCAATGCCCCACAGTGCCAGCAATGCCCCACAGTGCCAGCAATGCTCCACAGTGCCAGCAACAAGTATACCCCACAGTGCCAGCAATGCCCCACAGTGCCAGCAATGCCCCACAGTGCCAGCAATGCCCCACAGTGCCAGCAATGCCCCACAGTGCCAGCAATGCCCCACAGTATTTCCCAGCAGCAGCACACTTACCATTGATGCTGCTGCTGGGGAGAGGACAGTCCAGCTGCCGCGCTGCAGTGCTTCTCTCAGGGAAGGAGAGTACAGCACACTGCGTATCTCTCCTTCCCTTCAGTGTGACTGGGCTGCCCGTCAATCAAAGTTCGCGGGCCGGCTCCTGATTGGCTGCCGGCCCGCAAGCTCTGATTGATTGGCGGACGGGCGGCCAGTCACAGAGAAGCACACTGAGGGGTAGGAGAGATGCGCAATGCACTCTCCTCCCCTCCAGCGACCTGTCTGGAGGCCGCGGCCGCCATTACAGGCCGGGCTGCGGCGTACCCCCCAGCGTGTGGACGCGTACCCCCAGGGGTACGCGTACCACAGGTTGGGAACCGCTGCTCTAGAAGATGAAAGAATCTTCTTACAGCCCCACTGCTCCAGTTACTCACAACCTTGGAAACATGCATTTTACTGTATAAAAGCACCTTGCTTTTTCAATGTTTTTGTACACATTAAAAATACGTTGCTTCTAATTAGAGGTGTGGCAGCGGCCATAATAAAGGCTGATGTAATAATTGTTAGCCCTGTGGCTTCAAATTGGCTGTTGGAAAAAAAACCTTTGTATATAATTAACAGCCCAACAGATCACATTACAGTAAGACTACTGTTACATAGCACTATGAGTAAGTTTTTCCTACGCTGTATATTTAGAAGGAAAGAAACACCCACACCCTTCCAGCACACATTACACCTTGTTGAGCGGCATGCTTGTACTAGCAGGATAGCAAGGCAGGTCTGTACAGGTGCTGAGCACATCTAACAGGCAGCTGGTAACCTCCTCCCAGCACTTACTCAGCCAGGGTCTGTCTTGGGAAAGTCAAATCTACATGGAGGGAGCCCACACTGTAAAGGCCCACACACACTGGGCGACTTTGAGCTGAAAGTCGTGCAAAACAGCAGGTTTGAGCAGCTTTCAGCTCAAAGCCGCCCAGTGTGTATGGCCCGGCGACGAGCAGTGAGCGCTACTGCGCGCTCCCGCATCATCGCCGGGAAAGCCGTTCATCTATACCAGCAGACGAGCGGCTTTCAGGACGGCTTTGCATAGCCCTCCGCTATGCAACACTGTCGTCTCCCCCCCTCCCCCCCCCCTTCCTCTGTTGGCGCCAGGCAGGGGGAAAGCTGCTCAGTGTGTATGCACTGAGTGGCTTTCCCCTCAGCGATGATGGCGATCATCGCTGTCCATACACGCTGGGCATAGTCGCCCAGTGTGTATGGACCTTAATAATGACTTTCTGAAAAAGGATGAATGAAAGTCGTATGTATACTGTAAAATCTTCCCAAATACTGTTCCAGTCCAGGTCTGCATACAAGTTAGATTATTTGTGCATTTTAAAGTCGTTTTTAATACAGTCAATCATTTTTTCAATAATAAGATGAAGAATAAAAATGCTAATGTGCATGATGACATTATACCAATATATCCTCTTATATTACATGTAATCTTTTTTTCTGTATTTTTTTTTTTAAGATAAATGCTAGAAAAGAGATTGTTTTGGGAAAATATTTACAAAACATGGAAAATGTGTGATTATAAAAGCTATATAATCTATCTATATATCTTTTATGTGTGTATCACACATGTAGCTGTGCTTCAAGGAAGTAGAGCTTGAGGTATTTTTTTTATTACACCGTCCAGATCCCTGACACACCCCCGTGAAACGGATGAACTTGAACACAGTGAAACTAATAATGTAGTTACTGTTGTCTTGCCAGGCACAGAGCGAAAGTGCACAGTATAGAGAGGACACAGGACATCTGCTTATCACAAAGTCAGGATAATAACACAGGCTGTAAAGATATAAAACCGCTCAGCCACCTGGGGAGTGCATGCACCAGGCTGCCAGGTTACTGTGTGAGGATGAGCCAGGTGTCATTCTGAACATTTTCCTCCTAAGGTCTTATCCAGAAGAGGAGTGCTGTTACAGGAAGGACTTGGCTCGCAGCGCCAGCGAATTGGTGATAAAATACAACCATTGTTGTTCTGTCTTGCATATGCTATCCACACAGGTAGCAATGGCCTACACTGAAGATTAGTGCTCACAAGAAAAGGCCTGAATAAAACTGAGAGGGATAAAGTAACCAGCAAATTAGTTCTTAACTGTCATTTTCCAAACACATCCTGTAACATGGCAGTTAGGACCTGATTGGTTACCTTGTCACTCTCCAAGCTTTGAGAAATCTCCATTTTCCCAGGATGAAAATATACTGCATGTTTCTATAAGTGTATACGGACACAACAATTTAGTGACACAGCCTCTAATAGAAGGAAAATATTTCTGCTTAATAGCAAAACCATTATCTTGAAATAAGGGCTGATCAGAGAGCGGAGGAAAGATGGACAGGGCGGGTGGGATATAACATGTGACCGTCTGAGTTCAGCGGCCATGTGGCATGCCTGCCAAACTAATGCTGCTTTTTTTTTTGTTTTTTTTTTAAAGGGGCAATCCATTTACAAGGCAAAACCATGCCTTGTGAGAGCCCTTTAAAAAATCATCTGACTGGCATCCCACACGATCGCCAAGCTTGGGTGGTATTACATCCCGCCATGTGTGGGAATGTTAGATTTCTGGCGTGATGTTCCAAATTATATATACAACAATATAAGGGCACTCATACCTGTGAGTAGATATATCTTGTAGTCAAACTTTTTGTGTAGGTGGTTTACAAGCAAGATGGGGTTTACACTTTTGGGGTTATTCAGATCTGATTGCTGCTCTGCTAAGTTCCAGAGCCCTGCGATCAGGTATATTGGCGCCCAGCCAGAGAGAAATCCCTCCCTGAGCAAGCCTGAGAATTGCTTTGGATGGATTGCAAAATTAGCTGAATAGACGATTAGCTGCAAATCCATTTGCAAGCCACTCGGCATCAAATGGTTGTTCCAATACTTGCAGTCTGTATGTAGCAATGGGCTTACTCGACTGATGCGATAGAAACAGGCCGGAGCTGCTGTCACGCGACTTCCCTGCGATTCCAAACGCTCCCTGAAAACAGCCGGTTACTAGCCACAACTGCCAGCTTCGTGTCAATTGACTTGCGATTTAAAAGAATAAAAAAAGCTGTATTTTATTGCAGGTAGGCCTCGCGCATGTGTACTATTAGCTGTATGTATGCGCAAGCCCATCCATTATAGCCTGGCCTGTGAATTGTGTTTCAGACAGTGGGCATTTTTAATAGATTATTGATCAAAGAGAACTATAATTAGATGCCCTCCTCTGTACTTTCAGAATTTTATACCCAAGAAACAGCTGATATAACCTTGTACAAATGTTATGGCATGGCCATTGTAATGAGATTTACCTTTCCGCTATAGCTTCCTCTAAACTTGTTATTATGTATGGAGGAACCTCACCCTGCTCTCCTACATTTCTGTGGAAGGTACATGTGCAGCTTACGGGCCAGATTCTCTAAACTTCAAAAGTGGTAAAATGGAGAGTGATAAACAGCCAGCCAATCAGCTTCTACCTGTCATGTCACAGACTGTTTGAAAAATGTCAGGCAGGAGCTGATTGGCTGACTGTTTATCACTCTACATTTTATCACTACTGAAGCTTAGAGAATCTGGCCCTACATGTCTCTCCTCCCTTCTTCCTTCATGTTGCATTTACCGCAGATACTGATGAAATTGTGAGGTGCCAACTGTTGTACAAACTGTATCATTTACAGGGTCAGATGCACTAAGCTCGAAAAGGGATAAAATGGAGAGTGATAAACAGCCAGCCAATCAGCACCTGTCTGACACTTTTCAAACAGTCTGTGACATGGCAGGTAGAAGCTGATTGTCTGGTTGCTTATCACTCTCTATTTTATCACTTTTGAAGCTTTGCATCCGGCACATAGTGAGGGACTAACTGACCTGTAAACATAAATTGTTCATTAATTGATTATATACATGTTAAATACGTATGTATATATATATATATATATATATATATATATATATATATATATATTTATAATGTAATGTTGCATAAAGTGATAACCATATATTTTCTAGCGCTATTTAAGAAAACCAGGAAAGCCGTTCCCATTAGAGCTTATCACAGTAAAGTGATGGCGATCATATAATGGAATGCAGTCGCTAGGTTGACACTATGAAGGTAGACCTACATAACGTTGACCACTAAAAGTTGACGCATGAAATAGGTCAATAATGGGAAGGTCAACAGTCGATTTTTGTAATTTTTTTTTTTTTTGCCAACATGTGCCGACAGGCAGTATTTCATACCCTACCATGCACTAGGGCGTGGAGGAAGAATATAACGGTTTGTCTAGCACAACAAGGCACCGTGCCTAAAGCATGGTTAGTGCAGTGGCACACTGATACGGTGTCCATGTAGACTTCGAAATTCGTGACAAAATAAACGAGAAAAACTTACGTTGACCTTTTGACTGTCGACCTATTTCATGCGATGCCCTGTCGACCTAATGTATATCGAACTTCATAGTGTGGACACTATGAGCTTAAGAGGGACAAGTTTCATATTGTATTACTATTCTTATTGGATTTTAGTGTCATTGTTTTGCATATTTAAAATTATATATCTTTTTTTTTTTTTTTTTTTTTTTTTGCCACAGTTTTTGAGAACAGCAGCAAGATAGTAATTGTGATGGAGTATGCAAGCCAAGGGGATTTGTATGATTACATCAGTGAGCGGCAGCGGCTCAGTGAGCAAGAGGCGAGGAGATTCTTCAGGCAGATCATATCTGCTGTGCAGTACTGTCATGAGGTAGGTGCAAGACCTGTATGAGCCATAGCTCTATGTGCTACACTACCATCTCACCTGTTCCTTCACAGACTATATGTGTATTCCTTTCAGAACGGCATTGTACATCGAGACCTGAAGCTGGAAAACATTCTCCTGGATGAAAACAAAAATGTGAAGGTGAGCAAATGTCATGTTATTACTAGATCCATCCCCTTTTAGAGCAGTTCTAGTCATTCCTTGTAACCCATGTACGGTACATTGTGGCTGGGAATTCCCTTACAGTATAGCAAGCTCCTGTTATCTAACCAGCTTCGTGAAACTGATAATACAGCAAGGTCATTAGCTGCATACAGCACAGCCCTGAGCCGATCCCATGGGCACAGCTGGAACTCACAGCAATGTTGGGATTTAGGGCTGTATTTGCAAAGTTTAGAGCTTTCAATTCCCTGTTTATGTACAACAGTGGTGTCAAACGTGTGGCCCTTCAGTTGCCCTGGAACAGCACGTCCCAACATACATTGCCACAGTTTTAGAAATCCATTCTATAAAAATCTGTGGCAGGGCATGCTGGGACGTGTAGTTCCACAACAGCTGGAGGGCTGTGAGTTTGACACCACAGATAAGCACATCAGTTCACATCAGCAACAACAAGCACATCAGTTCACATCAGCACAACATATTTAGAACCATACTATAAATAATAGTTTTGAGAGTCAACACTACATTTTTTATATTTACTGCCGGACTCTGAGATACCCTTAAAGAGATCTGATAAATAGCATTTTCTGTGACTAAACCTTTGCATCTTTTAAATTCTCCCTGTTTATGTGCTGTTGCTGGACTTTACCCTCTGAAAGGAGACATGCTCCAATGTCCTGTGCTAGCAGTATTCCATTATCTTTGTGCAAACACAGGAGGGAGGGGTGATGGAGAACGTTCCTCATTCATTTACATGCAAGATCCTAAACCTCCTCCTCATCTGTGTGCCTAACACATCTGCTCCCTCTTGTAATGGCTGCATATGGCTCTGTCTGGTGGTGTGTACACATGGTGCGATGTTGTGGCCACCGATATCAGTGGCCTGCAGGGTGCTTGTATCGGCTGGCAGGGAGGGACGGTGCAAGGGGCAGGGGAGGTGGCTGCATTCCATACTAGTAGAAATATAAAAAGAGACTGTTCTGACCAGTCTATTTCTACTTTCAGGATCGAATCGGGATCAGGTGCCGGCAAACACAGTGTGATTTGCACTAACTTGATTTTGAGTATAGTCAAAATCGTTATCCCAAATCGCACCATGTGTACACAGCTTAAGCAACAAGGTCAGAGTCCACTTTGGCCACACAGATAAGTGGCAAGATTGGTTGAGATGCAGTTGTCTGGTGTTTAGGAGGAGCAGCCAGATCTTCTCTTATTAGAGGCCTGTTGTAACGGTTAGAATTTGTTGGCACACACATGCCAATCATAATCATCGGTCGTTATTTCACACCCTCATTTTTAAAACTGACCAATGATATGATCAAGTCACTCACATGACTGATAATGTAACACGCATTGTGATTGGTCCAGTACTGCTACTGCAGTACAGCTCATGTGAACAATGTCATTCACAAGGCATCATAGAAATGCTATGTTTCTTCTGCTTGGTGATGTATTTAAAAAATGTATATATTTGCTTTATCCTAGATTGCTGATTTTGGACTTTCCAACATCTATCACTCGGACAGTTACCTGCAGACCTACTGTGGCAGCCCTCTATATGCTTCTCCAGAAATAGTCAATGGTCGGCCATATACAGGACCTGAGGTGAGATTGTAGTTTTGTTAGCAAATATCAAGCTATACTGTAGAGAATTCTTCTATGTTATGTAATGTAATGGTGCCCTGCAGTGCAGATAATCTATATATGTGTATATACCATACCCTTTAACCCACTGCATGTGCCACATAAACATTGGAAGAATACTTCTAATAATTGTTTTATTTATATAGCGCTTTTCTCCAGCAGGACTCAAAGGCGCTATACAGACAGAAAAACAAACACGCATTCAACAAAGAAATTTGTATTGCAGGATTATTTTAATAATTTTGGGTAGTAAATTCCATGGGCTGTATATTTCACTCATGAATGGTACGCTCACTACGTAGGATTACCCTGGGTGGAATAGGTTGCGTCTAAAGTGGTGGTGATTGCAGCGTCCTAACACTTGTAGCAGGGTCCTAACACAATAGTCAGGTCCATGTAGTTTTCATCCCATCTATGAGTGTACCAGGTGAGGCAGCTATGGTGGATGCACTGCAAAGGTTACACTGTGGCAGATAAGCCATACAAGCAAGGGCGTAACTACCATAGGTGCACCGACCCGCTCCGGGGACAGTGGCAGGTGGGGAGTTGGACTGGGGCGGTACACCTGTAAAACTATAATGCAGGTGTTCTAAGGCGAGCTCAGGGAGGACAGAAACCTCCCGCGGAGCAGAAGAAATACAAATTGGTCCTGGAATTAAATCTGTTGTAATTATTTTGTAATCTACACTTTGCCATGCAGACTTCTTACCTGTAAAGGTAATATTCAGACTCAAGTTACACTACACTGCCCCTTCCACTACAGCTTTTGCTTATTCAGTTTTATCTATTAACGGATATGGAATCCTGCTTGATGCCACTTTCCAGTGCAAGTTGCCGGTAGACACTTAACTTTATAAATCGTGGGGTAGATGTATGAAGCAGTGATAAGGGAGTAGAAGTGATAGAGTGCCTAGTACTTTATCATTGACCAATCAGCTCCTGCCTGTTAAGTTACAGACTGTTTAAAAAGTGACAGTTAGGAGCTGATTGGCTGGTGATAAAATACCCAGCACTTTATCACTTCTCCCTTATCACTGCTTTATACACCTGTATCTTACTCTGCTTGTATGTGCACTGTGCTCCATCTCTTTCTAGAATAGGCATTCCGGAATTAAACAAATATCTTTAGGGACTATTTTAAACTGTCTTTGTTTGAAATATTACTATAGGTGCCCATAAACGGTGCAAAGAGCTCCGTGCTCTTAGTACTAGATTGCATAGCATCTAGCACAAAAAGCATACAATGTGCTACAGCACCGTACTTTTTGTACTAGATATGATGCAATCTAGTACTAAAAGCTTGGGCTGTGCAGACATTATTTGCTGTGCGATGGGATGCCCACAGGAGCGTGCATCGCACAGCACCATTATACCGTGTATGGGCACCTTTGCTCTACATATCTAATGTACACAATGCTTATTATTCTGTCTGCTGCTCCTTACACATCTACATGCATCCTGTACATTAAAGTCTTCAGTAAATCTACCATGAGTCTTTTTTTTTTTTTTTTTTTTCATTTACTTTTAGTTTAGAAGCTGTCATAGGTCAGGCCTTTAACCTTGTGTATAGGTGCTTATTGTTTTGCTGTAGGTTTTTTTTTTTTTATTAAACCAAATATTTTTGTAGTCTATAATTACTGGCTAATAAGCTAGATATGTGTTTTATTTTGCTCATTAGTGTATAACCATTTGTGTGTATGTGTTGCAGGTGGATAGTTGGTCTTTAGGAGTTCTTCTTTACATCCTGGTTCACGGCTGCATGCCTTTTGATGGGCAGGATTACAAGAAGTTAGTGACTCAAATCAGCTGTGGAGCCTACAAGGAACCAAGCCAACCGTCTGGTGAGTAATGTGTTACACCGTGCCAGGTTTAAAGCTTGTTCACTGCATTAGCAAAGAGCTGGGAGACATTCATGGCTACTAGACCTTGAATTGTTTGTTCTTATGTGTTGTGTCAAAATCATTTGGTGTGATCTGCAAATAGCATTTTATTTACATGTGAGGTGTTCCCCTTCTGTTTACATTTTTCTAGTTCCCACTACTAAGCCCTATTTCTTTCTCTCTGCAGATGCATGTGGCCTAATTCGCTGGCTTCTCATGGTAAACCCAGAGCGCAGAGCCACACTATCTGATGTTGCCTCTCACTGGTGGGTGAACTGGGGTTACCGACAGCCATTAAGTGAACCAGAATCAACAAAGGACTCTGACTCCCCCTTTTCTATTGTTGGTGGATGGCTTCGAAGATCATCTCGCCCTTTATGGGATAATAACTCTAAGATGCGCTCTTTCTTACGCCAACATCTTCCAGGTGCAACAATTACTCGCCAGCGCTCTCTCAAGCGTTCCAAGAGGGAAAATATGAGTCAGGTAATAGCAACTCAGGGTTCCCAGGAAAAGGCCACAATTGTGCCACCTGCTCCTAAGAAAGGTATTTTAAAGAAGCCACAACAACGAGAATCTGGCTACTACTCTTCTCCTGAGCACAGTGAGGGCACAGCAATGGGGGAAGACTATGAACCTCACTCGGTTCTGCCAAAAAATCCTCCGTATTGCGATCCTGGTACAGATGAACAGCAAGAGGCAGTTCCAAATGTGGTTAGGAAAGGAATTCTCAAGCGCAATGGCAAGTTCTCCTCTGCTGGAGCAGCTCCTGAATTATCTTTTGATGCTGTAGACTGTTCTTTGAGGCATGAAAAGTTACCTGTTTGCTCACTGTCTCGTGACAAAGTGCCATCCTCTGTAAGCCAAGAGAGCATTCTCTCCACCGAATCCTTTGAATTGTTGGACTTTCCTACTAGGTACAGAGAGCGCCCTAGAGGCAGAAGTCGTCCTATGAGGGCGAGTCTCTCTGCAGAAGATCTTCTAAAAGTAAATACAGAGGAGGAGAACGAACATGATGGTCCTAGACTTTGGGATATGAGATGTTATCGAGCACGGGTTGCAGAGAGCTGTATGTCATTGGGTGTAGCAGAGGAGGAGGCAATGCAAGTTTATAGGACTGCTGTGCTCATTGGACGGGAACTAAGCTGATCTACCATTTTTATTTGCCACATAAAGAGACTTGATAGAAAGCAGTGACCAAAATACTAGAAGACCGAGGCCTTGCATAAATCACGTATGCAGTACAGGGTGTTCTAGGAATATCCGTATACAGTGATATTTATGTTCTACCCAAATCAGCGTTCGCAGAGAGCAAGCATCAAACCTACAAGTTTGACCAAATTATACTGGGCAGTAAACTTTTGGCCTAAGAAAATTGCTTTGTTAATCTAGACCTGATAATTGCAAGTTTCTGCCTTATGATCTCATAACTACAAAATATAAATTTGTGTTTATTGTAAGTATATTTTATATATCCAGACTATTGTCTGGGGGGTACAAAACAACGTGTGTTGAAAAATGTTATACATCCATAATGGATAATTGTGACTTGAATTAACTTCACTACCTTGTTGAGTTAAAATTACTTCTTGCTTTCTGTGTGAAATTTTTATTCAGTGCATATGCATTTTCCTGCTAAGTTGGAATAAGGGGTACAGGTCACATAGGCACAGAATGACAATCCTTTATTCCAAATCCATTTAATGAAATGAAAATAAGTAAGACCTATATACAGGGATTTAAAAAATGCATGTGAAAGAAAACTAAATGGCACAAGGAAATAATAGATGTAATAATAGAATTTGTTTAATTTCTGCTGGAGGCATTTAGTGAAGCCATTCTTTTCAGCATTGATTAATTATATTTGCACAATAATTGTTTGGCCTTGGCTTTTAGTCCAATGCAAACGTTATTTTATTTTTTTTAATTTGTAGCATGAATGTGTGTGTCTGTTGACTCACGCTTGTATTTTTTTTTTTTTTAAGGGATAAAGGAACATAATTCTAAATTAATTATGGATGAAACTGGATACATATGGGGAGAAAAACAACTATGCCGTTCCCCTGAATCGTTTTAATTTAAAATTAACATTTATTTTTGTAATTTTTTGTTTATTTTTGTGTAGTTGTGTGCGTGTATTTGTTTTTTACTCATGCAAAGCTTTAGCACTACACAAGGCATTGCCACCATTTAAAAACACTTAACACTACACATTATAACCAGGAAATGATTCTATTTTTTTATTTATTGTTTTTTTTTTTTTATATATATCCTTTAACCTTTTTCGATGCAAGACAAGCCCAATCTTTGATGAATTTAGGCAAAAACCTAGCTTTGACTTGTTTGGTAGTGTGTAAATATTTGTGAATGTGACTTTCGAAGCAAGCGGTTATTGTTTTGCTGCCGGTGAGGAATTGATGGTATTTTGTAGGGAAAGTGTGATGAGGGAGGGTTGGCAGATAAAATCATTGTCTTGTATCCTTCTTCATTTTGGTCCAGATATTTTCAGAAAATTAAACCAAATTATGAAAATGTAAATTTTTTGTTGTTGTGTTTATTATTATTATTATTATTATTATTATTAGCCTCTTATTATTTTGTAAGGCAACCTGTGATGCAATGGCAATTTCTTACTGTAAATTGTGTAATGGAATTTGGTAAATCGTTCAGCAAAACAAATATTGCAAAACAAAACATTAAAAACAGGCCAACCTATGATCATCAGGCCAACCTCAGGAGCATCAATAATTACAGGTACTTGTATGATCGCACCAAACTTTTTTTTTTTGGGGGTAATTAAAAATATTTGACATAAAGCTGAATTAATAAGCAGAGTAAGTAGAATTCACATTCAAGAGCTTGATCCTTTAGCACAGTGGTTCCCAACCCTGGTCCTCAAGTACCCCCAACAGGGCACGTTTTCCAGGTCTCCACACAGAATCACAAGTGACATAATTAGCTCCACCTGTGGATCTTTACAAATGTGTCTGAATAATGAGTGCACCTGCTGGGTGACATGGAAAACATGCACTGTTGGGGGTACTTGAGGACCAGGGTTGGGAACCACTGCTTTATCACATCAACATGTTGTACCACCACAGGTATCTTAAGAGTCTGGGGATTGCTGGCAGGCAGCATATGTGGAAAGTTGAGGGTGATCGCTGCTGCAAGCACTTACTACCATTACTGTGTACCCCATTCACTAACATGTAGATGCATCTGTCCAGTAACAGATCATTGTAGGCTTTTGACAGCAGCTAATGACAGTTCTCTCTCCCCACCTGCAATTCGGTGTTTCATTTTAAAAAAATGCTACTGAAGTAGTCATGTTTTGCGTTTCATTGTTCCCTAGTGTTTTTGATTTGTGTGCAGGATTAGCCATGTTTAACATGCAGAAAACTCATCTAATGGAACAAGTTGGCAGCTGGCAGAGTGTGTTAGATCTTGTAGTTTCACAACACATGGTGAGCCACAGCCGGTCCTGGCCTGATGTATATAACATCATTAGAACTGATGTGTTCTATTATTTGCAGGTGTTGTACTAGTGGTAGGTTGCTAGGTGGGTGCTAGGCCCGGATGCTTTCCCTAGCAGTGAGCCAGCAAAGCATGGTGACTTTTTGTTGACACATGTTAGTATGAATTAAAAATTAAATGTCCTGCAAAACAAATTCCATCGATGGCCATTGAAATATTCTTGCAGGATGTTGCACCATTATCTACAACAAACAAACAAAAAAAGCCGCTCTATTCAAACCCATAGTATCTTCATTGTCTGCCACACTGTAAAACTGGCCACGCACTGCACAATAGAGAAGCCAAGGAGCCCACCGGGTAGAGGGTTGGAGGACAGGCTAATAATTGAAACCCCTCCATGCACTGGACAATGTATGGAGGCAATCTAGGTTCACTGTTCGCAGGTGGTGTTCAGGAGGACTGGACATGTTTGGAATCCAATGGCTCCCTCAACTATAAATAGGAGAACCTGTTGGAACAAGATAATAATTTGAATGCTCTTCAGCGGTTGAAAATTGCACATATAGGGCCTGATTCAGCATGGATCACAAACCAAAATCTTGTTGCACTGCCGATGGGTCAAATGTAACATGTGCTGACAGAGTAGTGTTGAATGATGTGTGCTCAAACTGAAATCTAAATTGCACGTAACATCTGCCCCACCTTCTGTGCACATGGTTTTGTTAATTAGAGAGAGATTTTTCTTTGCGATCAATGTTGAATTAGACCCGTAGGGCTTGATTCGATTGCTGGGCTGTGAATTCACAGCCCAAGCGATTGAACGACCAAAAATGCGTATGTTACGTCACTGAAGGCAGCCATCACTGACTGACTGCCTGCACGGTGATTGACACCCTGCGGCTGTTTGGGGGCAGAAACTCCTTGGCTGTTGGGAGGAAGGGCCGATGACCTCATTAGTGGCCTCCTCCCCACAGCCATGGCAGTGCCTTGTAATGGTTGGCACTGAGAAAAGAGGGGAATACCAATCGATGGTGAGAGATTGCGAATAGTTTTCCCCTTGTGCACTGCATCTAACAAATTTGCAGCCATGCACATGGGCTAGAATTTGCGTGTGCAGGGCGACATTTACCTAATCGCTGGACTCTGAAGATTTTCAGAAGGATAAGGCAAACATTTTTGAAAACACTACGAGAAGATAAACATACACGAGAAATTAATATATGCTTCAGAGTAGAAAAAATAGTTCTCCCAAAGGAATCATTCACAGAGAAAGCCTATCCGGTCGATGGATCGTCAGAGTCTAGATTGACAATTACGTGGTGCATTGGAATTGGAACATTTATCTCTTCTTAATTCACCGATTTGGTGTCCATCGATAATCAGTGATTGTTCAGGATTGGAGAATTGAGAACTTCCTACATGTTGGATATACCTAATTCCTTGACAGAACAGGGAATTTGGGCAATTTATTGTTGGGCACATCAGAGTAAAGGCTAGAGGCATACGTTAAGCCCAGGGCTGGGCAACACCGGCCCTCCAGATGTTGATGGACTACACATCCCAGGATGCTTTGCATTAGTTTTGCTATGTGGCCATGCTGAAACTGATGCAAGGCATGCTGGGATGTGTAGTGCATCAACATCTGGAGGGCCGGTGTTGCCCAGCCCTGGTTTCTTCTTTCTGTGAGCAAACGATAGGCAGTGGCCTGGCAGCAAGTCTCCTCTAAACATTCTGGCCATTATGTGTGTATGTATGTGTGTATATATATATATATATATATATATATATATATATATATATATATATATATATATATGCGGTAGTGATGCTCGGCACTCCTTATCCTTTTAAACCAACCATTCAAGTATGCCGGGTGCCTTCACAAATAGAAGGTGTAGACAAAGATGCTAGCGGCACTCTCGGACTTCTCAAGAGGGGGAATGCAATAATCCCAAACAGGAAGGATGCATTTCAACGTTTCGATTTATTATCGTCTTCAGGAGAGTCTCTGAGATATCTCAGGATAACTCAGGACTTAATTGAGCTGCTACTGGTACCCTGCCCTGGTGCCAACCACTGGAGGTTATGTAACCAAGACCTTCAATATAGCTGGTAGAAAGAGCAGGCACTCAGGGACTTTGGATAGCGGTGAAGTAATGGACCAAGTTTATTCCATATTGGTCATCAACATTTCGGAGGTCAATCCCCTGTTTTCGGGACATATAATATTAGGCAGTATATTATATGTCCTGACGACGGGGGATTGACCCCGAAATGTTGATGACCAATATGGAATACACTTAGTCCATTACTTCACTGCTAATCCCTGAGTGCCCGTTCTTTTATTATATGTATGTCTGTCTAGTGTCCATGTTAATTGAAATACTGCCATCTGCTGGCAGCAAGTGAAACCTCTTTCTCTTTCACACATACAGAAACACAGAGGCAATCACAAGGTAGCAGACTAGCTTTTGAAACGTTTGCTTTGAGCGGGATAGTCAGAAGACGATCTGCTCTGTCACCATCTCCTAACTGTGTCAGGAGGTGGAGCTACCCGTTTAAGGATGCCCTTTCAACGTGACCCATATGTGTGTTTTTTTTAAGTGGTAGTATGAAATGTTGGAATATACACCTATGTATGCTGTCATACCTTACTGTATTGTAGAGCTGTGAGGTGTGGAAGTGCTTGCGATACCTTCTTTAGGTGGAGCTGTGATTTGTGACCAGCTTTGTGAAGATGCGCTGTGTGTGGGAGTGTATGCAGCATGTTTGATTGGGGTGGAGCACTAAGCCTGATTTTCTAGAATTAGCTAATATTTACAGGAACATAAACAGCCTGAAGAAGGGGAAAAACAACAACAACACGCTTTGTAGCCTAAAGACCATTTTTATTAACATTTTCTAGTCCTTTCTAGTGGGAAGCAGTTGAAAGGTCTACTACTCATTTTGACCTTTTTATGTGTCACCTTTTTCCATCTTGACCTTTTGCTTGTGTCAACCATTTGACCCAGTTTACCTACAGAAGGAACCGCTGCCTGTCGTCTATACCGCTTTTGGTGTGCTGAGAATGGGACACACATGCTTATGAGCCGCTTGTGAGCTCCATTTGTGGTAATGGACCTGCAAGCGTGTAAGACACTCGCACGTCCCCACGAACTTCATGCAAAGATAGGTCTATAGATGACAGCAGCTCCTTCTGTATTGTATGGTCAACCTTTTGTCTGTGTCGACCTAGTGCATTTCGATATTTTGTCAGTGTCTACCTAGACAAAGTAGACATTTCATTCCACACCCGTTATAGGGATAAATTGCTGATGAACAAAAGCATATACTGTACAACCATCAGCCAGAATATCGAACCACAGGTCTATAAAATGTGGTTCATCAGACCGGTATCTCGTTTCTGGTGGCAGCCTGGTGATATGCCTTTGATTGCTGCCTGCTATGTACTGGCTGCCGGGCTAGCAGAGCAGCATTGTCCTGAACTCCTTCTCTCTGCATGCCTCCTCAAGGCTGGCGATCAGGAACAATGCATTGGTGTTGGAGAGGTAATTTCCCCCAGCCAGCTGTCCTCGGCTCCCATGATTCTGCCTGACCTGGCCGGCTCCTGCCTCGGCAAGCAGACATTTCGGTACTTGTTTCCTATCACAGCGCCCAATATTTTAATCTTTTGGCATCTTATGCGATCGCATCGCATGCCATATAGCTGCATGCGATGCGATGGTATACGATTTTTGGTACTTGTCGTACTTGGTACTTGTACACCCGTCGTAAGTGATCGCATACCTTAACTTAAGGTATGCGATGGACGCGACCGACGCGATTTTAGGGCTATTTTTAGCCTTTTCCCCGACAATGAAAAAATTGCGTCCATCGCATGCGGTGGCGTCAACAATGGGGGGGGCATTTGACCCATCAGGGTTGGGGAACAATAAAAATTGGGGTCTGGGGGGCATTTAACATTGGGGCCAATGTAAAATCGGGTCTCCGGGACCATTTTACATTGATTCCAATGTAAAAATCGCGTCCATCGCATGCGATTTGGTTGCATGCGATGCGATTGACGCGATTTTTGGGGTCCCGATGGATACAATTTTTATCGCTGGCGCCGTGCTAGGAAACAAGTACCCGATTTTTTTTATTGTACAACCACCCTGATGGCTCCTTACAATGTTAAATGGCCCCCCATACTCAACGCCACCTCCACGATCAACGCCAACCCGAAGCGTGGTGAGTGCAAAGGTACGTGTCCTCCCACCTTTTCATACCCCCACTATCCACGTCGGCGTGGAGTTGCTTTTAGAGAGTGTGGCGAGCTCGAAGCGTGGCGACCCGACACGGATTACTTTACATGTATTGCCCTTCGCTTGCCACGCTTCGGGCTCGTATTCCGCGGGGCTCGCTGCGCTTGCCACGCTTCGGGCTTGCCACACTATCTAAAAACAACTCCACACCCACGTGGATAGTGCGGGTATGAAAAGATTGGAGGACGCGTACCGCCACCCCTCGCTGCGCTCGTCACGCTTTGGGTTGGGGTTGATCGTGGGGGTGGCGTTGAGTAAGGCATTGTAAGGACCCATCAGGGTGGTTGTACAATCAAAAATCGTATACGATTGCATCCTATGCCATTGTATGGCATACGATGCGATGCAATATTTTATTGTACAACATCACATCGCATACCATCGTATACGTTATTTAGTGTTATGGTATGCGATGCGATGGGCGCCGTGCTAGGAAACAAGTACCGACATTTCTTCATGAATAGAACAGTGCTGCTGCTGGCCATGTAATCTGATTTTCCTGGACTGACAGCCACAAAAGTAGTGAGTTATAATAATGAATATCAATGTATCTGATTTATGTTTGTTAAAGATACATGGAAGGAGAAGGGGGGTGTGTGTGTGTGTGTGTGTGTGTGTGTGTGTGTGTGTGTGTGTGTGATAATGTATATACTGTAAAAGGTGTTAAAGCACAGGAGGGTATGAATGCACCAAACATATTAAGGTTTGGGTGATTAACATAAAATACATAAGGGGTACAGCATATGTCTATTCCCCCTCACTCCCATGATGTCTGTCCATCTATGCTCCCTGCTGCCTCCCCCCCCCCCCCCCCATATCTATACCCCCATATCTCTGCCTGTCCGTGCCACCAACGTCTGTCTATACCCTCATATGGTGCACTGTCAATCCATCCGTCTGCCCATGTACCACACTATCCTTCCAAGCCTGCCTGCTCATCTGTCTGTCCATCCCCATTTTGTGCTGTAATAAAAGTGTCTCACCCTAATGGGCATTGCAGTTACAAAAGCTGGTGGTGGCCCTTTCAAGATTTTGCTATGGGGCCCACAAAGTTCGGTACTTATGTAATATCTGGGCTCCCATTTTTCTTATGAGACTGCTTCCCCTCTTGGGGCTCGCTGCGCTCGCCACGCTTCGGGCACGGTGGCTCGCTGCGCTCGCCACACTATATAAAATCACCTCCATGCGTAGTTGGATAGTAGGGGTATGAAAAAATGGGGTGCATTTAACATGGGAGCCCAGATAATACATAAGTACCCAAAGTTCTACTCACACCCCTGGCTAGTGCATATCTACTGTATCTGGAAATTACATGGCCAAAGCATCCCTGTAAATCTACTGTAAAGCTGTGACTTATTCATAGACAATTTATCCAGGCTGCCAGTTTATTTTTGTTAGAGGTGAATGCCTCTGTTTTACTTAACATTTAGAACTGACACATATAGGAATGATACTCAAACCGGACATATAATTATCAAGAGAAACCAATTTTACTAAGATTCCTAGGTTGCAGAAAATCCCAGGTAAAATAACACAGAAAAAACATTCAATAAAAACTCCATGCTAGGCGACCTGGAGTTAGCAGATAAGTCACCACAATGCTTGAGGATTCCTGGTAGGGTTGGGCTGGCCTACAGGGGAAGCCCCAGTGGGCCACACTGCCTGTGGGCCCACCTCCTCCTTTAGGTTCTCGACTATCCTAGTTCACTTAAATGTTACACTATGCATATGTTACCTTATTCTGCACAGAACTTTGGTGTATTATCTAAAGCGTATACCTGTTATTAATCTGGTGCATTATAGTGCATGCACTAGCAGTGTTTACAACATATAGTTTTATCACAGGGCCTAGACCACTCACTTTCTAATAGCTTAAACGCTGTTGTGGCTGAATGTACACCCACTAGAGCAGGGGTGGGGAACCTCAGGCTCGAGGGCCGTATGCGGCCCCCCGTAGCTGGTCTCAGTGGCCCTCCCACCCGCCTGGCAGCTTTGCCGGGAGTCAAGTACAGGGGAATTCTCGCGAGAGGTTGGTAGTTCTCGTGAGATTCCTCTTAATCAACAGCAGATGGAGACTGTCAGTCCTATTCAGTGGCAGCCACCAGAGTGTGGGACTGATGCAGCAGGACAATTTGTAAGAGAAATTTTTACATATGACCCCCGAAGGATTTTTTTCCCCATACAAATGGCCCTTGGCACAAAAAAGGTTCCCCACCCCTGCACTAGAGCCTGGCCACTCCCTTTTAGCATGGACCCCTACCACTATATTCCCCCAAAGCAGGGCCGTCTTAACATTAGGAAGGGCCCCTGGGCAACCTAGTTCACTGGACCCCCCCCCCAAATTAGTTTGCCCAGGAGCCCACAGTCACCTCCCCAACCCTCACCTCTCTGGCTCCGTGCGGCAGCCAGTCTGCTTCCGGCGGCCGGGGATCCGATCATCTTCGCTGGGGGATCCGGGCAGCGGGATCAGGGCAGCGGCAGTAGCTAGGAGCCTGCCCTGAAGTGGCAAAGCGCTATTAACTGGCGGGGCGGGAAGCGCTGTTGCATTTGAAAAGACTGGCCAGACGCTGATTGGCTGAATTCAGCCAATCAGCGTTCGGCCAGTCTTTTCAAATGCAGCAGCGCTTCCCGCCCCACCGGCAAATAGCGCTAATGGGAAAGATGGTGGCCGGGTGGCGGGGATCCGACCATCCTCGCTGGGGAAGGGGATCAGGGCGGCGGTGGCGGTAGCTAGGAGCCCGAAGCGGCGAAGCACTATTTGTCGGCGGGGGCGGGAAGCGCTGTTGAATTTGAAAAGACTGGCCGGATGCTGATTGGCTGAATTCAGCCAATCAGCATTCAGCCAGTCATTTTAAATGCAGCAGCGCTTCTCGCCCCCCCCCTGCCGGCAAATAGCGCTTCGCCGCTTCGGGCTCCTAGCTACCGCCACCGATGCCCTGATCCCCCTGCCGGATCACCCAGTGAGGGTGATCAGAACCCCGGCACACGGACCCCCGAAATTAAATTCACTGCTAGCTAGGAGGTGAAGCGCTATTTGCCGGCGGGGTGGGAAGCGCTGTTGCCTTTTCAAAGACTGGCCGGATGCTGATTTTCTGAATTCAGCCAATCAGCGTCCGGCCAGTCTATTCAAATGCAACAGCGCTTCCTGCCCCGCCGGCAAATATTGCTTCGCCGAATCAGGCTTCTAGCTACCGCCACCGCCCTGATCCCCCTGCCCGGATCCCCCAGCGAGGGTGAGCGGATTCCCGGACCCCGGCCACCATCTTTCCCATTGGGCTGGGCCGGGGGCCCCTAGGTCCTAGGGCCCCCGGGCAACTGCCCATCGTGCCCAATGGGAAAGACGGCACTGCCCCAAAGGGCCCTTCATGCCCGACACTGAATCCTGGGAACCCAGAAGTGAGGTCTGCAGCTCCATTGTTTCATTTTTGTAGCAGATTAAGATCAGGAAGCCAGCGTCACTGCATCCCAGAATTCCCATGACTTTTTGGTGAGTTACCTGCTTATTTCATGTCTAAGAGGGATGTGGTCAGCATTCCGGTGGTCAGGATGCTGGAGTTAAGGATACCAATACCAGCATCCAAATTGCCAGCAGACTGGTGCCAGAACATTGGGGGTCATTGTAATCTGTTCGGATGGGGCCAAATTCGGCCCCGTTTCGATGGTTGGTGAGCTGCGCATGCATAGGTCCCCTTTGCATACGGCTTTAGCGACTTGCAAAGTCACGGAGCCGTACGCAGTAAGTGGGACGGGTAGGGAGTGGATGGTGGCGGGGTCGGGTGTTGCCAATGGGAACGCCCAGAAAATCATGGGCATCCCTATGAATGCGGGGAAATGTGTGCCAGGTGTGGGAAGCTGACGTCATGACATCAGCCGACCACCCTGTCGCTGTCCCGACACCCACAAAAATAAATCAATCTCCACTAACTTATATTTGCGAGCCCAGGAGAAATTATTTGATAGTTGCCGGCCATCGAATGATTTCTCCTGCTGCGGGCATATGCGAGGGGATGTGTTTTCATAACCCATCCCCTTGCATGGAGGGGATATGGCGGTAGAGGGGGGGGGAGGGGTTTACCAGGGTCGGCACTGTGGGACTTGTTAAGCTGCGATCTTTAGCAAGCACTCCAATCGGTGAGTATATAGGGTGGGTTAGGGTTATGCCAGGGATGGGAATTAGGTTTAGGCACTTGGCAGGGGACTTAGGTTTAGGCTGCAGGGAGGGGAAAGTTAGGGTTAGGCTGTGGGGACAGGGGTTAGGTTAAGTCACTTAGAAGGGGGGTTTAAGTGGCGGGGTGCAGGGGTTTGGCATTAGCAGAGAGGGTCAGTATGCGGAGAGGGAGGGTTAGGGGAACAGGATACTTACTTGACCCTTTTAGCACAGGACTCTTGGGCTCTACAGAACCAGCATGTGGGGCATTAAATGGCCCGCTGGTACCTGTAGTTCCACCTGTAAAACAAATATTACAATACAGTGATCACACACTGTGAAAGTAAAATTTTATTACAAATACATGCCCAGAGACGGCCCTAACCAATTTGATGCCCTAGGCAAGATTTTAGCTGGTGCCCCCTAGCACCGTCGCTAGTACCACCTCTGGCCAAGCATCCAAATCCCAACAAAGTACTCATAACAAAGCAGCACAGTGCACAGCAGCAGTCAGCATACCCATCACCCCTCACCCATAACAATCCATATTTTGGTACCCTATTCCAGCAAGAGCATTGGTGCCCCCACCAAGATGAAACAGGGACAGTGTACACTGAACTCTCATAGGCCACAAAGGGGTGTATCTTTGCTGGGAAGGCAAGTGGCCACACAATAAAACCCCAAATTCAAATTATCTCACACACTACTACAACATTATTCACATTCTATTATACGATTGTGTCTCCTATTCATATTAGGTCTCTATTCACATTAAGTGTATCCTATTCACATTAAGTCTATAATATGATAGTATCCCTTATTCAAAGTTCTTCTCATAGATAGTGCCCCTTATTCACGTTACACCACATTGCTACTTATTGAAAGTACAAAACACAGTATCTCTCCTTATTCACAATACACCCAACCATATCGCTCCTTATTACCATTACACCCCACCGGATCGTTCCTTTTTCACATTACATCCTAGTTTACATTACACAACTCAGTAGTGACCTTTACGCACATTACCTAACACATGAATAGCACTACTTATTCACAAAGTAATACATCCTACACCAGGGGTGTCCAAACTTTTTGCGACGAGGGCCATATTTGTGAAGTGTAAATGTGTGGGGGCCGACCATTCAGCCTGACATACTTTGAATCATTAATTACATCAGAATGATTTCCCACTCTGCCCCAATTCACTGTATGTCCCCCAGCCTTCACTGTATGTCCCCCATTCACTGTATGTTCCCCACTCTGCACCCATTCACTCTGTCCCCCAACCTGCCCCCCTTCTCTTAATGCCCATCAGTGTCTCCATTCATTGTATGTCGCCAAGCCTGACCCTCCTTCACTGTATGACTCCCATTCACTGTATGACCCCTATTCAGTATGTACCCCACTCTGCCCCCATTCACTGTATGTCCCCCAGCCTGCCCCTGCTCCCCCTTTTCTGAATGGCCATCACAGCCTCCATTCACTGTACAGTATGTCCCCCAGCCTGACCCTCCTTCACTGTATGTCCCCCACTCTGCCCCCTCCCTTCTCTGTATGTTTCCCAGCCCCTTGTGTGAGCCAGAGGAAGGAGAGGCAAAGCAGGCACTGCAAGGACAGGAGATGCTTGGGCTCCCACTGCTGCCCTCCTCCGCTCTGCGTGTTACGGGAGCAAGCTTCCCCCTTGCTGCCCCCTCCCCAAACACTGCTGTCACTGTGATTGTGGAGTAGGGTGATATATACGATTGCAGCAGCAGGGGTAGGACGCCAAACACATCTGACTGTGGGAAAAAGAATTGGTTTGTACTGGCGCTGGTTGATAAAAAAGAACAATACAAGACGGTATATAAACAATTGATTATTTACTAATGAATCATAAATATAACATATAATGGTACTCTTTACCTAGAACGGCGCCCGCGATTAGAATCGCGGGCGTCGGGGGTAAAAAATCGCGGTGATCGCGGGTAAATCGCGGGTACATAAAAATCGTGTACCCGCGATCACCGCGATTTTCCCATAGGGAACAATGTTAAAAAGCCTGATTGACCGCGATTTTACTTTAAAATGCCTCAATGCCCGCGATTTTCACATAGGAATCAATGTTAAATGGGCTACAGAGCCCAAATAGTCACAATTAACCCTTAAATGTCACCCCAATTTTTGTACGCCACCCCACGATCCACGCCAACCCGAAGCGTGGCGAGCGCAGCGAGCCCGCGAGGGGCGGCGGTACGCGTCCTCCGACCTTTTCATGCCCTACTATCCACGTCGGCGTGGAGTTGAGAATAGAATAGTGTGGCGAGCGCAGCGAGCCACCGAGCCCGAAGCGTGGCGAGCGCAGCGAGCCCCGCGAGGGGACGCGGATACCTTCACAGTTATACGCGTCCCCTCGCGGGCTTCACAGGTATCCGTGGCGAAAAGCGGACACCTGTGAAGCCCGCGAGGGGACGCGTTTACCTGTGAAGGTATCCGCGTCCCCTCGCGGGGCTCGCCACGCTTCGGGCTCGGTGGCTCGCTACGCTCGCCACACTATTCTATTCTCAACTCCACGCCGACGTGGATAGTAGGGCATGAAAAGGTCGGAGGACGCGTACCGCCGCCCCTCGCGGGCTCGCTGCGCTCGCCACGCTTCGGGTTGGCGTGGATCGTGGGGTGGCGTACAAAAATTGGGGGGACATTTAAGGGTTAATTCTGCCTATTTGGGCTCTGTAGCCCATTTAACATTGATTCCTATGTGAAAATCGCGGGCATTGAGGCATTGAATGCAAAATCGCGGTCAATCAGGCTTTTTAACATTGTTCCCTATGGGAAAATCGCGGTGATCGCGGGCATCGCGTCGCGGCCGTTTATGTACTGCCCGCGATGTCGCGATCACCGCGATGGGCGCCGTTCTAGGTAAAGAGTACCCATATAATTAATACATTTACAAGTTAATTTACATTTAATTGCATTTTTAAAAAGACTAATGGTAGGTGGGCTCAGTCTTATTCACCAATGTGGTGATAACAAGATTAAAAAGTCATATAGCAGCTGATAAGGTTTAGAATATTACCATCCTTGATCCTCCTGGTTGTTTTAAGTGAGGAATTTGTAATCCAAATGGTTTTGAGCTGGACCAAAATATTTCCCAGTGCTCTATAATTTCAAGAGCTCAAGTTCCCTTTATTTGTGGCTCACCTCGATATCCAATTAAGGGATTAGGCTAAATCCCACAGCCTCAGCGTTGGTTAGGATTCGGTGCAAAATTATGCCAATTTTCGGGATAAGTGGGTAGGTCTCTTGGGTGGATGGTACCTCTTCAGCTGATTGGTAAAAAGCTCAACTCGTTTCTCCGGTTAAATGGGTGTCCGGCTTCCTCAGGAGCAAGTGCTAACTGTCTCAACAGTAGCTGTTTTTATACCACTATGGGGATCTCATTAGTCCTCTCACCTGTGTGAGTACCGCCCTTTGTTTGTAGATTATACTCGATTCGTATCTCAAAATAATTTATACATTTCATAAAAAATACTTTATATTGTTATATAAGGACTTAGTGCTTTTTATATAAGGAGGCAGTCCTATAATAATTATAAAAATCATAAAATTCAGAGTAGTGTAAACAACTTTATTTTGTACATTCATAGTGAAGGTAGTTAGTCCAACCCACCTCTACTATGGTAGGCTGGATTAAATCATGTGACCCAAATATATCGGGTCTATTGTGGAGTAGCAGATATTAAGTCATGGGTGTTTTTTGTATATTGGGTAATTACCATTGCAGGCCCCCGAGCTATGAAGGAGTCCGCCGTCTGTCGCCGATTGCCGGTATCAGCGATCAGAACGGCATTCTCCCCGCACGGCCCGGAGCCAGCGTCTCACCTGTTGCTCGGCAACACAGTCCGGTCACGTGACACCATCACGTGACCCGGAAATGTGCCGGGCAAGGGAGATAGTACCCGTATGACCTCACCACGCTCCATTGCGTATCACGCTGCGGAAACGTATGTCCAGTCACAAAGGGGACGTATCTGCGTGCTGGGCTTCACAGTACTGGTGGATGGAATCCACGTCACATGGGGGGCAGTGCCTAGATACTGTTTGACCAGGACGCAGATAGCGTCTCTAATGTTGCCTAGCAACATTCGGGTATATGAATTTTCACCATATTGGTATCCCTGACTATTCACATATATCTCAATATCTATCTATCAACTAAATATGACAAATATAACAAGATTTCATTCGGAAACATAACGTACGTTGTCAGGTGTATACAGAATCATTATAATAATTATTGACATCTTCTCTTGTAGTTCTAAATAATTTAGGGAAACAGATTATAGAGTTTTCCTAGTCTGTTACACTGTAAGAGACACACTCCGCAGGAGACATGTGTATCTCCAGAAAAACATTTCAGAAAATATTATATCACAAACAGAAACATGCATAACAGATGAATATCCATTCTCAAATTATAAGACAGCATTTAGTTCGATGATCTCGTTTAAACCGTTGGGGTGAAGGGAGTTAAATTTCAAAGTCCAAAAAACTTCTCTTCTACACAATAAGTTGAATCTATCCCCTCCTCTTGGGGTGTTCGATATTTGTTCTAGGCCTATTATTGTGAGGCAGGCAGGATTACATTGGTGATTCAACTTGTAGTGTCTCGATACACTATGTTTCATATATCCCTTCTGTATGTTCCTACGATGTTCCATGAACCTAACATGTAATGCTCTTGTTGTTCCCAGCCCCTTGTGTGAGCCAGAGGAAGGAGAGGCAAAGCAGGCACTGCAAGGACAGGAGATGCTTGGGCTCCCACTGCTGCCCTCCTCCGCTCTGCGTGTTACGGGAGCAAGCTTCCCCCTTGCTGCCCCCTCCCCAAACACGGCTGTCACTGTGATTGTGGAGTAGGGTGATATATACGATTGCAGCAGCAGGGGTAGGACGCCAAACACATCTGACTGTGGCAAACATACAACAATGGTAATTTCCAAGTTTCTGGCACAATACTTGAATAAGGTGAGTCTAAAGGTCTTCAGATGTCTTCACAATTTTCAAGGAAATTTCCCCACTCACGGTAAGTAGGGCGGTGTACAGGCACGTAGCGGTTTATTGTCTTTGTCCTTTTTCTTCCTTTTCTTTTTTTCTCTTTTTTTCTTTTTTCTTTTCTTCTATTTTCTACTTTCTGTGTTGGGAATTTCTCCAATCAGTGGGTTGTGTAGAAGAAGATAAGAAGATAAGAATTACATTCGCACATGACTTTGATGTCTTTATAATTCACTTTATATGCACAACATTAATCACATTTTATAAGTTGTTATATGTATATGACTAAGGCTATCACTTTAATCACTAGGCTATCACTATCACACGGTGGTGGAGGTTGTAATAGTGAATGTTCACAATCTGTAATAAGAGTAATGGTGTGTACACGGTGCGAGTACCATGCACGGCATGCATGCGATCTGCATACAACTTTAACTATATAGTGCAGATCTGGCAAGACTTTCTGCTTTCGATACGTGAACGCGCATCGGGATCGCAAAGGTTAAAAACCCATGCGATCTGCATGCAATCCCGATGAGAATTTGACTATATAGTCAAAATCTCATGCAGATTCTACTTGTGTGTACACAGCATTAGATCTCTTCTGATAAGGAAACACGCCAAAGGGTGGCGAGTTCCTGGAATAGTGATGAGCTACAAGGATAAATCCAGATTATAAAGGAATCTGAGGGCTAAATTGAGAGCTAAAAGTACAGTACCACGTGTGTATGAGTTATAGCATTAGGCAATAATAAAGGGAATATACCCTCTGTAGGATGTATGTCATATATGTCATGTTTGATTGTATTTTGTCATAATTGTTATAAAAAAAAAAATGTTGGAAATGTTAAAAATTCTGCAATTTTGATTAAAAAAATAAATGTTTTTTTGGGGGGAGGTGCATAACCTAATGTGGTACTTATGTAATATCTGGACTCCCGTTTTTCTTATGAGACCGCGTCCCCTCGCGGGGCTCGCTGCGCTCACCACGCTTCGGGCACGGTGGCTCGCTGCGCTCGCCACACTATATAAAATCAACTCCATGCATAGTTGGATAGTAGGGGTATTAAAAAATGGGGTGCATTTAACATGGGAGTCCAGATAATACATAAGTACCCCTAATGTAATTTGCTGCCCATGCCTGTGCAGTGCAATGAAGTGAGAGAGGGCCCGCTAGTACCACCCACCTACCCGCTACTATATTCCGCCCTCTCGCTTGCTACTGCAGCCTGAAATAAAGTGGAACAAGGAGTGGGCCGTATTCCTCCTACCCAGTGGCGTAACTCCCGGAGGCAACGGAGACTCTTGCCGCCGGGCGTTAGCCATCAGGGGGGGCATAGGGAGCGGGCACTAGCAACAAACCCCGGCCACAGAAAGAAACCCCGGCCACCGCCGCGGCTCTCAAAAGGTCTCCTGCAGCTGCCACACTGTTGATCGGATCTCTATTAATGATCCGATCCGTGCCGCTGCTCTCCTTACTGCCGGGCAGTGGACACACTGACAGCTCAAGTCAGTCAGGTGCCTGTGCTGCAGAGCTAGTCTGGAGAGCTGAGCGATGGCTCAGCTGTCCAATCAGAGCCGGCCCTAGGCATAGGCAGCGAGCATCTGATTATGTAAGCAGCACCAGTACGGGCGGCTCTGCTCCTGCACTTCTGAGCTGAGCCGCCCGTCCATCTGTCCGCCCACCCACCTGCACGCCTGGCCGTCACTCTGTCTGTCCGTCCGCTAGCCCGCTTGCCTGATAGCGGGTTATACGGTTGGTGCCGCGGCTGCCGCTGGGGCTGTAGGACAGAGTCTGCCCCTAAGAAAAATGGACGCTGGTTGAAGGGGGAGGGCTGCTGCGCGTGCCCAGAAGCAGCTCCTCCTCCCACAGTCCTTTGCGGGGTTGTATTGACTTCAGGGTGGCTGCCTGAGTCACAACACTGTGACTGAGAAATTACAAAAGTTCAGTGGTGGACCGAGACCAAGCCCAGCGCTAGCACTGGATGTGTGTGTACTGTGGATATATATATATATATATATATATATATATATATATATATGTAATAATAGTATACTATACTTGTGTGAGAGAGAGAGAGATATGTATACACACATGCATATATGTCTATCTATCTATTAAAAAAAAAAGTATTATGCGGTGTGCGTGTGGAGTGGGGAGGGGGCACCACTATATATACCGCCTCCGGGCACCTTGAAGGAACTTACGCCACTGCTCCTACCTGAACCCTTTCTTCTAAGTTCCATCATCCACCTTCTGATGTCCGACAACATGGTAGCTCACTGAACAGTAAATCCTGAGTAATGAGCCAGGGTACTAGGCTGGGTGGCATTGGCCATTCTCTCAGCCCTTGGTTGAGAGGACTAGGGGCAGAACCATACCAGGAATCGACAACACAGGTGAGCCAGTGCCATCTGCCTGTCACATATTGCCAGTCAGACTTCCCCTTCTTCCTTTTTTTTTGTATGGAGAGGGGATAGGGAAACCCTCAATACATTCTGTACATTAGGGCGGAGTGAAAAAACTGAAATTGAGAAATTCAAAATTCGGCTAGTGTGGGAAAGTTGTGACTTGACCTGAATAAGAAACGTGCAAAAGCATTTTGATCTGAGTCAACATCTTCTGTTCTGGCAAGAGGCCTAAAGTTTCACTTTTTAGGTGAAAATGACGAAACCTATGAAGATGCTCCAATCTAGTTATAATTATGTCAGGATGTCTTAGAGTGGTTCATTAATATACTTTAGCATAGTAAAAAACAGTACGAGCTTGTCCTAGTGCAAAGTGACTGACTGGCGGGAGAAAAAATCCCTAATAATTGACCCATTTTCATGGTCACAATTGTGAATATTGTGTGTTTTCTCCTGAACGTGTTTATAATAGAAGAAGCACAAATACTCTAAATGGAATTTCAGTGACACTGTGTGAAATATAACACTGCATAATAGCCCCTAATCAGACCTGATCGCAGTACAAATTTGTTCTCAAAATGGGCAAAACAAATGCTGCATTGCAGGTGGGGCAGATGTAACGTGCTGAGAGAGTTAAATTTGGGTGGGGTGTGTTGAAACTGAAATCTAAATTGCAGCAGGTATTTACCCTGCACAGAAACAAAATAACTCAACACAAATCTAAAGGTGGCCATACATCTACAGATCGATTGTCAGATCTGGCTGGTTGGAACAAATACCTGGTAATATCTGAATGACAGTTTTTGGCAGTTTTCCAGAATTTCAACGCAAAGTGCTCTCATCCATTACCAGTATTTTGTTCCAAACAGACAGATCGGACAATAAATCTGTAGATGTATGGCCACATTAACTCCCTCTGCACATGTTACATCTGCCCCACCTGCAGCTGCATTACAGCATATAATTATGCCAAAGATAAGCCAATATATTAACAGTTAAATACATTAAAGTGCATTATGCTGTAATAAGTATTGCTGATCAATCCTGCCTAGCAGGGCTGTCTTTTTGTATGGGCTTAATGGGCACTTGCCCAGAGGCCCCCAGCGTATAAGGGCTGTATGTTGAGGATCCCCTTTTTCCAGGGATACCAAAATTTTGAAAATCGGCCCTGGGGAACTGCAGATATCCAACTTCAAAGCAGCAGTCCACATCCGACCTGTTAATTACAATTTCCAGTCATATTTCTCAGGTTCTCTCTGACACTAGCAGCTTGTCTCTATCATGCCCAGAACCAGAGATATCAGCCTTCAAGCAGCCGGTCCCTGCTCCAGCTCCAAACGTCTGGTGTAGTTTTATATTTTTGTCAATGGATTGCTCTGGCTCCTGATCTCTGATACCCAAGTTCCCAGCACCTCCTGAAAGTTGGGACTCTAGGTTTTTATACTAGGCTAAGAAATCTATTTCCAGATAATGGCGATATCTGCAGTCAAACAAGCTGCCCTTCCACCGGAAAATGACGAATATTAAGCCCACTCCATTATCCAACCGTCCCCAGTGTATAAAACACCCCCTACCTCCCTGGAAGTCATTTACAAGGGACCCTTCATACAGCTCAGTTCCCCCTTCCACACGTTAGTGTTCACCCTCCCACCACCTGTGTAGTAAAGGAGTAATTAGCAGAAGTTACTGCTCCAGGTCCTACATGTTGAATGGAAGATAGAGCACCCCCTGCCACCCATGGGACATCAAAGCTGCTGCTGATACCACCCCCCACCCCTAGGAGGGGAGAATGGGTAAGGGCCCCAGTGCATTGCTTTGCCCAGGTGCCCACACTGCTGTTAAGACGGCCCTGCTGCATAGAAATGAACACAGTGATTGGCAAAAATGTACTGCTGGACACCACTCATAGAATGATTAACCTGTTATTTTTTGAATCAATGTTCTTGTTTTTTTTCCCCTAAATATTAGATGTATTTATTTATTTATTTATTTACAGTTTCTTATATAGCTCAGCAGATTCCTTTACGCTTTACAATAGTAGACAGTGATAAAACAAACTGGGTAATGACAGACAGACTTGGGGGTTAGAGGGCCCTGCTGCAAGCTTACAATTTATTACATCATAATACACTTCAACGTATTTAACAGTTAATATATTGGCTTATCTTTGGCATAATTATATGCTGTAATGCAGCCCAATCATGTTCCCAGTATAGGGGATGCAACACTGTTTTTCTGTCAATAAACAGAAGTGATATGTAAAATGATACATAAGACAGTTTACACTTACTTGTAATACTTATTGTAACAGTTACTGTTTTTCAATAACAGACTGCAACAGTTATTTCTTATTTATATACACAGGATTGTCTATCTTTGTATATGCACTGCAAAGAGAGCAGCATAAATCCAATTTCATGTATTTCAGTGACACTGTGTGAAATATAACACTGCATAATGGCCCTTAATCAGACCTGATCGCAGTACAAATTTGTTCTCAAAATGGGCAAAAAAATGCTGGACTGCAGGTGGGGCAGATGTAACATGTGCAGAGAGATTTAAGGTGGCCATACATCTACAGATTTATTGTCCGATCTGTCTGGTTGGAACAAAATCCTGGTAAAAGATGAGAGCAAATGACAGTTGACCATTTGCTTTGAAATGCTGAAAAACTGTCATTCAGATATTACCAGCTGTTTGTTCCAACCGGCCCAATCTGACAATCGATCTGTAGATGTATGGCCACCTTTAGATTTGTGTGAGTTATTTTGTTTCTGTGCAAGGTAAATACCGGCTGCATTGTTTTTACACTGTAATTTAGATTTCAGTTTCAACACACCCCACCCAAATTTAACTCTCTCAGCACGTTACATCTGCCCCACCTGCAATGCAGCATTTGTTTTGCCCATTTTGAGAACAAATTTGTACTGGGATCAGGTCTGATTAAGGGCTATTATGCAGTGTTATATTTCACACAGTGTCACCGAAATTCCATTTAGAGTATTTGTGCTTCTTCTATTATAAACAAGTTCAGGAGAAAACACACAATATTCACAATTGTGACCATGAAAATGGGTCAATTATTAGGGATTTTTTCTCCCACCAAAGTCATTCACTTTGCACTAGGACAAGCTCGTACTCTCTTTTACTATGCTAAAGTATATTAATGAACCACTCTAAGACATCCTGACATAATTTTAACTAGATTGGAGCATCTTCATAGTTTTCGTCATTTTCACCAAAAAAGTGAAACTTCAGGCCTCTTGCCAGTACAGAAGATGTTGACTCAGATCAAAATGCTTTTGCACGTTTCATATTCAAGTCAAGTCACAACTTTTCCACACTAGCCGATTTTGAATTTCTCAATTTCAGTTTTTTCACTCCGCCCTACTGTACATATCTGAACAGTAATAATAAAAATATTGTCCTCACTTTCGATATTCAACCTATCGAAATCAATTTCCTGGATATAACAGTTTATATAGAGGATGGGAAGTTAAAATACAAAAATTATATAAAACCCACCGATTCAGGGTCATACATCCCATACTCTAGCTGTCACCATGACCACTGGCTCAATGCGGTCCCCACTGGACAGTTCAAGAGAATTAGGAGGAATTGTCTTGATGATTCGGTATACACTACTCAAGTTACCGAAATTAAGGAAAAATTCTTGTCATGTGGGTATAAAGAAAGCACTTTAACTAAAGGCCTAGAACTAGTTGACATAGGCCATGAGCCAGAAAAATCTGATCATATACCCAATAAGCGTAAAAAAGAGAAAAATAACGACTTCGCTTTTGCCTTCATCACCACTTTTACAGAGGAGCACAAGAAAATGGAACACATCTTCAGTAAACACTGGAACATTATTAGAAAGGACCCCATTTTGGGAAAACTTGTGCCAGAGAGACCTAAGCATATCTATCGAAGGGCCCCCAACCTCCGCACTAGTCTAGTTACTAGTAATTTTACATCTAATACTTCAAAACCTGGTATTAAATCTAAGGGATTTTACAGATGAGGAGACTGTTTAGGTTGCAAAAGCATTAAAAGTCAGGGGCACAACAAAACCCAGGAGTACACCATTAATGGGTACAATATAAAAGTGGGAAATTTTATAACATGCAGTACAAAGAACGTCATCTACATGATAAAATGTAGTTGTAACAAACATTACATAGGACGCACTTCAAGGCCCCTGAAAGTTCGCTTAGGTGAACATTTGCGTAACATAAAAAAGGGCTTAGAAACTCATGCCCTGTCCGCACATTTCAAGACAGTCCACCAGTGTTCAGTTAAAGAACTCACCGAATTTGGAGGCCTTAGGGTCATCCAAGGGAACCCTAGACAACCCGATTGCACTACAGCTCTGGCTAAGGCTGAAATGCACCTTATCTTTAACTGTAAAACCTTGTTGCCCAACGGACTCAACAGTGACTTCGAACTAAAATGGTTCTTATAGCTGCTGTTGGGTCCGTTGAATTGGGCCATTTAGTGCACTTCATCCCCTCCTTATATTTGGTTTTGACTGTTTCTGATTGTTTTTGACTGTTTTTGACTGTTTTTTCAGTAATGATATGGTCTGGAGCCCTTACTGCTAATCTATAGACAGAGGCTCCCACTTATATAAAGCTGTTTACATGTGTGTCCATCCAGGCCACTTCACATATGTTTATTCATATGGGGCCACACAGTATGAACAACACCATAGTGAATTGCCCCTGCCGATTTTTTGTAGTCCAATTTGGAATGTATAAGCTATGATTAGTTAATTCTTATATGGCGTTTATTTGTATATGTTACAGTGACACACTTTATAACTCCTTTTCCTTGTATATTTTTGTATTTCCCCTTCTAGACAAAGAAGCGTCCGGTCGCTATGGTAACCCATACATCCGGGAACCTGATCGCACAACATCCTATCAGGAGCTGACTTCCTTTCAGTACATCCTGTGGCGTGCGTTCCATCTCTCGAAGGGTGCGTTCCACCTAGTATTCCCGCCCTTCCACCACAGTGACGCACGCAGTGCGTTCCAACACTCACCAATGTGAGAGCCGCAGTTCCGGTTTTGCATGCCAGCGGGACTTCCGTCTCCTGCCCTCTCATCACTCCGCAGCAGTGACGCGCGTTGTGCGTTCCAACGCGCACCAATGAGAGAGCCGCACTTCCGGCTCCTACAGGCCAGCGGTACTTCCTGGTTTCTCTGCCGACGTCTCAAACCTACGATCGCCTGCACTTACCGGCACCCTCCCCAGGGCCGTCTTTCCCATTGGGCACGATGGGCAGTTGCCCGGGGGCCCTAGGACCTAGGGGCCCCCGGCCCAGCCCAATGGGAAAGATGGTGGCCGGGGTCCGGGAATCCGCTCACCCTCGCTGGGGGATCCGGGCAGGGGGATCAGGGCGGTGGCGGTAGCTAGAAGCCTGATTCGGCGAAGCTCTATTTGCCGGCGGGGCGGGAAGCGCTGTTGCATTTGAATAGACTGGCCGGACGCTGATTGGCTGAATTCAGAAAATCAGCATCCGGCCAGTCTTTGAAAAGGCACCAGCGCTTCCCACCCCGCCGGCAAATAGCGCTTCACCTCCTAGCTAGCAGTGAATTTAATTTCGGGGGTCCGTGTGCCGGGGTTCTGATCACCCTCACTGGGTGATCCGGCAGGGGGATCAGGGCATCGGTGGCGGTAGCTAGGAGCCCGAAGTGGCGAAGCGCTATTTGCCGGCAGGGGGGGCGAGAAGCGCTGCTGCATTTAAAATGACTGGCTGAATGCTGATTGGCTGAATTCAGTCAATCAGCATCCGGCCAATCATTTCAAATTCAACAGCGCTTCCCGCCCCCGCCGACAAATAGTGCTTCGCCGCTTCGGGCTCCTAGCTACCGCCACCGCCGCCCTGATCCCCTTCCCCAGCGAGGATGGTCGGATCCCCGCCACCCGGCCACCATCTTTCCCATTAGCGCTATTTGCCGGTGGGGCGGGAAGCGCTGCTGCATTTGAAAAGACTGGCCGAACGCTGATTGGCTGAATTCAGCCAATCAGCGTCTGGCCAGTCTTTTCAAATGCAACAGCGCTTCCCGCCCCGCCAGTTAATAGCGCTTTGCCACTTCAGGGCAGGCTCCTAGCTACCGCCGCTGCCCTGATCCCGCTGCCCAGCGAAGATGATCGGATCCCCGGCCGCCGGAAGCTGACTGGCTGCCGCACGGAGCCAGAGAGGTGAGGGTTGGGGAGGTGACTGTGGGCTCCTGGGCAAACTAATTTGGGGGGGGGGGGGTCCAGTGAACTAGGTTGCCCAGGGGCCCTTCCTAATGTTAAGACGGCCCTGACCCTCCCGACTGGATGACAACATACACTCGGTTTATACACAGGAGGGCTTATTTTCATCCACATTAACCATCTCCTTGCTCCCATCCCTGAAGTCCGTGACCGGATGTTATGAATGGGTTCCCATGGCGACGGACATAATACACGTTGTGGACACTGTTTTGGCACTTTAAAAATGTAAATTTTAAATGTTTTTATCAAAGGTTGTTTTTATATCAGTATACATCAGCATTGATATATGTATTTTGAGCATTATTCAGGCAGTACATAATATATGGAATAATTGGATATGTCACTTCCTGTTTTTGTCTCATTGGCTGTTCATCACATAAATGCAGGCTTCTCACTCTGCTCTGACACATCTTGATAAAGGTCATCCCGACCGAAACACGTAGATTCTGTCAGAGGAGAGTGAACAGCCACACTTTCGCATGTATGTATCGTTTTTATTCAAGTTTTATATTTTGTCTTCTTTTGTTTTTTGAATTATTGGACTTTTTTTGGAAATTCTTTGTCCCTATGTCATCTATGGGGTTTTTTGTAAAAACTTTTTGTATGGATTAAAAACTCTGGTAGAATACCATTTTTATCAAAAATTGGTCCCCTGGCCTTCTTTGGTGGAAAGTATCCAATAGAAGTTAAAAAGAAAACGCTACGGGCTTTTTGCCCCCTACTGAGAGGGGTGAGTAAGGTATGCCCTCCTGAAATTGGGCTCCAAGCACTTGGGCTTATATATATCTAAAACCATTGCACTGAGACATATTTTTTCTATATTTTATATCTGCTGGGGATCAGAGTTGTCAGAATCCGGTGAGAGACTCCTTGAGATCACTCACTCACATTCAAGGAGATAAAGTTAAAGAAACCTTGATAGGTTTGAAAATCACAGTTCACATCGTGAGTAGGGGTACGCCCGCTTCTTTTTAACACCAAAGAAACCTTTATATGTGTTTCTCCACTACTTCAGATGTGAGGTATGCTGTCAAAATACACCATTTTTGTCCAGCTACCCACTTTCTTCATCATATAAGGTCACATCACAGTTCTAGACACCGTTTTTCCTTCTCTCTTTTTTTTTTGGAACACGTGCAAGTCCATCGTGCCACTTTCCCATATGTGGAAAACCTTCATCGATGTTTAGAAGTTGATTCCTCCGAGGCTATACCAAAAGAAACCTTGATAAGAGGAGTACCATCACAATCCAACGTGAGTTTTGGTACGCCCCGCGGAATCAAATTCATCTTGCATATTAATGATACCACCCGATAGGGGGTTTACATTAAGAGACACTCACACTAAGATTTATTGTAATTTTGTGTATTTGTATTTTTATGTTTCACGTCTCATCATGGTCTATTAACCCACATCTGGCTTGAGAAAATAACTTCGCCCTGAAAAGGAAGAAATTCGAACTCAGACTCTCAAGTATCTCCACCTTTGCGCCTTTTTTATCTATATCCCATTTTTTCTTCCAGACTTCCCCTGCAGCCTACATACAAGGATCACTTCCACATTGTCATCCAAGCTGTATGTACCGACCAGCTGCTTGTTATACCTATTACTGTATGTCCTTATTCATCCTAAGCCAGCTGCTGCTATGCAAACATTGAGCGAACACATCGGTGTGTCACATTTTCCCTTCTTCCTTTCTTTTTGGGGGCGATTCAGACCTAATCGCTCAGGTCTGACATTTGCCCCCAGTCTTGATGGTGGGGCTTTGTGCATGCGTGAATATGTGCAAGCCTCGGGAGTGTACGCCTTCGGTGAGTTTCACACTCGTCAGGGTATTCGCTCAATGGTGGGAAGGATTATACACGGCCTAGCAAGAAGGTCTGAATCAGACCCCTCTCTCTCTCTCTCCCAGGTTCCCCTATTCATTATCTCTACCCCTCTTTCATTTTACCCTATTCCTTCTCTCTTCTCTCCAATTTTATCCCATTTATTCTCTCTTCCTCCACTCCTATTTCTCCTTATTCGTTCTCTCTCTTCCATTTCTCCATTTTTCTTCTCCCTCGATCCAATCTCGCCCTATTCATCCTCTCACTCTCCCATCTCCTCCTATGCCAACTTTTGCTCTCTGATCTCCCCTTATTACTCCTTTCTCTTCTACCTATGCCTTGTGTTTCTGTCTACTGTTTCCCTCTTTTCCATATCTTTATTCTCTCACTCTTGCTCTCTCTCACACACACCCATTTCCTACCTCCCCCCAATTAATCATTATGGGTGTGTGTGGAGTAGGGGGTTGGCACTTGGGTGGGGGGCCCTGCTTATTTGCATGTTCCGTGATCCACAACTTCTGATGGCTGCCCTCTTCTCTCCTCTCCTGCACCAATTTGGGAATTCAGTAAGGGGCACTAATGTGGTCAATGTGTAAGGGACATTACTGGGGGCACAATATGCAATGGGCATTACATGTGTGGCGCAATGTGTAATGGGCTTTAAATTTGAACAAAACAAAAATACTCTATGCTTTTTCTTTGTGTGTGTTTGTGTATGCGTGTGTGTTGGGGGGGGAACCATATTTCTGCACCTGGCCCCACAACTCACTTGTTCTGCCTCTGAGACCAGCTATGCTTGTTAGGTCATTGTACTCCATGACAACACACGTGTATTAAGCAGTGCAGTAAGAAGGCAATGATTCATCTTTTATGCTCATGTTTATGGTGCCTCAAACAGCCTTGAACAGGTGCTGGGTCTCATTTGATGGTATCTCTTGCTCTTGTCAGACTAATGCAATGTGAGAAGCAAAAAGCTGTTTATACCGAGGTTGAATATTAGACTATAATTACATCATAACATTAAATGTTCTTATATGTTTGTGCAAAGTGTTGCAAAATAGCATAACGTACCCTTCAGTCCTGATAACTATAATGTATCGATAACGAATTAAAGTGCTGTATGCATTACACTTCGCATATGCCTAATGGTGCCCATACAAATTCCCATTGCTGTGATCGCATCTGAAATGCTTTTTTCTAGCACCTAATGTGGCATGACATGTGCGATGACACATTGGGGGGGAATTTACTAAGCTAAATACACCTATTCTATATAGGAATGCATACGCCATCGAATGAAAACGAGTAGGAATCACCATTCATTTGAATGGTGATTCCTAATATACTAAGTGGTCATATGAAAAATACAGCAGCTAATTAGCAGGATACGGACGCTAAGTGCTATGAATATATGCTTGGAAAATACTCCTCATTTTCCAAGCGTACCGGGATATACAATATTCTGAAATCACCTTTGTAGTGTTGAGTGATACCCCTGAGGTATTCTGACAAGGAGAGGAAGCCGTCCGCTGTAAGGTAACCTTTCTCCTATTCACCCTTTTTTTTCAGTTTTAAATATGTATTAGAAAATATAGATCTCAGCTAGAGGCGCAGTCATTTTCCAGAGAAGGATGTTAGTTACATAAGTCTAGTGCACTTCTTCTTGTAAAAATGTAAGAAATATTCCCCCACTGTTTATCTCTTTCCACTCTGGAGAGAGCACAGAACTCTGGGCTGGCTGTACATTCACAGCTGGTGACCTGGTCCCGGGAGGCTTCCTTGCATATTCTCCATCGTTCAACTACTCCTGAGGCAGATGAGCTGTGATGTGAGAACGCAGCCACCTGGAAGTGACGAGAGGTCCTCTATTTTGGAATGTACAGTGCCACTGCTTCATTAGTGCTATGCAACTGAACAGTATAGCAACATAAATCACAAATTCACCATGTTATAGACCAGGGTTGCCTACCCTCCCGGAATGTCTGGGAGGGTCACGGAATTCGGGTCCCCCAGAAAGCCTCTCGGAATGTGGGCAGTCTCTCGTGTATCACGTCATTGTAGCCTCGCACGCCACGGTGCAATGCCTGAAATGCCAGCATTGCATGTCCCCCGCAGTAAGCTAATGAAAGCCGTCCACCCCATTGCTCATCTGCTAGTAATATCAACAGGTGAGCGGCGGGGCCAGTGATGATGCTGGAGCGTGCATCAGCGCTCATCGCTCATCGCTGCCCCGTACACACTGGACGGCTTTTGAGCTGAAAGCAGCACAAATTATTAAACTGAGCTGCTTTCAGCTCAAAGCCACCCAATGTGTATGGGCCTTAAATCCTGTTGCACTTTTGTTTTATTTTCTTTTAACATTGGTGCTCATTTTATACAATCTGGAATACAGAAATCTCTTTTTATTTAATAGTACCTAAATAGGTGTAGTCTCCTCTGAACTTATTGTACTTGAGAACATCCATTGTACCTACTCACCCACACGTGCCGCTATGACTGAGATGCGTAAGATTCTGTGCTGTATGTTCTTGAGTAGGCTTATCCTAGAAGTGTCACTGTACAAAAACATGCAACTTAAGCTCCATAAGCAGACTTGCAGTCATCTGCATTTTAGAAATAATGCCTGCATCCATACATTGTACCCCTGAGGTTTCTGTAGATAGGTAGAGTGGAGAAATAGCAGCTTATATAGTGCAACACATTTATAGAAGTTAGTGAAAATAGCTTAAAATTGCATTGGGACTGATGATAATTGTGCATAGATTTGTGCCCTAGGCAAGATTTTGGCTGGTGCCCCCTAGCACCAGCACTTCATTACAGATCACAGCAGCAGCCAGCAAGATCCATCCTCACTCACCCATAGCAATCCTTATACACAGAGCCATAGGCAGAACTCTGGCAGGCAATGGAGTCATCTGCCGCCGGGCTCCTGCTCCGAAGGGGGCACCTCTCATCCCCTTCAAGTTTGAATCAATTAATTGAAAGCAGTTGATATTGCTAATGTGGCTGACTGGGGGTACCAATACTTATCTTGCCTCCGGGCAACTGGGATGAACTTACGCCCCTGCACAGAGCTGTATTTATACATGTTGGTGCTCTGTGCCTGCAAGAGAAATTGGTAATGGCACCCCCATAACTGAAATACAGTAGGGATAGTACATGACTAAAAAATGGGAGTGGTCTTGCTGGGAAGGAGCATGGCCACACAATAGTACCCCCAATTCAAATGACACTGTACAGTAGTGTCTCTTATTCATGTTAAATCACATAGTAGTATAATTTATTCACATTATACCACACAGTATTGTCCCTTACACCACATTATGTATAGAATTCATTCTGAGAAGAGGCGCAGAGTATGAAACAGCGGGGAGCGCCGGCATGCTGAAGAATACCTGGACTACGGCGGATCAAGAGAAGACATCTTCGCCACAGGACCAGGTGAGTAGGATTTCCTTCCACAGCTCCACCATGGATTACTTCGGACCCGGACACCACCATGGACCTGGAGGACAACACGGAAAACCGACATGGACCTGGAGGATGACACGGATGCCGACACAGGACCAAGACACCAGGACCAAGGGCTACCTACGGGCTCAAGATAGGTATGTATCAGTATGTGTGTAATGTATGTATTAAAGTTTTATTTTCATTGTGTCAGTGTGTATTTATTGTACTATTTTTATTACTGTGGAACTACAAGTACCAGCGGGCCCTTTAATGCCCTGAAGGCTGGGACTTGTGGTTCTCCAAGTCCCAGCTTGCGGGGGAGGCTTGCTGGGACTCATAGTTCCACAGTTTTAAACAATAGTTTTTCATCTATTTTTTTAACACTGAAATCAGCCCGGTGGCCACCGCACAGGGCCACCGGGGACAGCTCCAGGCTTCAGCCTGGTCAGGTAAGTCCTGGAGGGGGGGGGACCCCTTTATTGGGGGGGTCCCCACTCCCCCAGGGCCCCTGGCCAGGCTAACTGGTCAGTAGGGTGATGTTTTGGCCGTGGGACCTTATATAATAAGTGTCCCCCGGCTGTGACATTACCCTGCTGGCTGGTTTGGCCTGGGGCTGGTTCTTAAAATACAGGGGACCCCTAGTCATTTTGTCCCCCGTATTTTGGGAACCAGCCCCAGACCAGGAGCCTGGGGCTGGTTGTTAAAAATCGGGGAACCCCTATTTGTCGAGTTCCCTGATTTTTAATTACCGGCCCCGGCTCTGTCAGCCTGGTGCTGGTTACGGCTGTGGGGGGGACCCCACGCTGGTTTTTTATTTATTTATTATTTTTTCTATTTTTTTTACACCTTGCAGCCTGCACGGATCTGACTGATCCGTGCAGACTGCCTGAAAAATTTGTATTAGCGGCTGTATATACGGCCAGCTAATACGAATTAGTACAACATCGGAGGGTTACAAAGCAGACTGCTTTGTAAATTCCCCTCCGGAACACGACTTTGCATTCGGCTGAAACAGTCGTATGCAGTCATAGGAAAAATACTAATACGAATTTCTAGGGAATTCATATTAGTAAATTTCCCCCTTTATCACTTCACCAAGCTTAATAAATCTGCCCCTTACTTCCCAAACCTTTAATTAAATATGACATCATCAGGTACTGGGTTCCTGAACCTGTTCTGAACCTGTTCTCTCCTGGAGATGTCCTGCCTTATACAGTGCATGCAAGGTGTAAGCTGTAGACCTTAGCCTGTAGCTATACAAATGCTGCCTTCTGTATGCCTAAAGTACTGGATCTAATGACCTGTCTCCATTTTCTAGGGATGGTACAGTGAGGTAGAATATGCTGTGAGTGTACATGCTTAACATGGATGGGCTGCAGTCTAGGTCCTCTACCTCCCCATTACCCTATAAACCCCTTATATACATCTAAGCAGCCACGCTTCAGTCACCCTCAGTCTAATCCTACGGGGATAAATCATCTTTTTAATGAAGTTGGAACAGTTCAGGCAACACTATAAAGCATCATAATAAACTTCATTTTATAGGTGTGTGGGTTTTTTTTTTTCATGTGGGGACATTGTGGTATTTCCCCCTGTGGGAGTTAATGCTTTTTTTCCCTGTTGGGGACAATGGGGGTGATTCTGATTTAATCGGTCCCCTGCGCGTTCGCATGGCAGACCAATTTATCCCGACTGCGCGTGGCCATAGTTATTTATGCACAGGCGCGTGATGGGGAGGCGGGGGCCATGCTGGCGGTATCTGGAGGGCTTGCAGCCTTGCGAGTCAACCAGAATAAGGGCTATGTGTGTATGTGTGTTTGTGTACAGTATATATATATATATATATATATATATATATATATATATATATATGAGATGGGAACACCTTAACATGAGCTTGCTCTGGGTGCCATATCTCTACCCTACACCTCTGCATCCAGGTCTTGCGACTGCATGATGTCCAGTTGAACCAGACCTAGACTTTGCATGCATGACGGTGACCCTAGGCATTCCAAATACCTACACATTTGGCTATATCTAGAACAAGCTCCGAGGACTCTGGAAATGGAGCGGGGGCGCAGTTCTCTAGCTGTCTGATCACATGGTGATCAGGTGCTGCAAAGAAACTCCCACTGGAAAGCTTGTGAAGAATGCTAGGAATGTGCAAATACAATGATTCTTCCCCCCTGCGGGCACAGACTATGAGAATGTAGATGCTTCGCTTTACACCTGAGGTCAGGGACAATGAGTCACCCAGAAACAGGTATCCGGGACAAGTGCAGTGTTTTCATAATGATATTTTTGCCTTTGATGACTGCATTATTATTATAAATATATGAATTATTAACAAAAGCAGGTTAAGGAGTCCACTACTAAATGCATCTGGTATGAGGATTGTCAGTCGTCAACAAAGAAACTTAAAGAGAAAAAAAGAGAAAGGGGATGTGGAACAGTTTCTTCTAAATAAAACAATTTAATATACAATATAATAAAAATTTAAATGGAATTCCATGAATACATAAATGACATATAATAAGTGCACGTATCTAAATAAATATAAGATCAAGCAATAATAATAACCACTGTGAGGCTATGACCTTGAATTAACTGGACCAGGACATCTCCAATAACAAAAGTAAGTAATACCCCTTTTACACCCAAATCCCGGATCTGACCCAGTATTTGGAACACGGATCCAAGCCAGATCGGATCCGGGATTTACCCCGTTTACACTACGGTGCCTTCATGCAGTATAAACAGGTGTGGCGCCCAAGCTGCGGGCACAGTGGCTCGCTACGCTCACCACCTATTTTATGCTCCCTCTATGGGGGTCGTGGATCCCCACAAGGAAGAATAGCCGCTGCCTGTGTGTTGGGCTTTTAGCAGTCGGGATTCCGATTTCGGGGTAATGACTGTCGGAATCTCGACTGCCGGTGAGTCATCCGGCACCCATTGGAAACTACTGAGGAGGAAAGGAATCTACTGTAGGAGTTACTGTTTCAGATGACTTAAAGGCAGGTAAGCTATGTAACAAAGCAATGAGGAATTAAAGCAGGGCCGGCGCTACCCACTAAGCAGCTCCTGCAAAGCAGGGAGACGCCATGCTGAAAAGGCGCTGTCTCCCTCCCTGCTCTGCTAAAGCTGCCTCAGCCCTCACTGTCACTGCCTCCTGCATGCTGCCCGCAGCGCCTGTCTGACAGCGGGCGGGCGGCAGTATAAAGAGCTGCACTATGCCCACGCACACACTGTCCTCCTCCTGCGACCTGCCCCCTCTTCCTGACGGACATTTGCGCTTAGGCATGAAGCACTGTCTGTGAATGCCTGGATGACATGTCATGTCCGGATCCGCCCCCTACCCATTGCTCTCAGGGCCTGTCAGCTGTCAAACAAATGATGAACAGGCAGCAGTGCCGCCCTTCCTTCCCTCTTCTCAGTGTGCAGTGCCACTGCCAGTCCTCAACACTCTGCCCCCCTCAATCTCCTCTTCTTCCTTCTCCTCCTTCTCTCCCCTCCTTTCCCCCTCAGTCACAAGGGTGGTGTAAAGGAGGAGGGGCTGCACAAGAGTTAAACAGCAAAAGAACAGTGAGTCTTTTATTATACATGTTTATAACAATTTTTTTAATAATTGTAGATTTTTTTAATATTAATTTAGACACTTTTTAAATAATGGGCTGGGTTATGTGCCTAAAGGTGGCCATACACGCTGCAATAGCTGCGCTCCTGCGGGCATTGCACAGTACAAAAAGTGGGGCACATACTTTTTGTACTGCTTTCGGATCACATCACACACACATTGCATGCATGCCGTGCGATGGGATGCAATCTAGCACATAACATATGCGATTCTCGCAGCGTGTATGGGCACCTTTAGTGCCTGCAACATTTTGCGGACACAGCACTGAGATGGTGTATGCACACATGTACATGCACCCGAGATCTTCCATAGGATCGACTGTTGCATACGCTCCCACAATCGGGCTGCAGCTTGTTGCAATGGCAATGTGAAAGGGCGCAAAATCTATGGTTTGCAGAAGGGGGCGCCGGACACCCTAGCACCAGCCCTGAAGTTAAGTCAGATGCTTGGTTGCATAGGGAGAGGAATCTGAGATGCTGTGACCTGCTGTTCGAAATAAACAGCAAAGTCTTCATCTGAGTCTTTGTGTTTGTGATTCTTGTCACTATATATATATATTGAGGGAGGCACTTCCTGTATTCACAGGTCACTATGGTGATTGAGGTCACTTCCCCTGCACATGGGAACCTATATCCTGTCCCCAAGATGTGGGACCTGCAGGTGGGAACCGGCGTCTGATATCATAGTCGGGCACCTATACCCGGTCTCCAGCGGCATAGAGGGTTGTTTCTTGATTGCAGGGGTGGATTCACACAGGTGAGAGCAATGTATCCACTATTTAAATAATCAATACTAAGCATTCTGTGCAAGCATACTTTTTCTCTTTTTAGAAATGTGCGCACAGCACCAAAATGGCCATCAGGGGACGCTATGGCAATTGGAGTCAGTAATGTATCACTGTGTTATGTCTAAGTGTTATGCCTAAGTGTGGGGACCTGTGATGTCCTTTAAACTGCTATGTCATTTGAAATGCTATTTATGAATATTGGCTTATAAAGTCTTTGAGGGTATTACCAAGGAGTCAGCTGCTGGTATTTCATAGAGGACTATAAACCCCTTTTTATATACAAAGTGCATATGTGAGCGGCCCTCTCGGGTTTTTAAAGAAATAATGACACTTATGCAAGTGCTAAATTCTACGTTTCAGTTTATTTTTAAACCGTCATCAGAACAAACAGTAGCTGTTTAAATAGCCAAAAGATTGACATGCAGTACGTATTAACGAGACAGGATACCAGAAGTTAAATACATTCTTAAAAACATAATGTATATCCATTAATTGGCAATTAGTTGTCACGTACTAAGCATGATTACATTAATTACATTAATAACATGATATGACCAAGTTTGTATCCTTTTGAAACAGATGCAACATTGTCATGTTCACATTAGTTTAAGAACAATATGTCCCTGAGGTGACTGCACTGTCATAGTGTGGACACACATTTACAAGAAGCAAGTGAATGATAGATATTCATTTAAACCTTAGGCAATAGCGTACTAAGGGCCTTATTCAGATCTGAGATCAGTACAAATGTGTTCGGAAAATGGGCAAAACCATTTGCACTGCAGGTGGGGCAGATGTAACATGTGCAGAGAGTTGTTATTTTTGATAACATAGATAGTGTACACAACCAGAATTAACTTCAAATGTGAACTTAATGTTGGGTTCCAACTTGTTGATGTCACACAACATGTCGATAAATGCTTCTTTGGTGTCGCTCCATACCATAAACAGATCATCAATATATCTAATAAAGAAATGTATTTTACTAGAATATTCTTCTGAACAGAATAGGTGTTTCTCAATGTCAAACATAAACGCGTTTGCAGAGGCAGGTGCCACACAACTTCCCATCGCACAGCCTTGCACCTGCCTATACAACACACCATCAAACAAAAAGTAGTTTCTGTCCAAAGCCACATATATATATATATAGAGAGAGAGAGAGAGAGAGAGAGAGAGAGAGAGAGAGAGATGCTGCAATGCAGGCGGCACTCGAGGGAAGAAGAATTTTGAACAGGCAAAAAAGAGCTGACACCTCAACCAGCTGTAAGGTGCTAACAGTTTCGGGATCGTTTATTCCTTCATCAGAGTACCTGATGAAGGAATAAATGATTCCGAAACTGTTAGCAGTTATTATATAGAGAATTATATAGAGAATAAAACGATAATCGGGAGTAGAACTCACTCAATCTAAAAAAATATATCACCACAATGTAGCAGTTTTCAGTAGCTCCTTCACTGGCTGATAGGAAGGAGCTACTGAAAACTGCTACATTGTGGTGATATATTTTTTGGTGAAGTGACTTCTCAAAATCTAGTACCTCATCCATTTGATTTTCCCCACTGGCGCTGAAAAATCAAATATACTTTTATACGTTTTAGATTGAGTGAGTTCTACTCCCGATTATCGTTTTATTCTCTATATAAGGCCGGTGTAGCCTACATTCATCTTGCCCACACTATTGGAATGGTGAAATCCTACAACTTAGGACCACGCCTACCCACACCCAACTAAAAGGAGTCTGCATATCTATTCACCTTCTATTGAATTATTTTCTGAACTTTACAGATCAGGATCACACCTATATCCTAATAAACGGATTCTACATAAAAAGTCATCTACTATTGAAATATGTTTAGTGTCTCCAGCGTCTATTGACGGGACAACTATTAACCAAAAGGAATTCTTCCTATGAACCTTCTCAATAGGGACCCTAATAATTGTGTTATTCACGGATCTACAGCAACATTCTATCACCCAGCCAGTTTGGCTTCTACTTACCTACATCTGGATTTTACCCTGTACGAATTCTAAAAGTTGATCAAATCATACACTTGAAAATCATTCTGTTTTACCCCTGATGAAGTCGTTCTGACGAAACGCGTTGGGTTTCAATACGAGGTCCATATTGTATTTATATATATATATATATATATATATATATATATACACTTGTTAGCTTGGCTGGGCACGACCTCTGGAGTAAGGATACTTGTCGGGTGCCTTCGTCCTTGTGGTAATGTAGACTTTTTCGAATATGACGCAGCACTCCAAACCAATTTTTATCACAGGAAACTTTTATTGAGACGGCAACGTTTCAATACAGCCTGATGATAATACGGATGTATTGAAACGTTGCCGTCTCAATAAAAGTTTCCTGGGTACTTGTGTATTATAGCGGCGCCCCCGATGTTGGTCGTACAATGTTTTTATCGAATCGCATACCATACACCCGATGGCATGCGATGCGATGCAACGCGTTTTTTGCCCCCTATACGATGAAAAATTGTATAAGCACCCTAAAGGGTGCTTTTAAGCACCCAAATGGGTGCTTACAATGTTAAATGCACCCCCACGCCACCCCCCCCCCACACTATAAACGTGAACCCGAAGTGTGGCGAGCGCAGCAAGCCCGCGAGGGGCGGCGGTACACGTCCTACGACCTTTTCATACCCCCACTATCTACGTCGGCGTGGAGTTGAGAATATAAAGTGTGGCGAGCGCAGCTAGCCACCGAGCCCGAAGCGCGGCGAGCGCAGCGAGCCTCGCGAGGGGACGCGGATACCTTCACAGGTATCTGCGTCCCCTCGCGGGCTTCACAGGTATCCGTGTCCCCTCGCGGGGCTCGCTGCGCTCGCCACGCTTCGGGCTCGGTGGCTCGCTGCACTCACCACACTTTCTATTCTCAACTCCACGCCGACGTGGATAGTGGGGGTATGAAAAGGTCGTAGGACGCGTACCGCCCCCGCTCGCCACGCTTCGGGTTCACGTTTATAGTGGGGGGTGGCGTGGGGGTGCATTTAACATTGTAAGCACCCATTAGGGTGCTTATACAATTTTTAATCGCATTGTATGGCATTGTATGCCATATACAATGTCATACAATTTTAAAATTGTATGACATTGTACAACATCGTGTGATATCGCATCGCATCGCATGCCTTTTGGTATGCGATGCGATGGGCGCCGCTATAATACACAAGTACCATTTCCTGTGATTAAAATCGGCTTGGAGTGCCGCGTCATATTCTAAAAAGTATATATATCAGTACAAATGTGTTCGGAAAATGGGCAAAACCATTTGCACTGCAGGTGGGGAAGATGTAACATGTGCAGAGAGTTGTTATTTTTGATAACATAGATAGTGTACACAACCAGAATTAACTTCAAATGTGAACTTAATGTTGGGTTCCAACTTGTTGATGTCACACAACATGTCGATAAATGCTTCTTTGGTGTCGCTCCATACCATAAACAGATCATCAATATATCTAATAAAGAAATGTATTTTACTAGAATATTCTTCTGAACAGAATAGGTGTTTCTCAATGTCAAACATAAACGCGTTTGCAGAGGCAGGTGCCACACAACTTCCCATCGCACAGCCTTGCACCTGCCTATACAACACACCATCAAACAAAAAGTAGTTTCTGTCCAAAGCCACATATATATATATATAGAGAGAGAGAGAGAGAGAGAGAGAGAGAGAGAGAGAGAGAGAGAGATGCTGCAATGCAGGCGGCACTCGAGGGAAGAAGAATTTTGAACAGGCAAAAAAGAGCTGACACCTCAACCAGCTGTAAGGTGCTAACAGTTTCGGGATCGTTTATTCCTTCATCAGAGTACCTGATGAAGGAATAAATGATTCCGAAACTGTTAGCAGTTATTATATAGAGAATTATATAGAGAATAAAACGATAATCGGGAGTAGAACTCACTCAATCTAAAAAAATATATCACCACAATGTAGCAGTTTTCAGTAGCTCCTTCACTGGCTGATAGGAAGGAGCTACTGAAAACTGCTACATTGTGGTGATATATTTTTTGGTGAAGTGACTTCTCAAAATCTAGTACCTCATCCATTTGATTTTCCCCACTGGCGCTGAAAAATCAAATATACTTTTATACGTTTTAGATTGAGTGAGTTCTACTCCCGATTATCGTTTTATTCTCTATATAAGGCCGGTGTAGCCTACATTCATCTTGCCCACACTATTGGAATGGTGAAATCCTACAACTTAGGACCACGCCTACCCACACCCAACTAAAAGGAGTCTGCATATCTATTCACCTTCTATTGAATTATTTTCTGAACTTTACAGATCAGGATCACACCTATATCCTAATAAACGGATTCTACATAAAAAGTCATCTACTATTGAAATATGTTTAGTGTCTCCAGCGTCTATTGACGGGACAACTATTAACCAAAAGGAATTCTTCCTATGAACCTTCTCAATAGGGACCCTAATAATTGTGTTATTCACGGATCTACAGCAACATTCTATCACCCAGCCAGTTTGGCTTCTACTTACCTACATCTGGATTTTACCCTGTACGAATTCTAAAAGTTGATCAAATCATACACTTGAAAATCATTCTGTTTTACCCCTGATGAAGTCGTTCTGACGAAACGCGTTGGGTTTCAATAAAGAACTTTTCACATTGAACAGATTTGCACGTCTCATTCGGGAAAGGGACAATTATCAACTGTCGCTACACCAATTTTAACAGTGTTTTATATTGTATTGAAGTGACTAGGTGGTACATTCTTCAGCGCTCTCCGATTTAAACCCTTTTTTTGTATCTCTTGTTTGACTCCCACTAACAGGGGAGCCTTATCGGAGTAGCAGCAGATACTTGTTAGCGCAATACGAGGTCCATATTGTATTTATATATATATATATATATATATATATATATATATATACACTTGTTAGCTTGGCTGGGCACGACCTCTGGAGTAAGGATACTTGTCGGGTGCCTTCGTCCTTGTGGTAATGTAGACTTTTTCGAATATGACGCAGCACTCCAAACCAATTTTTATCACAGGAAACTTTTATTGAGACGGCAACGTTTCAATACAGCCTGATGATAATACGGATGTATTGAAACGTTGCCGTCTCAATAAAAGTTTCCTGGGTACTTGTGTATTATGGCGGCGCCCCCGATGTTGGTCGTACAATGTTTTTATCGAATCGCATACCATACACCCGATGGCATGCGATGCGATGCAACGCGATTTTTGCCCCCTATACGATGAAAAATTGTATAAGCACCCAAATGGGTGCTTACAATGTTAAATGCACCCCCACGCCACCCCCCCCCCCACACTATAAACGTGAACCCGAAGTGTGGCGAGCGCAGCAAGCCCGCGAGGGGCGGCGGTACACGTCCTACGACCTTTTCATACCCCCACTATCTACGTCGGCGTGGAGTTGAGAATATAAAGTGTGGCGAGCGCAGCTAGCCACCGAGCCCGAAGCGTGGCGAGCGCAGCGAGCCTCGCGGGGGGACGCGGATACCTTCACAGGTATCTGCGTCCCCTCGCGGGCTTCACAGGTATCCGTGTCCCCTCGCGGGGCTCGCTGCGCTCGCCACGCTTCGGGCTCGGTGGCTCGCTGCACTCACCACACTTTCTATTCTCAACTCCACGCCGACGTGGATAGTGGGGGTATGAAAAGGTCGTAGGACGCGTACCGCCCCCGCTCGCCACGCTTCGGGTTCACGTTTATAGTGGGGGGTGGCGTGGGGGTGCATTTAACATTGTAAGCACCCATTAGGGTGCTTATACAATTTTTAATCGCATTGTATGGCATTGTATGCCATATACAATGTCATACAATTTTAAAATTGTATGACATTGTACAACATCGTGTGATATCGCATCGCATCGCATGCCTTTTGGTATGCGATGCGATGGGCGCCGCTATAATACACAAGTACCATTTCCTGTGATTAAAATCGGCTTGGAGTGCCGCGTCATATTCTAAAAAGTATATATATCAGTACAAATGTGTTCGGAAAATGGGCAAAACCATTTGCACTGCAGGTGGGGAAGATGTAACATGTGCAGAGAGTTGTTATTTTTGATAACATAGATAGTGTACACAACCAGAATTAACTTCAAATGTGAACTTAATGTTGGGTTCCAACTTGTTGATGTCACACAACATGTCGATAAATGCTTCTTTGGTGTCGCTCCATACCATAAACAGATCATCAATATATCTAATAAAGAAATGTATTTTACTAGAATATTCTTCTGAACAGAATAGGTGTTTCTCAATGTCAAACATAAACGCGTTTGCAGAGGCAGGTGCCACACAACTTCCCATCGCACAGCCTTGCACCTGCCTATACAACACACCATCAAACAAAAAGTAGTTTCTGTCCAAAGCCACATATATATATAGAGAGAGAGAGAGAGAGAGAGAGAGAGAGAGAGATGCTGCAATGCAGGCGGCACTCGAGGGAAGAAGAATTTTGAACAGGCAAAAAAGAGCTGACACCTCAACCAGCTGTAAGGTGCTAACAGTTTCGGGATCGTTTATTCCTTCATCAGAGTACCTGATGAAGGAATAAATGATTCCGAAACTGTTAGCAGTTATTATATAGAGAATTATATAGAGAATAAAACGATAATCGGGAGTAGAACTCACTCAATCTAAAAAAATATATCACCACAATGTAGCAGTTTTCAGTAGCTCCTTCACTGGCTGATAGGAAGGAGCTACTGAAAACTGCTACATTGTGGTGATATATTTTTTGGTGAAGTGACTTCTCAAAATCTAGTACCTCATCCATTTGATTTTCCCCACTGGCGCTGAAAAATCAAATATACTTTTATACGTTTTAGATTGAGTGAGTTCTACTCCCGATTATCGTTTTATTCTCTATATAAGGCCGGTGTAGCCTACATTCATCTTGCCCACACTATTGGAATGGTGAAATCCTACAACTTAGGACCACGCCTACCCACACCCAACTAAAAGGAGTCTGCATATCTATTCACCTTCTATTGAATTATTTTCTGAACTTTACAGATCAGGATCACACCTATATCCTAATAAACGGATTCTACATAAAAAGTCATCTACTATTGAAATATGTTTAGTGTCTCCAGCGTCTATTGACGGGACAACTATTAACCAAAAGGAATTCTTCCTATGAACCTTCTCAATAGGGACCCTAATAATTGTGTTATTCACGGATCTACAGCAACATTCTATCACCCAGCCAGTTTGGCTTCTACTTACCTACATCTGGATTTTACCCTGTACGAATTCTAAAAGTTGATCAAATCATACACTTGAAAATCATTCTGTTTTACCCCTGATGAAGTCGTTCTGACGAAACGCGTTGGGTTTCAATAAAGAACTTTTCACATTGAACAGATTTGCACGTCTCATTCGGGAAAGGGACAATTATCAACTGTCGCTACACCAATTTTAACAGTGTTTTATATTGTATTGAAGTGACTAGGTGGTACATTCTTCAGCGCTCTCCGATTTAAACCCTTTTTTTGTATCTCTTGTTTGACTCCCACTAACAGGGGAGCCTTATCGGAGTAGCAGCAGATACTTGTTAGCGCAATACGAGGTCCATATTGTATTTATATATATATATATATATATATATATATACACTTGTTAGCTTGGCTGGGCACGACCTCTGGAGTAAGGATACTTGTCGGGTGCCTTCGTCCTTGTGGTAATGTAGACTTTTTCGAATATGACGCAGCACTCCAAACCAATTTTTATCACAGGAAACTTTTATTGAGACGGCAACGTTTCAATACAGCCTGATGATAATACGGATGTATTGAAACGTTGCCGTCTCAATAAAAGTTTCCTGGGTACTTGTGTATTATGGCGGCGCCCCCGATGTTGGTCGTACAATGTTTTTATCGAATCGCATACCATACACCCGATGGCATGCGATGCAACGCGATTTTTGCCCCCTATACGATGAAAAATTGTATAAGCACCCTAAAGGGTGCTTTTAAGCACCCAAATGGGTGCTTACAATGTTAAATGCACCCCCACGCCACCCCCCCCCCACACTATAAACGTGAACCTGAAGTGTGGCGAGCGCAGCAAGCCCGCGAGGGGCGGCGGTACACGTCCTACGACCTTTTCATACCCCCACTATCTACGTCGGCGTGGAGTTGAGAATATAAAGTGTGGCGAGCGCAGCTAGCCACCGAGCCCGAAGCGTGGCGAGCGCAGCGAGCCTCGCGAGGGGACGCGGATACCTTCACAGGTATCTGCGTCCCCTCGCGGGCTTCACAGGTATCCGTGTCCCCTCGCGGGGCTCGCTGCGCTCGCCACGCTTCGGGCTCGGTGGCTCGCTGCACTCACCACACTTTCTATTCTCGACTCCACGCCGACGTGGATAGTGGGGGTATGAAAAGGTCGTAGGACGCGTACCGCCCCCGCTCGCCACGCTTCGGGTTCACGTTTATAGTGGGGGGTGGCGTGGGGGTGCATTTAACATTGTAAGCACCCATTAGGGTGCTTATACAATTTTTAATCGCATTGTATGGCATTGTATGCCATATACAATGTCATACAATTTTAAAATTGTATGACATTGTACAACATCGTGTGATATCGCATCGCATCGCATGCCTTTTGGTATGCGATGCGATGGGCGCCGCTATAATACACAAGTACCATTTCCTGTGATTAAAATCGGCTTGGAGTGCCGCGTCATATTCTAAAAAGTATATATATCAGTACAAATGTGTTCGGAAAATGGGCAAAACCATTTGCACTGCAGGTGGGGAAGATGTAACATGTGCAGAGAGTTGTTATTTTTGATAACATAGATAGTGTACACAACCAGAATTAACTTCAAATGTGAACTTAATGTTGGGTTCCAACTTGTTGATGTCACACAACATGTCGATAAATGCTTCTTTGGTGTCGCTCCATACCATAAACAGATCATCAATATATCTAATAAAGAAATGTATTTTACTAGAATATTCTTCTGAACAGAATAGGTGTTTCTCAATGTCAAACATAAACGCGTTTGCAGAGGCAGGTGCCACACAACTTCCCATCGCACAGCCTTGCACCTGCCTATACAACACACCATCAAACAAAAAGTAGTTTCTGTCCAAAGCCACATATATATATATATATATATAGAGAGAGAGAGAGAGAGAGAGAGAGAGAGAGAGAGAGAGAGAGAGAGAGAGAGAGAGAGAGAGAGAGAGAGAGAGAGAGAGAGAGAGAGAGAGAGATGCTGCAATGCAGGCGGCACTCGAGGGAAGAAGAATTTTGAACAGGCAAAAACGAGCTGACACCTCAACCAGCTGTAAGGTGCTAACAGTTTCGGGATCGTTTATTCCTTCATCAGAGTACCTGATGAAGGAATAAATGATTCCGAAACTGTTAGCAGTTATTATATAGAGAATTATATAGAGAATAAAACGATAATCGGGAGTAGAACTCACTCAATCTAAAAAAATATATCACCACAATGTAGCAGTTTTCAGTAGCTCCTTCACTGGCTGATAGGAAGGAGCTACTGAAAACTGCTACATTGTGGTGATATATTTTTTGGTGAAGTGACTTCTCAAAATCTAGTACCTCATCCATTTGATTTTCCCCACTGGCGCTGAAAAATCAAATATACTTTTATACGTTTTAGATTGAGTGAGTTCTACTCCCGATTATCGTTTTATTCTCTATATAAGGCCGGTGTAGCCTACATTCATCTTGCCCACACTATTGGAATGGTGAAATCCTACAACTTAGGACCACGCCTACCCACACCCAACTAAAAGGAGTCTGCATATCTATTCACCTTCTATTGAATTATTTTCTGAACTTTACAGATCAGGATCACACCTATATCCTAATAAACGGATTCTACATAAAAAGTCATCTACTATTGAAATATGTTTAGTGTCTCCAGCGTCTATTGACCGGACAACTATTAACCAAAAGGAATTCTTCCTATGAACCTTCTCAATAGGGACCCTAATAATTGTGTTATTCACGGATCTACACCAACATTCTATCACCCAGCCAGTTTGGCTTCTACTTACCTACATCTGGATTTTACCCTGTACGAATTCTAAAAGTTGATCAAATCATACACTTGAAAATCATTCTGTTTTTCCCCTGATGAAGTCGTTCTGACGAAACGCGTTGGGTTTCAATAAAGAACTTTTCACATTGAACAGATTTGCACGTCTCATTCGGGAAAGGGACAATTATCAACTGTCGCTACACCAATTTTAACAGTGTTTTATATTGTATTGAAGTGACTAGGTGGTACATTCTTCAGCGCTCTCCGATATAAACCCTTTTTTTGTATCTCTTGTTTGACTCCCACTAACAGGGGAGCCTTATCGGAGTAGCAGCAGATACTTGTTAGCGCAATACGAGGTCCATATTGTATTTATATATATATATATATATACACTTGTTAGCTTGGCTGGGCACGACCTCTGGAGTAAGGATACTTGTCGGGTGCCTTCGTCCTTGTGGTAATGTAGACTTTTTCGAATATGACGCAGCACTCCAAACCAATTTTTATCACAGGAAACTTTTATTGAGACGGCAACGTTTCAATACAGCCTGATGATAATACGGATGTATTGAAACGTTGCCGTCTCAATAAAAGTTTCCTGGGTACTTGTGTATTATAGCGGCGCCCCCGATGTTGGTCGTACAATGTTTTTATCGAATCGCATACCATACACCCGATGGCATGCGATGCGATGCAACGCGATTTTTGCCCCCTATACGATGAAAAATTGTATAAGCACCCTAAAGGGTGCTTTTAAGCACCCAAATGGGTGCTTACAATGTTAAATGCACCCCCACGCCACCCCCCCCCCCACACATACTATAAACGTGAACCCGAAGTGTGGCGAGCGCAGCGAGCCCGCGAGGGGCGGCGGTACACGTCCTACGACCTTTTCATACCCCCACTATCTACGTCGGCGTGGAGTTGAGAATATAAAGTGTGGCGAGCGCAGCTAGCCACCGAGCCCGAAGCGTGGCGAGCGCAGCGAGCCTCGCGAGGGGACGCGGATACCTTCACAGGTATCTGCGTCCCCTCGCGGGCTTCACAGGTATCCGTGTCCCCTCGCGGGGCTCGCTGCGCTCGCCACGCTTCGGGCTCGGTGGCTCGCTGCGCTCACCACACTTTCTATTCTCAACTCCACGCCGACGTGGATAGTGGGGGTATGAAAAGGTCGTAGGACGCGTACCGCCCCCGCTCGCCACGCTTCGGGTTCACGTTTATAGTGGGGGGTGGCGTGGGGGTGCATTTAACATTGTAAGCACCCATTAGGGTGCTTATACAATTTTTAATCGCATCGCATTGTATGGCATTGTATGCCATATACAATATCATACAATTTTTAAATTGTATGACATTGTACAACATCGTGTGATATCGCATCGCATCGCATGCCTTTTGGTATGCGATGCGATGGGCGCCGCTATAATACACAAGTACCATTTCCTGTGATTAAAATCGGCTTGGAGTGCCGCGTCATATTCTAAAAAGTATATATATCAGTACAAATGTGTTCGGAAAATGGGCAAAACCATTTGCACTGCAGGTGGGGAAGATGTAACATGTGCAGAGAGTTGTTATTTTTGATAACATAGATAGTGTACACAACCAGAATTAACTTCAAATGTGAACTTAATGTTGGGTTCCAACTTGTTGATGTCACACAACATGTCGATAAATGCTTCTTTGGTGTCGCTCCATACCATAAACAGATCATCAATATATCTAATAAAGAAATGTATTTTACTAGAATATTCTTCTGAACAGAATAGGTGTTTCTCAATGTCAAACATAAACGCGTTTGCAGAGGCAGGTGCCACACAACTTCCCATCGCACAGCCTTGCACCTGCCTATACAACACACCATCAAACAAAAAGTAGTTTCTGTCCAAAGCCACATATATATAGAGAGAGAGAGAGAGAGAGAGAGAGAGAGAGAGAGAGAGAGAGAGAGAGAGAGAGAGAGATGCTGCAATGCAGGCGGCACTCGAGGGAAGAAGAATTTTGAACAGGCAAAAAAGAGCTGACACCTCAACCAGCTGTAAGGTGCTAACAGTTTCGGGATCGTTTATTCCTTCATCAGAGTACCTGATGAAGGAATAAATGATTCCAAAACTGTTAGCAGTTATTATATAGAGAATTATATAGAGAATAAAACGATAATCGGGAGTAGAACTCACTCAATCTAAAAAAATATATCACCACAATGTAGCAGTTTTCAGTAGCTCCTTCACTGGCTGATAGGAAGGAGCTACTGAAAACTGCTACATTGTGGTGATATATTTTTTGGTGAAGTGACTTCTCAAAATCTAGTACCTCATCCATTTGATTTTCCCCACTGGCGCTGAAAAATCAAATATACTTTTATACGTTTTAGATTGAGTGAGTTCTACTCCCGATTATCGTTTTATTCTCTATATAAGGCCGGTGTAGCCTACATTCATCTTGCCCACACTATTGGAATGGTGAAATCCTACAACTTAGGACCACGCCTACCCACACCCAACTAAAAGGAGTCTGCATATCTATTCACCTTCTATTGAATTATTTTCTGAACTTTACAGATCAGGATCACACCTATATCCTAATAAACGGATTCTACATAAAAAGTCATCTACTATTGAAATATGTTTAGTGTCTCCAGCGTCTATTGACGGGACAACTATTAACCAAAAGGAATTCTTCCTATGAACCTTCTCAATAGGGACCCTAATAATTGTGTTATTCACGGATCTACAGCAACATTCTATCACCCAGCCAGTTTGGCTTCTACTTACCTACATCTGGATTTTACCCTGTACGAATTCTAAAAGTTGATCAAATCATACACTTGAAAATCATTCTGTTTTACCCCTGATGAAGTCGTTCTGACGAAACGCGTTGGGTTTCAATAAAGAACTTTTCACATTGAACAGATTTGCACGTCTCATTCGGGAAAGGGACAATTATCAACTGTCGCTACACCAATTTTAACAGTGTTTTATATTGTATTGAAGTGACTAGGTGGTACATTCTTCAGCGCTCTCCGATATAAACCCTTTTTTTGTATCTCTTGTTTGACTCCCACTAACAGGGGAGCCTTATCGGAGTAGCAGCAGATACTTGTTAGCGCAATACGAGGTCCATATTGTATTTATATATATATATATATATATATATATATATATATATATACACTTGTTAGCTTGGCTGGGCACGACCTCTGGAGTAAGGATACTTGTCGGGTGCCTTCGTCCTTGTGGTAATGTAGACTTTTTCGAATATGACGCAGCACTCCAAACCAATTTTTATCACAGGAAACTTTTATTGAGACGGCAACGTTTCAATACAGCCTGATGATAATACGGATGTATTGAAACGTTGCCGTCTCAATAAAAGTTTCCTGGGTACTTGTGTATTATAGCGGCGCCCCCGATGTTGGTCGTACAATGTTTTTATCGAATCGCATACCATACACCCGATGGCATGCGATGCGATGCAACGCGATTTTTGCCCCCTATACGATGAAAAATTGTATAAGCACCCTAAAGGGTGCTTTTAAGCACCCAAATGGGTGCTTACAATGTTAAATGCACCCCCACGCCACCCCCCCCACACTATAAACGTGAACCCGAAGTGTGGCGAGCGCAGCAAGCCCGCGAGGGGCGGCGGTACACGTCCTACGACCTTTTCATACCCCCACTATCTACGTCGGCGTGGAGTTGAGAATATAAAGTGTGGCGAGCGCAGCTAGCCACCGAGCCCGAAGCGTGGCGAGCGCAGCGAGCCTCGCGAGGGGACGCGGATACCTTCACAGGTATCTGCGTCCCCTCGCGGGCTTCACAGGTATCCGTGTCCCCTCGCGGGGCTCGCTGCGCTCGCCACGCTTCGGGCTCGGTGGCTCGCTGCACTCACCACACTTTCTATTCTCAACTCCACGCCGACGTGGATAGTGGGGGTATGAAAAGGTCGTAGGACGCGTACCGCCCCCGCTCGCCACGCTTCGGGTTCACGTTTATAGTGGGGGGTGGCGTGGGGGTGCATTTAACATTGTAAGCACCCATTAGGGTGCTTATACAATTTTTAATCGCATTGTATGGCATTGTATGCCATATACAATGTCATACAATTTTAAAATTGTATGACATTGTACAACATCGTGTGATATCGCATCGCATGCCTTTTGGTATGCGATGCGATGGGCGCCGCTATAATACACAAGTACCATTTCCTGTGATTAAAATCGGCTTGGAGTGCCGCGTCATATTCTAAAAAGTATATATATCAGTACAAATGTGTTCGGAAAATGGGCAAAACCATTTGCACTGCAGGTGGGGAAGATGTAACATGTGCAGAGAGTTGTTATTTTTGATAACATAGATAGTGTACACAACCAGAATTAACTTCAAATGTGAACTTAATGTTGGGTTCCAACTTGTTGATGTCACACAACATGTCGATAAATGCTTCTTTGGTGTCGCTCCATACCATAAACAGATCATCAATATATCTAATAAAGAAATGTATTTTACTAGAATATTCTTCTGAACAGAATAGGTGTTTCTCAATGTCAAACATAAACGCGTTTGCAGAGGCAGGTGCCACACAACTTCCCATCGCACAGCCTTGCACCTGCCTATACAACACACCATCAAACAAAAAGTAGTTTCTGTCCAAAGCCACATATATAGAGAGAGAGAGAGAGAGAGAGAGAGAGAGAGAGAGAGAGAGAGAGAGAGAGAGAGAGAGAGAGAGATGCTGCAATGCAGGCGGCACTCGAGGGAAGAAGAATTTTGAACAGGCAAAAAAGAGCTGACACCTCAACCAGCTGTAAGGTGCTAACAGTTTCGGGATCGTTTATTCCTTCATCAGAGTACCTGATGAAGGAATAAATGATTCCAAAACTGTTAGCAGTTATTATATAGAGAATTATATAGAGAATAAAACGATAATCGGGAGTAGAACTCACTCAATCTAAAAAAATATATCACCACAATGTAGCAGTTTTCAGTAGCTCCTTCACTGGCTGATAGGAAGGAGCTACTGAAAACTGCTACATTGTGGTGATATATTTTTTGGTGAAGTGACTTCTCAAAATCTAGTACCTCATCCATTTGATTTTCCCCACTGGCGCTGAAAAATCAAATATACTTTTATACGTTTTAGATTGAGTGAGTTCTACTCCCGATTATCGTTTTATTCTCTATATAAGGCCGGTGTAGCCTACATTCATCTTGCCCACACTATTGGAATGGTGAAATCCTACAACTTAGGACCACGCCTACCCACACCCAACTAAAAGGAGTCTGCATATCTATTCACCTTCTATTGAATTATTTTCTGAACTTTACAGATCAGGATCACACCTATATCCTAATAAACGGATTCTACATAAAAAGTCATCTACTATTGAAATATGTTTAGTGTCTCCAGCGTCTATTGACCGGACAACTATTAACCAAAAGGAATTCTTCCTATGAACCTTCTCAATAGGGACCCTAATAATTGTGTTATTCACGGATCTACAGCAACATTCTATCACCCAGCCAGTTTGGCTTCTACTTACCTACATCTGGATTTTACCCTGTACGAATTCTAAAAGTTGATCAAATCACACACTTGAAAATCATTCTGGTTTACCCCTGATGAAGTCGTTCTGACGAAACGCGTTGGGTTTCAATAAAGAACTTTTCACATTGAACAGATTTGCACGTCTCATTCGGGAAAGGGACAATTATCAACTGTCGCTACACCAATTTTAACAGTGTTTTATATTGTATTGAAGTGACTAGGTGGTACATTCTTCAGCGCTCTCCGATATAAACCCTTTTTTTGTATCTCTTGTTTGACTCCCACTAACAGGGGAGCCTTATCGGAGTAGCAGCAGATACTTGTTAGCGCAATACAAGGTCCATATTGTATTTATATATATATATATATATATATATATATACACACTTGTTAGCTTGGCTGGGCACGACCTCTGGAGTAAGGATACTTGTCGGGTGCCTTCGTCCTTGTGGTAATGTAGACTTTTTCGAATATGACGCAGCACTCCAAACCAATTTTTATCACAGGAAACTTTTATTGAGACGGCAACGTTTCAATACAGCCTGATGATAATACGGATGTATTGAAACGTTGCCGTCTCAATAAAAGTTTCCTGGGTACTTGTGTATTATAGCGGCGCCCCCGATGTTGGTGCTTACAATGTTAAATGCACCCCCACGCCACCCCCCCCCCACACTATAAACGTGAACCCGAAGTGTGGCGAGCGCAGCGAGCCCGCGAGGGGCGGCGGTACACGTCCTACGACCTTTTCATACCCCCACTATCTACGTCGGCGTGGAGTTGAGAATATAAAGTGTGCAGCTAGCCACCGAGCCCGAAGCGTGGCGAGCGCAGCGAGCGCAGCGAGCCTCGCGAGGGGACGCGGATACCTTCACAGGTATCTGCGTCCCCTAGCGGGCTTCACAGGTATCCGTGTCCGCTCGCCACGCTTCGGGCTCGGTGGCTCGCTGCGCTCACCACACTTTCTATTCTCAACTCCACGCCGACGTGGATAGTGGGGGTATGAAAAGGTCGTAGGACGCGTACCGCCCCCGCTCGCCACGCTTCGGGTTCACGTTTATAGTGGGGGGTGGCGTGGGGGTGCATTTAACATTGTAAGCACCCATTAGGGTGCTTATACAATTTTTAATCGCATCGCATTGTATGGCATTGTATGCCATATACAATGTCATACAATTTTAAAATTGTATGACATTGTACAACATCGTGTGATATCGCATCGCATCGCATGCCTTTTGGTATGCGATGCGATGGGCGCCGCTATAATACACAAGTACCATTTCCTGTGATTAAAATCGGCTTGGAGTGCCGCGTCATATTCTAAAAAGTATGTATATATATAAGATCGCACTCCATACAACAGGTAAGCAACCGCTGGGGTGACGTCCAGAACTTTCTTAGCAAGAAAAATGTCCATGTATATAAAGAACAAAAAGACTCACTCTCCAGACAATTTCATGCAAAATAAAAAGCTGTGTATTTGTATTCACATAGGCATCAATATAAATAGGGTACTCAACGTTAGCGTTTCAGTCCTATCAGGACCGTCTTCAGGAGTTAGACATCAAGGGCATCCATTTAGGGTGAAACACAGCGTGGACCACACAGCAGGTTCCTACAGCAAGGAGCCACTGTTGGTCATGTGATTTATATACCCCCTGTGTGTGTCAAAAGGGCGCCAAAAATTCAATCAGAAAACAAGGAAGGTTACTTCCGCGTGTCGCGGTGAACCGCATATGATGTCACTTCCGGTTTCGTAACTATACGAAAAACGGGCAGAAATGGGCATAAAAGAGTATGTACATGGCTGTGTGGAAGTAATGTCAACCCACAGTGTGGAGCCAGACATGTGCGCAAGCGGCAAATGCCAAACAAATGCGTCTGCGAGTAGCGCTCAATGAAAACCGGAAGCGGAAGGGACGTCGTTATGTGACGGACCTGAGACTATAATGTAAATAATGCGGTCCGGGCGGAAATGGGCACCTGGAAACTGGGTTCCTAGTGATACAACGTGTAATAGAACTGATGATATCAGCGCTGTATTGACAACTACAAAGGGGGACATAAAGACACAGACAAAAACGTGGACAATACATAAAACACAGATAAATCACTATATACAGTTAGATCATGCCAAAAAGGCATATCTGAATGTGCATACCAATGTACGCTAGAAAAAATAAAAAAATAAAAAAGAGAGAAAAAAAGGGGTTTAAAGTGAACTGTACAGTCCAGAGCACCACCATATGGGACATATTTAATCAAAAAATGTGAAAGAGGCTGGAAAAAACCGGCCCTATGATCGAGGTCACTGAATGGGTGACCTGGGTGTAGATCACAAAAAAAAATTTTTTGAAGATTTTTTTTATTTTTTCTAGCGTACATTGGTATGCACATTCAGATATGCCTTTTTGGCATGATCTAACTGTATATAGTGATTTATCTGTGTTTTATGTATTGTCCACATTTTTGTCTGTGTCTTTATGTGTCAGGGTTAACGCGGGTGTGGATCGTATTGTCGACCTGACAGGTCGACAGCCAATACGTTGACACCGTTGGGTCGACGGGCAACTAGGTTGACAGGGTTCTATGTGAACATGGGTGAAGGTCGACAGGTGTGTAGGTCAACATGGGACAAGGTCGACATGGGTTTAGGTTGACAAATGCGTTAGGTTAACATGGGTTAGGTCGACAGGTCGCAAGGTTGACATGGGTTTTTCACTGTTTTTACCCGAATGTCGACACAGTCGACATGGACACAGTTGGAAGTCAACCGCAGTCCCTCGCATCGCTCGCAATGCTTCGGGCACGGTGCCTCGCTGTGCTCGGCACACTATTTTATTCTCCCACCACGCCCTAGTGGATGGTAGGGCATGAAATATCACCTGTCAGCACATGTCGGCTCAAAAAACAGTGAAAAAACCCATGTCGACCTCGCGACCTGTTGACCTAACCTATGTCAACCTAACGCATTTGTCGACCTAAATCCATGTCGACCTTGTCCCATGTCAACCTAGACACCTGTCGACCTTCATCCATGTCGACCTAGAACCCTGTGAACCTTGTTGCCTGTCGACCCAACGGTGTCGACCTAATGACTGTCGACCTAAGTCGGGTTGACAATACGACCGTATCCCGTTAATGCAATATTATTTGTAATCCATTTGTTTCTGACCGCTTCCTGTAGGAGATTGTTCAAATCTTTGGTATATTCAGTCGTAGGGTCTCCATTGAGTCTGACATACACATTTGGGTCAGATAACTCTATATAGCCTCTCCACGATAGGTGCTTATGTCCTGTACAACCAGGGCGCCCCCCTTGTCTGCAGGTCTTATCGCGATGTCTTCATACTGCGAAAGTTGCTGCAGAGCCTGATATTCAGCTTTATTAAGATTACGCTGAACGATCTTGGCCTCATTTTGTTGTTTGATTTGACCAATCACCATGTTAGTGTAGTGGGCCCCACACACAGCACGATATTCAGGCATTTTCTGAGTGATTTTAACAAATCACTCAGAAAATGCCTGAAAATGCATGTAAATCGCTGTGTATAAAAATATGCACGTGGGATAAAGTGCAATTTATAGCAGGTTATGGGTACAATGTGCGATAGGGATAAAAAGTAGAAATTATGGAATAGCTTAACAGCTTAGCAGAGAATAGGATTTCAGAAGCTGCCTGACATGTTTCATCACAAAAGGACTTCCTCAGGAAGCAATATTTAGCAATATCATTGTATTTTTTATGTCTAGTAGTAGTAGTACATCTCTTTTTTATTCCCATCCACGTGCATATATATTTTATTTATCCTCATTTACTTCTTACTTTCTCTCCTAATCTCTCTGTATGTGGCTCATTATTTGAGAGAGTGAAATCTCTTTTGCTGAATCTCCCGTTATGTATCTCTGGTACACATCTCTGCGTATGTAGGGCCCTTAGCTCTTAATCGCAGGGTTGTTTGATTGTGGGTCAAACTTGCTTCTTTTTTTTAGTGGACAATCATTAATGGTTGAAGAGCTTTCTGTTTTGTTATTGAAGTGTTCTTCAATGATCGGTGATTGTATAATTTATTTATGATGCACCACCAGCAGCAGGGTGGCCTGCGTCTGATGATGTCACCAACCGACACGGGGTTCACAAAGGGTGTTTCTTTTGGCAATTTAAACAGCTACTGTTTGTTCTATATGCATTCCTGATGACAGTTTAAAAATAAACTGAAACGTAGAATTCAGCACTTGCATAAGTGTCATTATTTCTTTAAAAACCAGAGAGTGCCGCTCACATATGCACTTTTCCTACACACTCAGGAGAGGGCACCTGGTCCAGTATTTCTACTTAAACTGTGAGTGCCAGACGCCATCTACAACTATTACAGTGGGATAACTCCAAACCTTGTCAGGCCACCACGGAATAAGAGTACAACATTCTTCAGTGAAAAACCACGGGTGGATACCCATGCAGTTTGCTACACACAGCATGATGGACGCCAACCCAGCAGAGGTACCAGGTTTCCAGCTGACCACCTTACCAAGAGGTGAGCTACATGTGGGGGCGCCGGTGCTATAGTTACACCCCCCCCCCCAATCCCCCGCAGACTTACCTATCTGAAACTGTCTGCTGTATGGGGGCGGCCATTTTGTGGTGGTCCTCAGCAGAAGAACAGAGCCGCCGGGTCCAGCGCAATAGGTAAGGCTTGCAGGGGACGGGGGGGGGTTGCATGGGCGGTAGGGGATTGGGGGTGCTTGGCGCCACTGCCTGTAACCCTTCAAACCCCCAAACTTCCAAATTGCCTGTCCAACTAAAACAGTGCTTCACACATCTAACCAACTTTTTCTTCCAACCAGCCAATGCTTTTTTTATAATTTTTTTTTATCATCCAGCCAAATTTAGTCCAACTTCTGATGTCACAGAAGTGGGTGGACAGTGTCTGCCTGTTTTAAAAAATGTTTTTTTTTTTTTTTAAATGACATGTCTATCTGGAGACAAATAAGTTGTGGGCCTTATTCTGGTTCACTCTCAGAGGCAAATTCCTTCTCAAATGGACAAAACCATGTGCACTGCAGGTGGGGCAGATGTAACGCGTGCAGAGAGAATTAGATTTGGGTGAGTAATTTTGGTTCTGTGCAGGGAAAATACTGACTGCTTTTTTTTTTACACTGCTATATAGATCTCACTTTGAAGAAAAACCCCACCCAAAACTAATTATATCTGCACATGTCATATCTGCCCCACCTGCAGTGCACATGGATCCTTATTCTAGTTCACTCTTTCTGACAAAATCCTTCTTAGATGGACAAAACCATGTGCACTGCAGGTGGGGCAGATGTAACTTGTGCAGAGAGACTTGTGCAATCGGGCTCGGTGGCTCGCTGCGCTCGCCACACTTTAGGAAATCAACTCCACGCCGACGTGGATAGTGGGGGTATGAAAAGGTCGGGAGGACGCGTAACGCGTAACAAATGATTTGGTAGGTACGCTCTATGGTGTCTTAGCTATTGGTAGGTACAATCTATGGTGTCTTAGTTATTGGTAGGTACAATCTATGGTGTCTTAGTTATTGGTAGGTACAATCTATGGTGTCTTAGTTATTGGTAGGTACAATCTATGGTGTCTTAGTTATTGGTAGGTACAATCTATGGTGTCTTAGTTATTGGTAGGTACAATCTATGGTGTCTTAGCTATTTGGTAGGTACAATCTATGGTGTCTTAGTTATTGGTAGGTACAATCTATGGTGTCTTAGTTATTGGTAGGTACAATCTATGGTGTCTTAGTTATTGGTAGGTACAATCAGTGCCCCCCCCCAAAATTACTGAGGCGCCAGTATGTCCGGCCCGCCCGCCTATATTACAGCCGCCTATATTAAAGAAGTATCATCCGCCCGGCCGCCTATATTTCATACCAGGCGCCGGGGATGGCTGCTGCTGCTGCCGCCGGGGAGATGTGCATAAGACGCGCCAGCCAATCACTGCCGGCGCATCCCCTCCACATACACTGTGATTGGCGGGCGCGTCTTCTACACATCTCCCCGGCGGCAGCAGCAGCCATCCACGGCGCCTGGTATGTAATATAGGAGGGCGGGCGGATGATAATACCAGAGGCGTAGCCATCACGCCCGCTCAGGTGCCCAAGTCAGTGCGGCTCCCCCGCCGGCTGCCCGCTGCCAGCTGCCCCCAGGAGACGTGGTATATTTAAAAGTCACTCACATCTCCCGCTGGACCGCGCTAGCCAATAGGCGCTCGCGGTCCAGTAGCCACCAGTTGATTGCCTGCTGGACCGCAAGCGCCTATTGGCTAGCGCGGTCCAGCGGGAGATGTGAGTGACTTTTGAATAGCAGCACTGTGCACAGCAGGGAGCCGGGAGCCGGCAACCCCGGCGACAGGGGGGAGGGGGTGCGCGGAAAGCACCGCTGCTGCTTTGCCGACTGTGGGTGGGGTGGGGTGCACTAATCTCTGCACTATCCTCGCCCACCCACCCACCCACCCTGCTGTGCACTATCCTCCAACACCCACCCACCCATGCACTATCCTCACCCACCCACCCTGCTGTGCACTATCCTCACCCACCTGTGCACTATCCTCACCCACCTACCCTGCTGTGTACTATCCTCACTCACCCTGCTGTGCACTATCCTCACCCACCCTGCTGTGCACTATCCTCACCCACCCACCCACCCTGCTGTGCACTCTATCCTCACCCACCCACCCACCCTGCTGTGCACTCTATCCTCACCCACCCACCCTGCTGTGCACTCTATCCTCACTCACTCACTCACTCACCCACCCACCCTGCTGTGCACTATCACTCCCACCCTCCCTGCTCTGCACTATCATTTACTCACACATTCCCGCCCTGCGAGCAAATTTCAGTCCCCCTTGGCAACGAGCAATTTCAGTCCCCCTTGGCATCGAGCATGAAGCCCATGGCATCGAGCATGAAGCCCCTGGCACCGAGCATGTAGGTAAGTGGCACTTATGTGTTAAATGTGTAATGGACATTACGATTTGTTAAATAGTGTGCGATGGGCATTGCGGTGTGTTAGTATGCGACGGGCATTGCGGTGTGTTAGTATGCGACGGGCATTACGGTGTGTTCTATAGTATGCAATTGGCATCATGTGTGGCCTTATGTGTAATTGTCATTATGGCATGTGGCTTTATGTGTAATTGGTATTACAAAGTTTGCTAAAATGTGCAATGGGCATTACGGTGTGTGGTATAATGTTGGGCCGTGCCCACTTTTCACGGAGCAGGAGCCTCACCTACTACAAATTGGGGGGGGGGGGCGCGAAACATGCCCTTGCTCCGGGCACCGTGGCACCTAGCTACACCACTGGATAATACATAAGAAATATAGGGGCGGGCGGGCGGCTGATAATAAATCAGTTATATAGCCTGGCGGGCGGGTGGGCAGCTGATTAATCAGTAATATAGCCGGGCGGGTGGCAGGGAAGATGTGCGCCCGCCAATGCTGCTTCTCTCACCCTCCCTTCCCCAGTGACTGACACATCCAGGGGTTGTCATTTACCCCTGGATTCACACCCAAACAGGTTTATGTAATTATGTCTGATTATCATAATCAGACATAATCACATAAATCTGTTTGGGGGTGACACTGCCACTTTTTCCACTTTTTACGAGTAAATGACAACCCCTGGATTAATGTCAGTCCTGGTGTCTCTGGCCACATGTATATGCCGCTGCCCGGTGTATAATGCCCACGTGTATATGCCGCTGCCCTGTGTATAATGCCCATGCGTAAATGCCGCTGCCTTGTGTATAATGCCCACGCATATATGCCGCTGCCCTGTGTATAATGCCCATGCATATATGCCGCTGCCAGTGTGTATAGTGCCCGGGGGTAACATATAGCAATTTAGGGGGCGCCAAAATGAGATTATATCTTGCCCCCCCCAACCTAAAAACGTTCCAGCGCCTCTGGGTACAATCTATGGTGTCTTAGCTATTTGGTAGGTACACTCTATGGTGTCTTAGTTATTGGTAGGTACAATCTATGGTGTCTTAGTTATTGGTAGGTACAATCTATGGTGTCTTAGTTATTGGTAGGTACACTCTATGGTGTCTTAGCTATTTGGTAGGTACACTCTATGGTGTCT